>NC_134538.1:79974936-80274936 GCF_050624435.1 Tenrec ecaudatus
TTCAGTAAGTGATTTAGTGACTTTTTATGCACCAGGTATAATAAGAGTCCTAATGGATCGATCTTGTTTAGCAAGTGTAATTTGCGGAATGTGGTTGTTATAAGAATATCCCAACATGTGAGACCATCCAATTCCCATTCAATGCTTTCTTCCCCCTCTCCTTTCCTTATTTGGGGAAGCGGGAAAGCAAAACATAAATGCATTGTGAATCTGTGCCCATAAGGCTGTGGTTACGTCAAACTCTTTGGCCTTTATTTAGTTTTTACTAAGTTCCCACATGCCCCTGTTAACTCTGGTCTTGCCCCACAATTCTGCCTGTGTGGTGTCAACCTCTTAACCAAGGGCCAGGGGTGGAGTGCTGATGCCTACAAGATGCCACCAGCCTCCCCAGGATCCTGGCAGCCACCATTCTCTTGCTCTGTGTCCCTCCTAAGGCCCCAACGTGCGTGCTAAGGCAGTATGAGAGGGTAGAATGAACGAGAGGATATGGCAGCTCCTTGCTTGAGGGCTGGTTATGACCCAACCCTGAGGAAAGGCAAGCCCTTGATTCTTCCCCCATCCTCAGCCCCACATCTTCCTCTGGATGGAGCTAGATGAGGCTTACCCTGACCCCAGGGACTGTTTATCCAAAGCCTGTTTTTCCTTCCTCCCTTTGCACCATTAGAGAGAAGGGGCCCGAACCCAGCCTGCTGAGAGTGGCGACACTCTGCTTAGAGTGTTTGGAAACCATGACTTGGGCACGACTGTGTGCTCTGCTCTCCTGAGGGCGAAAGATGCCAAGCATTCTCTGGTTCTGCCAGCTGTTTCTCCTCCGCCTTTGGTTGGCTTTCTGCCAAATTCATCAGTTTACTTTATTTCTTCTAAGCAACCTCAATGATCTTAAATGATCACTGCCTGACTCCCCCCGCCCCCTCCCAGCTCCTGAGTTATGAGAGACAGGTGCGGCTTTCTACTCCCAAAAAGAGGTTCAGTCTTGGAAATCCACAGAGGCAGTTCTTCCCTGTCCTGTAGGGTCACCATGAGTCAGAAGTGACTCAAGGGCAGTGAACTTGAGTCCTGAGTTATAGTAGCTCTCAGCCTTTTTTTTAAAGAGACTTGTTACTTCCATGATTTCCCACCATGAATTTGTGTAAGTGATGATAACAAAGCCCTGGGAGAAGGAGACAGGCCTTTTAACTCCCGTACACAGTTGCCGTCTTAGAAACTCACACGGGCAATTCTACCCTGTCCTATACAGTTGCTATGAGTCGGCATGACTCCATGACAGTGAGTTGCTTTTGTTTTTTTAAGCAGTGTTTTGGTTCCCTCGTGTTTTTTAGGATTTTTAAATACATATATTTTTTATTCTGTATCAGTAGAAATGAAGATGTATTTGGAGCCATTAACATGGCAGCAGGAGGCAGGCTGGCGTGATAGACCTGACATCTGGGTTCAAGCCTCTCTGTAGTACTGTCGTTTGAGGTTAGGCACATCCTTTAAATGATCAGGGGATCAGGAGCTTAGATGCTTTGTGTGGAGGCCCGGGAGTATACTGGGTTAAGTGTTGGGTTGCTAACTGAAAGGTGGGCAGTCGCAATCACCAGTGGCTTCACAGGAGAAAGATAAGGTGATCGACTGGCTTCCATAAAGATGTCTAAGCCACGGAGCAGATCTGTGCCTTGTAGAGTCACCTGAGTTGGGATCAGCTCTGGGGCAGTCGGTTGATTTTGTTGGGGTTTGATGTCTTGTGTATGAAGAAAGGAGGTGGCATGACATAATAAATGTAGATTCCCACCAGAGTCCAGTTGGCATAGCAGCTATGGGTTTGCGATTCGCAAGGTCTGCAGTTCGAAACCACCAGGCACTCCTCAAGGCTGCGGAGGGCTTTTTATTTCTACAAGTTGGAAACCATGTCACCTGTTAAAATGTGCTCAGAGTGGTTGAGAAGCTTGAAGCTTTGTACCAGTCGCAGCTGATCTCCTAGTTCTCTTGTCCAGTATTCCTCCCCTTGCCACAAGCGTTGTCATTGGGTGGCAGTGGAAGAACATGGGCAGGAGTATGGTGTCTGGAGTTACTATATGTAGAATCCTTTAAACTTCCTATTTGTTCTGTCACTGAAATTCAGTGGCTGCTTTGGCCACCAGGGCTCGGTGACAGCAAACCCTAACTAGAACATCTGCATTGTATGTACCATGTCAAATGCCCCTCTCTCTATTCACCTAACAGTCAGAGTTGGTCACAGGAAGCCAGTGAGATAGCATTAACATGCTTGATTCCGAAAATAGTTCCTTTCTGTGTAGCATTGTAGCTTCTTCAGCACTAGAGGGCAGCGCGGATGACTGGATGGTGGTGAGAGCTTCTGCAGAAATGTTAAGCCTTAATGTTTGTTGTTTGTTATGCTACATCTAATGTTTGCTATGCTACCTTTCCAGCGTGCGGAGCTTGTTCTCGAGCATATGTGGTCTCAGTGGGTCTCTGGGATGGGGAAAGCATGCATGTCTAATTACTCCAGTGTATGACTGGAGAAACAAGATCTAGAAGGCTTATGACTTGCTCCCAGTCGCACAGCTAATGGCGGGCGTTCAGTGCTTTAAACCAGAGAGGGCATCTCTACCCTCTACGCCGCCCTGCCCGTAAAATGATTACTACCATTCCAGGGACCGTCTTAATTAGAACTGAAAGCTCGGACACAAAGCTAGTTATTCCAAGAGCTCAGTCTCAACATTATTCCTTTCCTGTGTCCAAGGGTTTGAATTTGTTGTTTGTTTTACTTAACAGTTTTGTTGACATATCATTCACGTGCCACACAATCCAATAGTTCAAACATATTACAGAGTTAGGCCATCATCACCATAATCAATTTTGGATAACGTCCTTCATTCCTTTATGCATCATTATTAGCTCCCATCTGCCATAACCCTAAGCAGCGACTAATCTAGTTACTGTCTCTAGATAGCCCTCTCCTCCATTTCATATGGAGAAAAACCCTACCCCCAAATGCCAACAACAAAATAAAACACAAGAAGCACAATCTAAACGCAAGTAGAAAGTAATAAAAACTTGAACAAGATTAAAATGATCAGAAAGGGGAAGCTGTTGAATCTTAACCTACCTCGGTCTGCAGTAACTTGCTTTCCACCGTGTTCTGTCAGAGAGCAAGACAAGTCACATCCCTGGTCCATTGGTCTCGGGGTTCAGAGGGGGCTTCATCCACAGAGGGACTCTCCAAGGACCCCTAAATGTTTGGTGCAAATGGTTACATGCTCAACTCCTAAAAGCAAGGTTGATGGTTTGAACCCACCCAGGAGCTTTGTAGGAGAATGACCTGGTTTGTGTCTGAAAAGCAAGCCCCGTGGCAGAACCACGAGCAAGGCTGGGGATGGTTTGTCCTACAAGGACCACCATCAACAACCCTCATTGCCGTCTTAGTTGTGTCTAGATTGTATTACTGTTAAGTGCCATCTTCCTGAATGCATAACCGGATGCATAACAGAACAAACCAGTGCCGCATCCTGCAGGCCTTTCAGTCATCTGGGGAGAGGGCTGTGAGTCAAAGTGAAGGAGAATCATGGTGCACACAATCCAAAGGCCAGCCCTCCGTTCGCCACAGTGTCTGGACACTCCCTGTGGACTTAGAGCCCCACCCTTCATGGAAGTGCTTTCAGAACAGACTGTAGGCACAAACGAAGCTAGATCAGACCGTAGGGAACATCCAACATATTTGAATATCAAGATGAAGATTTTTCCCCCTAAGCTCCAACATTCTACACTCCAAACTTGTTAGGCATTCAGGCTCAGAAAGGTGACTCTACTGGGCAACTTACCTACAGAATCTCTTCTAAAGACAGTTCACCACATTGTTTTTGTAGTCAAAGGGAGTCTATCAGGCAATTAATTTTAAGTTCTTTTCTTCATTTGTTGAAGGGGAGAAAATAAAATAAAAGGCTCACACAGCGGCCTGTGGTTATTACCAGTTGCATGATGATTCATGAATTCAGATAAAAAAAACAGAACAGGTATAATCAATAAGTGAAAAATAGGTGCTGCCTAATTGCCTTTTAAAATCAGTAAAATAATTAAAGCCTTTACAGCCTGGCCGATTAATGTACTGCACATCTGTAGGGTCGGCTTAATAAGGAAAATGCTTGAGGAAGATAAAATTACAATACCGAAAGCAAGAAATAGCTGAAGGGGGGTAAATGGGGTGGCGGTGGGGGGATATTTCTGAGTGTAGTTGATTAATTATTCTCTTTTTTTTTCCCTCTGAAGATCCTTAAACATTTAGTACACCCTCCAAGTCCCTGAAGTTCCAGTGGAGTCAGCATTCCAATTGTAAAGGACTGGTGTTATAAATTTTCATTCATCATTTTCTTACATTCCAATGTGAGTGTCATTGTTGTGCTCAGTGGACGAAGACAAATATTTATTTTAAATGGATTCTTGGTGGGGTGGGGTGCTCACTAATGCACTGCAGCTGTGTTGGGGGGGGGTTAAAATCGGTTGCCAGCTGCCCACGGAATCCTCTGCAAAATACTCAGCCACGGAGAGCAAAGCTCCAGCGGCCAAGCAGGCTCTAGATCTGGCGTTTTTTGCAATGGGATGTAATGTTGGCTTTGGACCTGCGATGATCTGCCTGGGGAAGTTTTTCTATCCTACGTGTTGGTAACAGTTCTCAAAACCTATTTGTCCAATGTTTTCTGATGGTAACATCTGCGCAAGGGATCGTTTGTTTATTCGTCTTCTCGAGGGGATGTTTTAAAAGAGGGGAAGACAGCCAGTATGTCAGCCCCGCAGAGAGAAGGCAGGAAAAGGGTACCTCTGGGAGGAACACGCCGGACTTGTGGCTGCGTTGTTTCCTTCACCTCGTGCTGAGAATGGGATGGCCTTGTCGTCGGAGTTCACAAACCACATCCCCTGTTGGTTTTGCTGAATGAGCCGTGGGTACAGTTTCCTCCTGGGAGGGGAGCCTATTGGCTTCTTGCCCTCTGTTTTCCTCCCCCTCCTCTTTCTGGTGAGCCTGACTTGAACCCTTGGCCTCACTTGGAAATTGATATAGTAACGTTGAATTTTTATTGTCATGGTTTCTGTTCGTGCTCCTCTCGAAACCTTTCATTTATTTGTGTTTGAGCCTTGGATGTCTCATAAAAACGTCACCATTGTGGTTGAACATTAAGCACCTTCCCATTTTGCTCGGGGCCGTTGAAATAAATTTGGACCAGGTGCCCCGCTTATAATGGAGCCCCTTGAAGTGCGCTGATAATGAGCCGGAGCGGAAGTGGTCCGCCTTCAGCTGGCTGGAAGAATGCAATTAGAACCCTTTTAATGCTGGGGAGGGGCCCCATCCGATCGAGGCCAGTTGAGTCCGACCAAGGCTAGAATACTAAGCATGTACGTACGCATAAGCGCTTCAGCTTTATGTCTGCGCCCAGAAGGTGACCGTGGGTCCTCTGGGAGAAGGAGACGGAAAGGCTCCAGGTGCCCGTGGGGATGACTTGTCTCGAGTCTCTCCTGTTAGGATGTTATCGCGACCTTATTTTTGATCCGCCGTCGCTGTGATCGAGATCACCAGTATCCAGTTGAATTCAAAATCTGCCGAGGACTCCGCTAGGCCACTTCCAGGAATCCTCTCTGTTCAAATCGCCCTCTAAGTGAGGACGGATGCCGGGCATAGGGCTGTCTCACACAACTTTTTTTTTAAATAACAAACCCTGGGTTCCCCTAAATGCTCATCAATATAGGGAGTGCTAAGATCAGAGAGATTCACTGTGGGACATCGTACAGAAGCACTGGAGGGAATGGGGTATGGCCAACCACCAGTATGTCTGACGTGCGCCTCGTAGGGGAGGGAAACCAGTCAGCTACAGTGGGCATTTTTATAGGTGCCTGGCGAAGGTCTGGAAGAAGTGAAAATAAGGAGATGTAGGAATGGGTGCAGTAGTTAATTATTGTACATCTCTTAAAATTACTTTTCAAATGGGAACGTAGACCCTTATTTAACCAGTAATTTTATGTTTGTGTGGTCTGCTCAGGTCACTCTCGGACAAATGACTAAGTGTATTAGTGAGCTGGGGGAGCCAGAGCTGAAATGCTCCCTGGCCAGCCCAAGGTTGGCACTGCTGCCCATCAGGAGGAAGAGGTGGCAGTCATCGGCAGGTGGCAGTCATCGCCTTCCGGACAGACTTACAGCCGTGGAGATGCTGGGCTAGTTCTACTCTGGCCTGCCGGGTCACTGGGAGTCGGGATGACTCCAGGCAACAGGTTTTGGTTTAGTGGGCTAATGGGGTTGAGGGTGAAACGTCCCTTCTGTCACTCCTGGAGGGGCTGGGCTGTGGTGGTGACATGGGACCGTGCCTGTCAAGTGTATTGCACTTGTCATTTCAAATCCTCCTGAAACAAGTGAGGGACGCTGGGTCTCCCTCTCACTGCTGCGGAGTCGGTCTGGACACAGAGCCACCCTAGAGGACAGGGCAGAACTGCCTCTGTGGGTCTCCGAGACTCTAACTCTCCACAGGAGTGGAGAGCCTCGTCCTTCTCCCGCCAGTGGTTTCACACTGCTAACCTTGCAGCAGTCATCGGCACCCCAGCTCCTAACCACCAGCGCCACCAGCGCTGCAGCGTGCTGAGCGAGGTAGATAGTGCTCTAGCTGTACAGGTTTGAAGAGATCGTCCGTTTTCCAGGTCCTCATTCCAGCCGGGTTCCACCGCCTATGTCTTCAACCCCATCCCTTTGAAACTTGTTCAGAGCAGATTTCATGTCACACAATTCTTTGATTTCTTGCCTGGAAATGCAGAACTAACTCAAGAGCAGTCGTTACTGTTGCGAGCGGGCACTTGGACCGGTCCCTGATCACCCCGCGCGGTGTCTGCGGGGTTGGCTGCGTGGAGCCTGGGGGGGGGGGGGGGGGAGAAGCCTGAGCCTCCCTGGGGGGAAGCCTGAGCCTCCCTGGGGGGAAGCCTGAGCCTCCCGGGGGGGAAGCCTGAGCCTCGGGGGGGGGGGGGGAGCCTGAGCCTCCGGGGGGGGGGGGAAGCCTGAGCCTCCCGGGGGGGGGGAGGGGGGGAGGAAGCCTGAGCCTCGGGGGGAGGGGGGGGGGGGAGACTGAGCCTCCCGGGAGGGAAGCCTGAGCCTTGAAACGAGGCTGCTCGCAGTCAGGTCGATTCTGCTTCACTGGAGTTGCCGTTGGAAATGGATTTCACCCGGTGGACGAGGTGGGGAGGTTCTCAATGAGAGAAGCAGTGTGTGCAATGTAAAGATGAGAGTAACGAGAGTTCTCTGATGCTGAGCAAGAGCTTTTTCCCGCCTCTTGTTTCTGCTGTGCTTTTCATATTTGGAAGAGCCAGGAATCTTGCCGTCTTTTTCCTTTCAAGAGGTTTATCCCATGCACGTCAAGGTGCTCCTCCTCCGCCTGTATCCACGTGTTTGTGCGTGCATTTAGATCGCATCTACACCTATGCTGTATGCACACGCGCGCGCGCACAGATCTTCCGTTGGTGGCTTGGGTTTCTGCTTCGAGTGGGATTCTGCTTTCCACTTGGACTTTGAAAGTGTGACACAGAGATTGAAGGCTTATTTCACATTTTAGCTTTTTGCCTGGTCTCAAACTTCAAAACTCTTCCCCTGGAGGGAAATAATCGCTACATTAGCCACAAGCAGACCTCCTCGAGTGACCTGATCTGACAGGGAATAGTCCTTCTGACATCCTGACCCTGACTCGGCAACCTGAGACACAAAAACCACATTTCGATCCAATAACTTGCACGTGTTGTCCCGGGACACCTCCCAGGGGCCTAAAGAACGTAGCCGCACATACATGAACGTGATGCACTTCGAAACGTTCCCTCCAGTCAGTGGCTACTGTATAGTACTTTTAGTTATACTTTTATGACCTCTAGGAATGGTAAAATACAATTGGAGGGGAAAGCCTCACCTCATTGCTTTTTAATTTAAAAAATGAATAAAAAGAATCCACTTTTGGGTGATCTATAATTGAAGTGGTGGCATTCCGGCTCCTGTTCTTTCTGTAGATTCTTTCCCAACATCATGATGTCTGATGCCTTGCTTCCTATCCACCCCTCTGACTCTGTTATCTGAAGGTTGCCATTGAGCCTTCCCTCCTCCAGGCAGTCCCCGCCCGAAAGGAATTCCCAGACCCAGGCCAGTCCCTTTGAACCAGGAGCAGTTATCCCTCAGGGGATCCAAGGCCAGGAAAATAATGCAGACATAAAATCGCAGACGTGAACAGGTATATTCAGCATGATTAGGCACGAAAGTTCGTTATTCCTCAAAAGGGGCTATGCTCTGGTGGTTTTTAGTGCACCTTGTGAAATTGTCCGCCGTGGAGGGGAGAGGGCTTGAAGCCAAACAATTCATTAAGAAACCCAGCCCAACAAACCCTTTGATTTGGAATGAAAATGAAAACTGAAATGCGCAGATGCTAGTATGGAGAACCAAGTTGAGAACAATGTGGCCCTGACTTTGATTTTTGAACCTTAGACATACCGGGTGCACCTGTGTGTGGGAGAGGGACACAGAGACAGAGAGGAGAGGGAAAGAAAGAGAGGTAGGCAACAGACATAGCCTAAAATTACCATGGCCTGTCAGATGGCTCCTGGCTCGGCCTTGCTGTCACCAGGACATCCCTGAGGACTGAGGGTCCCTTTAAGAAGAGAAGCCACACACAGTGAGGAGCCGCTGACGGACAGATCTGACTAGAGAGGGTGGGCGAGTCCAGAGAGATCCACCTCCGGCAGACTAGGGCATTGCTAGAACTTTCTAGGTTCTGGTTGCTTGTGCAAAAATGTAGGAATTGGCTGGGATCCCCACGGTCCTCTTCCCCTCAGCTGTGTGACTCTAGAAACCCGTTGTGTTGTGTTCTGTGTAAAAGAAGGGCTGTCAGTCACACTTGCAGATGGTGCTAATAATCAAAGCCATCAAATTCATTGTCCAAGGACAGAACTGGGGTGTCTTTTCAGCCGAGGTTGGGAAGGAGAGTGGTGAGAGAGAAGAGATTTTCGGTGTAATTTTCTCAAAAATTTTTGAGGGTGTCTTTTACATAATGTAATCAGAATTTCAGTTTGGGTTTTGTTTTTGCTTTTTAAATAAATCTTTTAAATAAATAAATAAATAAATATATATATATATATATATATATATATATATATATATATATATATATATATATATATATCCAGCCAAAATTATGAATGTCTGTGTCCGTGTTGAAATATTGTTTGAAATGTTACCATTGTAATCCATGCACATGATTTTAAAAAATTAACGATGCAAAAGAACACAACCCATCTTTCACTAATCCCCTCCCTTTGGTCATAACTCTTTGAAATAATCATTGTTAAATTTTTATGTCTTTATTTCTAGAATGTTAACCCAAGTATTTGGGGCCAGGAGGCAGAATTATGAATGATGGCGATTTTCTTTTCGTCAGCTGTGTTTTCTAAATTTTACAGTTACACCTAGGGATCTCTTTTCTTTAAAATTTTATACAAGAATTTGTGTATGTGGGACTGTTAATAGCTCAAAGGTAAGGCAAACAGGCCCATGCAGATTCATAGTACAGACCTGACTGTGGGGGATTAATTGCCTTCTCTTGTGTAAGCATGGGGTTCACGAAGTTGCCTTTAGATCTGTCTGTCCGTAAACAAATATGGTAACAATTATTTTCAATGACCTGTGTTCTTCAGCTTGGACAGATTGCATTCTACACTGGGCTCATGCCATTTCTGTAATCTCATTAATTATCCCATACCGCCATTAGGTCAAGTTCAGTTGGTGTGGGGGCAGTTGATTAGAGCAGTTTGTTTCAAATCTGCTTTATGCCCTGGGGGGAGAACATTAGTGCACTCTGCCACTGCAAAGAAAGAGCCAGGCAGGCCAAGGGCAGTTAGGGAAGCGGCAAGGTGAAGGTGCAGCTGGTGTTTGAAGCGTGCCCACCGTTTCTGTGTTGGGACCCAGTTTGGGCAAGCAATAGACAGTCCTGTGTGCATCCTCTTACTCATCCTGGTGGATTCCTGAACCACAGACCCGGGTAATGCAATTCGCCCTTCGACTCCAGCCCGAAATGTTACTCTTTCAGGACCAGGGCTGTCTTTTATCAACAGTTATTTCCTGTCTTCTGGGCAGTAAGAAGCTAAAAGCAGCTCCTTTTCACTGGTGGAGGTTTGGGTCCAGCCTTTGGGAGACTACGCCTGCTCCCCCTTGCCTAAGTGAGGAGTCAGGCCTACAAAGGGGTTGAAGTTGGTGAGGAAAGCATTGTGGTTTCTCTCCTAACGCGGCAGCCCTCTACACACAGTGAGAAAGTTAAGCTGGGGCTGGAGAAACATGTGCAGTTATTTCTGCCCGCCTCTCCCTCCTCTTCCCGGGGCAGCGCAGTCCCAGCTTCGTGATGCGAAGGGCAAGCGAGGCCGGTGTGTTTTCTGTTGTCCTGTAAAATCATGCTGCTCAGCTGACGATGTCTTAAATCAGTCTGTTTTCACACTTTGCTGTTGTGGGGTTTTAGTAGGATATGATTTTATCAGTTACTTCCTCATAGAGGGGTCTGAGGGTTTGATCACGGTCCCTGAGTATTCCCAGCAGTTTGCATTCAGCCGAGGTGTAATGGGAAGGTTGGTAGTTTGAAGCCACCCAGGGGCACCCCAGAAGAAAGGCCTGGTGATCTGCTTCCATGAAATGGACACCCAAGAAAACTCTGGGGGGATGTTCCCCTGTGCAGCCCGGGGGGGCGGTCCTGAGTGGGAATCAACCAGAAGGCAGTGAGTTTACGGTTTCCATTCCAGGGTGTGTATGAGGAAGGAAGGGATCCTGGTTGTAAAATGACGGGAGGGCCTTCTGCACCTTTGCTAAAGGAGGCCGGCACCACGGGTGGGCTCAGGTGTCCCAGGAGGCACTTCCCTCCATTGGACGTCCCTGATGTGTTTAGCTCAATTAGACTAATTACCTTCCACACCAGGTTCCACACTGCCTGGCCAGTTTTTCTGCGGCAACTCAGTGCCAGTTTTGTGAGCATGCACCACGACTGTGAGGATGGTGCAGGGCCAGGTAGAGTTTTGTTCATACATGGAGTCTTCGTGAGTTCGAACTGACTGCAGGACACCTAGCGACAGCAATGCCTTTATTTGTACAGAGATTTCACGTGGGAGCCTGGACAAGTTCATGTAACAATTCCACGATCTTTTCGTTGCATTTCCCCAAGAACTTTCTGAAGCCCCTCACAGTTATTCTTTTAAAACGCACACAAACACACATACAAGATGACGAGGAAGCAACAGTGTAGTTATTAATACAAATGTAGGAAGAAGATTTTTTTTTTCCCAAGTGACTGGGGAGGGGTTTTCAAAAGAATTAGAATTTGGGCGTTTAGGGGTGGGCTCTGACTGCAGATGTGGTCCGCAGAAGTGTGTCGGCTCCAGATAGTCTACCGTGGTTCTGGTGGCCCAACATTGAAGCTGAGCTTTTGTGAGAGTTGGGGTACTATCCTGCGATTTATTTTTAAGACTCTCAAGTTTCATTCTGTGCCAAGCCAGTCTAGGCCCTGGACTCTCGGTTGCAGCGGGCCTGGAGGCTGTTGGTATCAGAGTACAATGGCTGCTCGTTGACCTTCAGGGAACGGTGAGGTTCCTACCAGGATACCAGTTCTTCATCTGGCAGGGAAACCAGCTGCGTTTGCCTCTTCGGAGGATTCTGTGCATCTTGCTTTGACCTGGTAAGCCACTCCTTAGTTCAGATGCCCGCCCGCCCGCCCGCGTGGCTGCTCCACGGTGGTGTTTGTAGTTTCTATTCCAATCCATGGGATTTATGGAGTGTCTGCTCTGCGCGTGTGAGGGGTGCTGGGCTGGTGACCCAAAGAAGGATGCAAGTACAGCCCATGCCCTCGAGGAGCTCATGTTTCACTAGGGGATGCTGGATGCCCACCACGCTTCGGGACATAGTAAGAAAAGTGTGAGGTTGTGGGCTTCGTTGGCAGTCGTGGCGAAAACAGGGTCCCCTTTCCTGCACCTCCACCTCTGGCCCCGTGTACTGCTCAGAGGCCAGAGCTCCCGGTCCCTGCCTCCTCTCCCCATGGATCAAGGTGTGAGGAGACAAAGAGGGTTTGTTTGAATGTGTAGGAAGGTCTTCAGACCGGCTACCACTGACTGCCGGTTGGGAAGGGAATGTTGGGTGACTAATGCTCACGAGACGGCCGTGGTGGAAACTGGCAATGTGAACTCATCTGTTCTATTTTGCCAACTAGAGCAAAAAGCAAAACAACTCTTACTTGGCCAAAGCTCTTATTTCAGAAACTCTTTGCAAATGCCTACAGGTTCCCCTCTTCCCTTGTGGGCCTGCAGGTAAAACGGAGGGGAGAATGTGACCGCCAGTGTGTTCAACTTCTTTGCAAAGATTTGGCTTGTTGGGCCGCCTCCAGACAATTCCCTACTCTCGGATTGATAGATACAAAGTTCTAAATAAAGCCCCCAAAGTGTGCTAGGTGTAACATGGGAAGATTGCAGTAATGTGTCAATCTAAACATAATTGCTCGGAAAGAAACAAAGGGAAAGGTCTCAGCTGTTGGAAGATGAAGCTCAACCCAGGGCTCCCAGTACCAGGAAAGCTCTCCTTTCCGCCACGAGGGCCAGCTTTGAGCTGCCCGCAACTGCAGAGACTTTGCACAAGGTGCGCTCTTGCGGGGAGCGGCGCAGGCAGGTCCACAGTGAGATGCCCCAGTCCTGGCTCTCTTCTAGGTCTGTAGGCCCCCCACTCAGGTGTGTGGACGCTGCAGGGCTGGGACTTGGCTGGTGCTGTGTGAGACGTGAAGGGATGGGTTTCTGAGCAGCCAGACTCCCAGCCAACAGCCTCGAGGGGCACACGATCTGACACTCAGGTCTCCACATGTGACTGCCATCCGGCCAGGGTGAAAATCAGTTCATTCTCCCCTCTGAACTGTTCATGGAGCGATGAACAAAAGATGGAAACTGATGTGGGAAAGACTGGGATGGGGGCCGGGAGGTGTGTGGGCGCGGTGCGGTGGTGAATTGGAAATTGATTGTAAGAACATGTGATTGTGGTTCCTCCCGATTGTTGAGTTTAGACGGGATGCAGATGGCCAGGGTTTGGGGCGGCATGGACAGTGAAGGCTGGTGAGCATGGGTGCCTTTGAATTGTGGTGCTGGTGAAGGCTCTGGGCAGGACCATGGGCTGCCAAGCAGGAACCGAGCTGCCTTGGAAGAAGGATAGCCAGAATGCTCTTAGGACTCGGGGATGACAAGACTTCATCCCACATGTTTGGGACCAACTGTCGGGAGACACCAGTCCCTGGACAAGGGAGGACATCAGGGGTGGTCGAGAGAAGGTCCGAGAAAAAGAAGGAGACCCTTAGTAAGACAGTTGGACCGCGTGGCTGCAACAATGGACCCAACTGTCAGAGCGACTGTGAGGACGGTGCAGGCTTCCCCTGACTCGGTATGAACTGGGAGCGGCTGGATGCCACCCAACAAGCAAATGCAGCAGCCACCTCAATGAGGTTCTTAGATCACCTACAAGATGGATGGAAAATGAATGAATAAATAGATAATTAAAAGTAGATGGATGGAACCAGAATGTTTGCAGTCTGAGAAGACACCAAGTTTTATTTTCCTCCTGATTCCAAAGCTTCGAGGTATTTTAATATTTTGATACTTTAATGGAACAGAGACTCAGGCATTCCAGTTACGGCTCCACCGCTCTTTCCTGCTCACTGGTGTGGACTCCGATCCAAAGCATAATGGCCCACCATTGGGGTTCTGAGGCTGTCAGTCTTCACTGGAGCAGACCTCCTCGCCTCCTTTTTCGCCTGAGAGCACCTGGTGGGTTTGAACCTCCGACCTGGTGGTTAGCAGTCCAGTGCCTAACCCACAGTGCCACCAGGACTCCTCAGTATTTTGACAAGACAGCCGATCTGTCCTGTGCTTCTTAGCATGGCCAGCAGCGCTGGAGCAGAAGAAGCCGCCTGCTGCAAGGCCGTAAGACAGTTGATGGTGGAGTGGCAAGTGTTGGTGCCGTTGTTAGCTACCCTCCGGTCACTTCCGACTGTGACTTCACGTGTGCAGAGGGAAGCTGCTCCACAGGGCTTCTCCAGGCGAGGACCATTCGGAAGCAGGCGTCCACTCCCGTCTGCTGAGGCGCCTGGGTGGCTTCCATCAGGCAGCCGCTCAGCTAGTATTTGAGCGTTTTAACCCTTAGCCTCACCCAGGACTCCATGGAAGGTGTAAGATCCGCCATTTCTTATGTCGCTCTAGCAAGAAAACATCCCAAGGACCAACTGTGAGACTAATGAGTAGGTCGCGGGCTGTTAACCATCACGTCGGTGATTCAAACCCACTGGCCAATCCGAGGGAGAAAGATGAGACTGGCAGCTCCCATCAACCTTTTCAGTTTGGAAACCCCTAACAAGAATCGCTATGCCCATTGGAGGAATGTATGGATTGTGATAAGACATGTAAGAGCCCCAATAATAGTATTTAAAAAAAATAAAAGAATGAAGCTTGCTAACTGCAAGGTTGGTGTTTAAAATCATCATCTGCTCCATGGAGAGAAATGAGGTTATCTGCCTCCTGTAAAGACCTCCGATTCCTATATGGGGCGCTAGGATTTAGAATAACAGTTGGTTCAAACGTTTACCTTTTTTAAAAATCAACTTAACCTATTTATCTCACTCCATTATAGAACAAGTCTTCAAAATGTTCCTGAAAAAATTCCATTATTTTTAAATTCCATTTTCTCAAAACATTATGACTTGTATCAATTTCCTAAAACTACCATGGAAAATATCACAATGTCTTAAAAGGAAAGATATTGTTTTCTTTCAATTCTGGAGACTGGAAGTCCAAATCAACTTGTGGGTATCTCTTCTTTTTCATAAGGACACCATTCTGACTGGATTGTGGTCCATCGATATCCAGTGTGAGTTTATTTTATCTTAGTTGAAAAATATTCAAAAAGTCTACTTCCAAACTAGTTTACATTTATAGGTATGGGTGCTCTGTGTCATGATTTTCAACATTCATATTGGGAGTCACAGTTCAATTCTCAACATCCATCTATTTATATACATACTTCAATATCTAAATAAGATCTATTAATCTTAATAAAGTAATCATCTAATGGAATTACAAAGACAGAAACAAAGCATGTACGACTAAAATACTATTTTAGTTCAGCTACATAAGTAAAGATCTTGAGTCAATCCTAAAGAGCCAGCTGTCAAATGGGAGAAATTGTCCCTATATGAAATTTAAACCAAAAATTATGAAAATGCATATGTTGGTTGTGCCAGGCCCTGTCCAATAGGATCTGAATCAAAGTGACCTTTTGTATGCAGAATAAAGCACTGCCTGGTCCTGCGTTATTTCCTGCTCCCATGTTGAAGTCCATTGTTGCAGCTACTGTGTCAGTCCATCTCAAGCCAGAGTCTGCCTTCCTCGTTTTCACTGCCTCTCTGCCAAGTATGAGATTCTTCTCCAAGATCTGGTCTTTCCCGAAAACATGTACGTGAGATACAGTCTCACCGTCCTTGCTTTCTAAACGCATACAATGATCTTCGCCTCTGAGGGTTTACCCAAGTAATTTAAAGTGGTGTGTGCATAAAATCCTGTAGATAAACATTTATAGCAGGTTTATTCATTCTGTCCAGAAGCAGGAAGCAACCGTGGTGGCCTCGTGGGAGCACGGATAAGTAGGATATTCATGTGATGGAATATTGTACAACAGTGAACAGGGCAAAACAATGGCTGTGCCTCAGCTCAGTGGCACTGGGTTTGTTTTGTGCTGTGTTTTTAAAGAAGAAAACAACAAAACAAGTCTTGAAGCACATTGACTCCAGCTGAATGGAGGAGGGATTTCAACTCTAAGAAAAATGGAAAACGTAGGAAGGGAGGCAGAGCAAACACTGAGCTGGGAGTCCTCAAGTAGCCTGGTCCTGGCCCGGCCTCTGCCATCCCCTGGGGCATTGCTGAGGGCCCTGGGCTCTTATCTTCGCTCTCTCTCTGCCTTGTGCAGCAGGTAAGTGGGAGATATGTCCACGCCCCCTGCTCTGGGAAGGTGTGCACTGAGGCCACAGTTACTTTGCTCCCCAATTCCTTGTTTCTTGGGGACATTTTAGAAATGGAGTAAGCCAGGGAGGACATTCCCAGTGCAGGTCGTGACTGCTTGCTGTGTGATGTTCCAGGCTACCGGGCAGCATTTGGAAACTGTACACTGGGGTCACTCGGCCAGTGGCCAGGGCCACTGTGTCTGCTGCCAGAGCCAGCTTTTTGCCATTCCAGAGGGAAATGTGGGCAGTTGTCAATAGTTCAAAAGATGTCGTAAGATAGTCGTACACGCTTTCTTTTCCTCCTACTCACCCCCCTTTTATCATAACAGGGCTGTCGGGTGGCTGGGTACACTTCCCCATGAAATTACTGTAGACAGCCTTTGCGACCCTTGAAGAATGATCCACATGCTTTGTCCCAATGGAGAGAGGGACATTCTTCACGTGACCTTTCTGGCCCCGTTCTAACTAATGCTCCCCCCCCCCCGACTTGATTAAAACTTCTCCCTAATAAGCCTCTGTGATTGTCCCGTGTCCTTGGAGAAAATCTACCCACATTCAAGCTCACTGCCATCGAGTCGATGCCGACTCGCAGCAACCTCGTGGGACAAGGCACGACAGCCTTGTGGGTTTCTGAGCCTGTGACTCTACAGCGGTAGAAAGCCCAGGTTTTTGTTTTGTTTTCCTAGCGCAGTGGCTGGTGGTTGTGAACTGCTGACCTTAGCATTAACCCAACTCGTAGCCAGTTACAACAGCACCAGGGCTCCAAAAAAGAGGCCCCACGTCTTCTGACTTTAGCCCAGCACATCCCTTGGAAAACACTGTTTTGATTGGACCTTGTTACTTATTTTATTTTTTTAAGGAACCTCAGGAGACTAAGACAGATCTATTACTGAGAGAGTTGGTCTGCGTCAGTCCACTGATTGCAGAGACAGGTTTAAACCTGTTTTACTTGGAATGATTTGTGCATGGGTGAACTGGAGCTTTCATAGCAATATTTTTGAGTTGCCCCTTGCCCTCAAAAATGTACCATAGATACTCGAGTATAAGCAGACCCCCGGATACCAGTGAGGCGCCTAATTTTACCACAAAAACTGCATTTTAAAATGTGCCGCAAGACTCGGCTTATACACGAGTATATACGGTATGTATGTCTAGGTTTGTGAGTGCATCTTAGTTGACACAAATGGGTAAGCCTTCTATCACTGGCCGGAGCTATGGGTTCAAACTCACCCAGGGGCATCTGAGAAGCCAGTCAGGTGAGTGGCTTCCGAACAGGCACAGGCTTGAAAACCCTAAGGAACTCTGCACCCCGGGGAGTTGCCAGGAATCTGGAGCTATTTGTTGGCACCCAGCTCGGATGTTTTCTTTCTAAGCCTCTTTCGCCGGTGTCGCTCCATAGCACTGCCGCGGGTGAGCATCCATCACCACTGTTTGTTCCTGGACACCCACCTTGGCCCAAACAGCAGCTCGGTGGCCCTGACTGCCCTTCTCAACCCCGCCTGCCCCAGGAACAAGGAGTGCGACCAAACAAGCCCCCTACTCTCAGGTCTCTCTGGCTCAGAGAGACCCCATGGGACAGGGTAGAACTGCCCTGTGTGTTGAGACTGTCTCGATTGAGTGGCCAGTGGTTGTGAACGCTTCCACTGCCCCACGAGGGCCCCGCCAGTAGGGCAGCAGCTTCAAATCAGAGTCCCATCTGTGTTTTCATTCCACTCTCTCCTGAACTGCTTTTGAAGGGCCCTCATCATGTTATTTTCAATACCCCTGGGGAAATGAGAGGCATTCTGGGGTCAGCAGTTTGAAGCCAGCAGCTGCTCGGTGGGAAAGAGACAAAGCGCTCTGCTCCCATAAAGAACGGCAGTCGGAAGTAGACGGAGTATTGCCTTGGGTACATCTGCTGCACAAGACCTGCAAAGTGCTGAAGACTCAGGATGTCACTTTGTGGGCTGAAATGCGCCTGACTCAAGCCAGGTAATTCCGATGCCATCAGATGCGTGGAGAAGAATGGATGCAGTCTAGTTGCCGGGCTGGTGAAGAATGCTGACAGAATCATGGACAGACAGAACCACAAAGATGCACAGCCGGAATACTCCTAAGAAATGAAGACGGCACGATTTCGCCTCGTGTGCTGTAGGCATGCAAGCAGGAGAAATCGGTCCCTTAGCAGAAGAGCTCTTGCTTGGTAGAGAAACAGCACAAAAGGAGAGGAAGACGGGCTGACATGGTGGCTGAAACCACGGGCCCCAACATAAAGCCAATTGTGAGGACGCTGCAGGACAGGACGGTGCTTCGTTCTGTCATCTACAGGGTGGCAACAATTCAGAATCAACTCCATGGCCCTAATAACAACCGAGAATTTCACCGGACAACAACTCGATGGCAGGGACCCCCCAGAGCGAAGCATTGCCCGTCGGTCTACTTTCCTGAGTGCTGCTCAGCAAGATGAAATCTTTGACCATTTCTCGGCTTCGCATCATGTTGTCTATTGGGCCGGTTGTTTTTGTTTTCTTAATTGAGTGAGAACGCGTATCAAAGGCTGCAAGCGTTGATCTTCCCCAGGAAGCGCTGCAGGTCCTCCCACTTCCAGTAAGCAGGGTTGGGTCATTCATTTGGTGGCACAGACGGTCCGTCCATAACTTCAGGTCCTTGTTTCGCTAGTTGCATTAGTGGGGGTAACTGTTAGGCAATCTGCTGAGCAAAAGACCTGCCACGGGGTGGTTCCCTCCGCATTGCTAAGTTATGGCCTCTAAACCCCTGCCTTCAGTCAGTTCTGACTCTCCAGTCTCTGAGTTGGAATTCAGCTTATGGCAGTGGGGGAAGACAGAGCAGACCTACTCCTGAGAGTTTCTCAGTCTGTAAACCTTTAAGGGAACACACAGCCTCGTCCATATTTCTCCTGTGGAGCGCCTGGCATGTTTGAACCACCAGCCTTAGAATTTGTAGGCCAGTATTTAACCCGGGGGGCACCCCCAAGCCTCTGAACCCAAAACCCACTGCCGTCAAGCGATTTGTAATATGTAGTGACCCTATGTAGTCTCGAGACTCCAAATCAGTGTTTCTCAACCTTCCTAATGCCACGGCCCTTTAATACAGTTCATGTTGTGGTGACCCCCCCCCCCCAACCATAAATATTGCTGCTTCATTCATAACGGCCAGTTAGCTACTGTTATAAATCCGGCAACCTCTGTGAAAGGGTCGTTCGACCCCCCAAAGGGGTCGCCACCCACAGGTTGAGAACTGCCACTCTAAATCTTCCTGGAAGCATGCACACACTCCTGGTTGGAGTTCCTGGTTGGGTTGGACCACTGACCTTGACATTAGCAGCCCAACTCCTCACCACACCCACCACCAGGACTCTCCATGGAATACGCAAGCAAGCAAGCAAGCAAGCGAGTTCGAGGAGCTAGCAAAGTCTGGGCTGACTGCAGCGTCCGTGGACAGTTAGCTGAGCTAGTGTCATGCTTTCAGTGCACATGCTCGAGTATTCTTGTCAGATCTTGCCCAGGGGAGGGGCGCCCACTCTTTTTAAAAAGAACCCCCCTTCCCCTTTCTGTCTTTTGGGTCTGATTGCAGAGAAACTGCTGTTTGGAAAGGAAGAGAGGGGAGAAGTTGCCCCACGCTGTACAGCTAGCACAAGCCCGCTGCCGTTTTCTTTCGTCTGCTTCACCCCATTTAAAGTGGATGAAGACGGGCCAGTTTTAGCCCGTATAAATTGCAGGGTCCCTGGAATGGACAAACGCGGGAGGAGTTAACGTATTGTCTCTTTCCCCTTAGCTCTTAGATTAACCCTTGTGATTTTACTCCCTTTTTACTGACATTTTACACAGCATCAACCCATTTGTAGTGTTTTTTCAAAAACAGTTAAGTTGCTCAGTCATTTTGCAGCGACTAACAGTTGCTCAATCCTTCTGCAGAGACCTGACCCAGGGGAAGGCTGTGGAATGTATGGTCCCATCACTGGCAGCAGAAGGGAGGTCTGTGAAACATTGTGCAATTGACACTTTTTGCTTCCTTCACACATGTGCGCGCACACACACAGACGTGCCACATACCAGCCTTCCCTCGGCTGATGCTGACCCAAATCTGCGTCCTTCCAGCTCCCCTCTTACCCAGAGTAAGAGTAACTTACTTTTCCTAGTGTGTTTAGGAGGAACCCTTGTGGCATAATGAGTTATACATTGAGCTTCGAACCCCCCAGTTGGCAGCAACTTGACCCACTGGTCACTCCTCAGAGGATGAGGCTGTCTGTCGCTGTCAAGATTTTATTGTCTGGAGACCCGCAGGGGCAGTTCTACCCTGGCCCACAAGGTGGCTAAGATTCAGAATCCACCGCTCAGTAGCAGGCCTGTTCCCAAAGGATTCTCTTATTTTGTGCTCCAAGGAGAGAGTCACTGGATTATTCAGCCATTTGCATTGATACCACAAATAATATGTGGATTCTTATCTTCTAGGCAGGGGGGCTAGAAGGGAGAAGATCCGGCCGTTCCCCTAAAGCAGCTTAGCTAAATGTGATACACTCCTGGGGAAAGTTTGCACGTGGACAGCCATTGCCATCGATTCCATTTTGACTTAGAATGACTCTGTAGATGGGGTCTCCAAGGCTTTGCAAATCGTTAAGGGAGCAGACAGCCTCATCATTCTCCCACAGAGTGGCTAATGGGTGTGAACCACTGACCTTGCAGTTGGCAGTCCAATACTTACCAGACATTGCTACCGGGGTTCCTTGAGTTTGGCCTATACCCAGTGCAGCAGATCGACTCTGTAACACGAGTGGTCACCAGGAACCAGAGAAGGCTTGGAACCACAGCTGGTTGGGTTTGGGTTTGGGCAGGTCATCAGCTGTGTAAATTTCTTAACCAGTCTAACGGGATGTCCGCCATGCCTCCTAGGAGATCATTCTAGATGATGCCTTGTTCTCGACTGTTGGCAGAGTGGAGCTGCTTCACAGGGTTCTCATGGCTGGCCCTCCTTAGGAACAGATTGATAGTCTCCCCACTCCTCCTACTCCCCCATCCCCAGGCACCACTAGAGACAGTCAAGCAGCCAACCCTCTGGTTAGCGCCTTGTCCAAGAATTGGAGGACCTCCCATTGTCTCCCATTCCACCTGATTTAGTAACAGCCTTTCTTATCAAAAAGAATCTTTTTTGATCCTCACTTTGCTGACTTGTGACGCGAGACTGAATTAGATGATAATGAGATATCTGCCTGCTGTATCCGAGTCATCACGTTCTGCTTGTCCGGCTGCAAATCTCTCATGATGTTAGTTTGAAAACGCACAGAATTGCTCTTGCAGTTCCTTTTGCAATACAAGGAGCCCTAGAGATTCTGTGGGTTAGACATTGGTCTGCTAATGCAAGGTCATCAGTTCAAACTCACCAGCTAGTTCTTAGGAGACAAATCAAGTTATCTGCTCTCTTAAAGTTTTAGGGTCTCAGAAACCCTGTACTGGAGCTCAGAGTTAAAATTGATGCGATGGCAATGGGTTTGACTTCTGGGTTTTGGATATATAAATATATATAAAATTTTTATTTTAAAATCTAATTCTTTGCTGAGTGTGTAAGGAGGCCAGCTCCATCTCCTTCCAGTGTTCTCTTGCTAGTCAAATGTCAGAAATGATGCCTTCTGCTCAGTTCCGTCTTTTAAACTTTACTTTGGTTTCCTCCTGGGTGGCTAACGTAGAAAGTGCTGATGTTCGAAATACACTTATATATTTTTGTGGGAAAGTAACCTACTTAAAATTAAAAGATATAAATATATAAATGGCTGCATTTTTATATTTTTTGATGTGCACAAATTTTGCCTGCATCAGTCATTTCAATTTTTTAAAAAAATTATCATTTACAAATTGTTATTAAAAAAAACTCTCTTAGCAGTTACTTAGCACCCTTGACTAGAATGACTATTTATAATAATTTTTTTGGTGGGGAAGAATGGAACATTATTTACAGAAATGTGGAAGTCCGTGTTTAGGCATGCGATGCAACTCATTTCATTTGAAACTTGATCAAACATGGTAGCTTCCAACCGGTGACAGCCGTTGAGACCTTTCTTCAGGAGTCAAAGAGGCATATGGATGGGAAACTATTTACACGAGGACTCTCAAATGTTACTGAGAATACAGTTGTAAAAATGTCAAGTCATTTGCATGCCCGTGAAACGCGGTGCCCTACAAAAACTGTAATCCCCGGTATTGGCTCGCTTTCATTAGCATCGAATAGGAAAAACGATGGCAAAGGGAACTTGCTACGTGTTCTTGGTTTCCTCTTCTGTTGCAACTGCTATGTGGTGGGTGGTTTTGCTTCATTTTTTAAAAATTCTGTTCAAGAACGCAAGTACACGTGGATGTGGTATGAGATTCTTTTATTCTTTTTCCCCCTGAAGATATTTGCTCCTCCTTCTCCCTGGATGCGAGAAAGACAGCTTCCTACTGCTATCAACAGTGAGCTTCTGGGAAGCCCTACCCTGTCCCATAGGGTTGCTATGGGTCAGAATCGACTTGATGGCAGTGAATTTCTCTCTCTTAAACTTTCTCCCTGGCTGCACACATTATACACGTCAATGCTGTTCGATCAATGTGGGTAATTCTTTTAGGCAACTTTCTGTTATCTTTTTGTGACCAAGTTTGCCTTTCTTCCCACTCCCTACCTCCCACCCCCTTGTATTGTGATCCTTATCCAGTATGGGAGATTAAAAAGACTGTCTTGTTCTTTTTGTGGCACAGTATCTAGTCTAAAGGAGCCCCAGTTGGCATAAAAAGTTACGCTGTGGGCTGCTAACTGTAAGGTCAGCAGTTCAAAACCACCAGCTACTCCCTAGGAGAAAAATGAGGCTTTCTACTCCAGTGAAGATATCCAGGACCAGAAACTCACAGGGGAAGCTCTTACTCTGTCCTAGAAGGTTGCTATGAAACAGAATCAATGCGATGGCAGTGAATTAGGGTTTTTTAAATTTATCTATCCAAACCCAAACCCAAACTCATTTCTGCTATGTCAGATCTGACTCATGATAATCACCTAGTAGAAATGTTTCATATAGGGTTTTCATGGCTGAAATGGTTATAGAGGTGCCCTGGTGGAACTGTTGGGCAAGCACTGGGGTGCAAACAGAAAGATCAGTGATTCAAACCAACCAGCTTCTTTAAGGGAGAAAGATGAGGCTGCCTGCTTCGACACAGATGGATGGTCTCCGAAAGCTTGAGTTCCTCTCTAAGCAGACCTACAGGTATGAGTTGGAATCAACTTGATGGCTGCAGGTTCGGTTTTCATTTTCTGGAGTCTGAGTGCCAGGCTGTTCGTCCCTTGCGCTGCTGGGGGTTCATACCACCAACCTTTTGTAGCCAAGTGCAAGTGCCACACTATAATGTTGTACTTATGCTGGGGTCTGTCAGATTCGGGGTCTCCAGGGAGCGTGGACTAAATGTGCAGGAGATTCATTTTAAGGTGCACTTTTAAATATCTAAGTTACAAGTGGTTACCTTAGAAGTCATTGTTGTTCTCAGGTGCTGGCAAGTCGGTTTTCACTCATGGTAACCCCGTGTCCAGCAGGATGAAGCACCCCCGGCCCTGCACCGTCCTTACCATCGGTCTTGGGTTTGAGTCCATGGTTGTGGCCGTTGTGTCAGTCCATCCAGCCGAGAGTCTCATTTTCACTGTCCCTGTACTTTTACCAAACATGATGTCTTTTCTAGGGACCGCTCTCTCCTGATAACGCGTCCAAAGTACTTGAGATGAAGTCTCACCATCTTTGATTCTAAGGAGCCTACTAGCTGTGCTTCCGAGACAGATTTGTTTCTTCTTTGGAAGTCTGCTGGACTTCCAATATTCTTTTCCAGCATCATAATTCAAAGGCATTGGTTCTTCTCTGAATCTTTCTTATTCAATGTCCAGCTTTCACATGCCTCTAGGCTGTTTGAAAATACCATGGTTTGGGTAAGATGCACCTCAGTCGTCAAGATAACATTCTTGCTTTTACAGAGGTCTGTGCAGCAGATTTACCCGTGTAACGCATCATTTGATCTCTTGACTACTGCTTCCATGAGCGTTGACCGTGGATCCAGGCACAGCCAAATCCTTGATGACTTCATTCTTTTCTCTGTTTATCATGATATTACCTACTGGTCGAGTTGTGAGGATTCTGGTCTTCTTTACATTGAGTTGTAATCCATACGACTGAATGAAATCCTTGATCTTCATCAATAAGAGCCCCTAATCCCCCTCATTTTCAGCAAGTGTGCTACCTGCATATGTTATATTATTAAGAAGCCCTCTTCCAATACTGCTACCACATTCTTCCTATAATCCAGCTTCTCTGATGCTTTGCTCAGCATACGGGTTGATTAAATATGATGAAAGGATGCAACCCTGTTTGTCACACACATTTTCTTATTTTAAACTGTGTAGTATCCCCTTCTTCTCTTCACATCACTGCCTCTTGATCTGTGTAGCAGGTTCTGCATGAACACAATGAAATGTTTTGGAATGCCCATTTTCCTCAAGGCTATCTATAGCTTGTCACAGCCCACACTGTTGAACACCTTTGGATAGTCAACAGAACACAAGTAAACATCTTTCTGGGCTTCTCAGCTTTCAGCCCCAATGCATCTGACATCCGCAATGATCTGGTTTGAACTTCTGGCAGTTCCCAGTCAGTGTACTAGAATCATTGTTGGATGATCTTCAGCAAATTTGTGCGTTCTGTTGGTCCATCTTTCTTTGAAATGGGTACAAATGTGGATCTTTACCAGGCATTTGGCCAAGTAGTTGTCTTCCAAATGTCCTAGCCTAGCCAGTGAATGCTTCCAATGCTTCATCACTGAACATTTCAATTGGTATCCCATCAATTCCTGGAGCCTTGTTTTTGGCTGATGCCTTCAATGCAGTTTGGACTTACTTCGTTAGTATCATTGGTTCTTGATCAACCTCTTGAAATGGTTTAATGCTGACTAGTTCTTTTTGGTACAGTGGCTCTAATTCTTTCCATGTTCTTTCGATACTTTCTATGTTCTATGTTGGTTAATCTTTGACCCATGGTATCTTTTGATATTGCACTTGGGGTTTGTGGTTTTTTTCTTGAGTTCTTTCAGTGTAAGATGCTGAGTGTGTTCTACCTTTATGATTTTCTAATTCTAGGTCTTTCCTCATTTCATAACACTTTGCTTTGTCTTCGCGAGCTGCCCTTTAGGAGTTTCTGTTCAGCTCTTTCATTTGTAATTTCTTCTGTTTGCCTCAGCTACCCTACAATTAAGAAAAAATTTCAGTCTCTTCTGACATCTGTGCTGACCTCTCAATTCTTTCCTGTCTTTTTAAATGACCTTTTGTCTTCTTTAAATATGCTGTCATTCCACAGCTCATCAGGCTTTCTGCCATTAGTGTTTATGTGTTATTCTTGAAATGTTCTTGAAATTCAAGTGGGGTATAATCAGGCTCCTTATATGGCTTTCACAGGCTTATTTTCATTTACTTCAGCTTCAACCTGAACTTCCAGGTGAGCAATTGACAGTCTGTTCTGCAATCAGGCCCTGGCCTGGTTCTACCTGCTGATTGTGAGCATCTCTGTGGTCTGTCCCTCAAATCGCAGTCAATCTGATTTCTATTTTCTATCTGGTTTTATATATATATATTGAAAAAAAGTGGGTCTTTCAAAATTTTGTCATGTGCTCTCTGGCTTCATTTGTAACCAATGTCATTTTCGACTACTGTTTCTTCCTCTTTCCAACTTTTGCATTCTAATCATCAATAATTATCAGTACATCTTGACTGCATGTTTGATCGAATTGAGACTGGAGATGTTGGTAATATTTGTCACCACTAGCCTTTATTAATTTGTGTAATAAAAGTTGTATTGACTGGATTTCCTTGTATGTGCACGGCTACCACAAGCTACCACGGTATGACAAACTGATGGATAAATGATGGTTAAAAGAGTTGGGACCTAAAAACTCTTGTTTAAGAAAATGCTTTTTGAAATTCTGAACCAGAACCCATAGCTTCTTGGTGGCAAAACAAAGAAGAGGCTGTGAAAACGGAATGAGATGATTACATTTGACTTTCGGTTCTTGTTGTGGCTGGATTCTGAGCTCTGGATTCGGTCCTGTGATGTATAAAACCAAACACAACCCACTGGCATGCAGGCGATGCTGACTTACAGCAACCATAGGGCTACCGAGTCTGTAACTCTTTATGGGAGCTGATAACTTCCGTCTTTCATCCTCGGAGCTGCTGGTCGGTTTGAATGGCCAACCTTGTGGTTACCAGCTAAACTTATAACTGCACTGCAGTGCACCACCAGGGCGCACATGTGTGAAAAAGACAGACTATTTTTAAAAAATTGATAAGCAGAGAGAGGTGCCTGTCGAGGGCAGAATACCTGGATATGTGAATTCTAAAGTGCAGAAGCGACCACTAGATCATTCTGGGTCCAGTCACTAGGCAGAAACCACGTGGCATTTTTGAACAAGGGAGGTTTAATATGAAGAATCATTAGGCAAGTTAGAAAGTAAGTATAATGATATAAAGTGAACTCTCAGGGGGCCCCTCTTAAACAGTACCCGGGGAAGGACGAACGCCCCAGCCTTCCGCTTAGACCTCACTGAGATGCTGTGCATGCAGCCCTGCCAGTCAGGGATGGCGCCTGAGTTGCCAGGGTTAGAGGTGGGCACAGATAAAGCTGGCTGATGGGCCAGTACAGAGGGAATTGAGACATCTTGCTGTGCACATACGGCCCACAGCCCACAGAGTCCATATCAGAGGTATGGGACAGTCTGGTCGCGGAAGGATTGTGTGCTCTGGACACGTGGCTTGAGCGTACCATGGCCAGGTGTCCTCACACACACAGGCGCCTCTATAAAACGCAGTGCCTGCTGGAAGCACTGTCCCTCCAGTGCCCTCTACTGGCAAAGTTTAGCGTTAAACTCCTTGCAAAGAAATTCCTGCAGTGTCTGGTTGGTTCATTATTACCGAGCTAAAAAATTTAGTTTTTAATTCTGAGACAGTTAACTTTTCATAGGAGTCGAAAGCATCCTCTTTTCCCAAAGGGCAGCTGGTGGTTTCGAATTTGCAACCTTGTCACCAGAGGAGCCACATCAAAATACCACACGCACTGCCCTCGATGATTCCAGCTCATGGCAGCCTTACAGACAGGACAGAACTGCCCCTCGCAGTGCCAGGCGCTCACTTGTTTTCAGGAGTAGAAAGTCCAGTCTTACTCCCGAGGGCTGCTGGTGTTCTCAAACTGCCGACCATGTGGATCACAGCCCAGTGTGTAACCATTTCACTGCCAGGTTACAGAGCAGCCACTACAAAGGTCCATTTTAATCTGGTGACAATAAACTCGAAGCTGACACAACCCCAAGCTCCAGTTTAGCCAAAGGTCGTCTGTCTGGTTGTTATAAATAAAAAACAAATCAATAGGGAGTGATTTCTCCTACAGGGCGGACTGTACCTTAAAGCGAAGGCTCCGTCCATGCTGCAGTATAGACCGAGCACTCAGTTATCCATGAGAGTGGGATTTATTGTGGACATTTTTTTTACTGATCCTATATTAAAATCAAGAGATACCCAGCATATTTAATAGAAGCCATTTCTCTCTGAACATATGCATAATGTACATCTTTTGGTGGGAGAGAGACAGGACTTTTACTCCTATAAAGAGGTGCAGTCTGGGAAACCTACAGGTGCAGTCCTGCCCTGTCCCAGAGGGTCGCTATGAGTCGGCATGGACTCGATGGTAGCGAGTGAGATGTGTCTGTTGAAGGGGTTCTGGTGACTCAGTGGTTAAACGATCAGCTACTCATCAGAGGTGAGCAGGTTGATCCATCCAGTAGTTCTAGGAGAAAAGACCTGGCAGCCTCCTCCCACAGAGATTGCACTCAGTGTAACCCCGCGGGGCTGTCTCCTGTCACGTGGGATCCCCAAGTTGACCTTGATTTGACAACACCCAGCCTCAGCTTCCTTATTTTTACGTATTTGCAATGGATGGGCTTTTCATCTTAAGCTTCTCTTTGGGTATCCATGTCTGTTGATAGGTAGGAGGTTTGGTGGCATGGTGGTGACACATTGGGCCGCTAACCACAGGATGAGCCGTTTGAATCCACCAGCCGCCCCTCAGGAGAGAGATGAGGCCACATACTCCCGTAAAGGGTTACAGTCTGGGAAACCCAGAGAAGCGGCCCAACCCTGCCCTACAGGGTCGCTCTGAGCTGGCACCGACTCGATGGCAGTGAGTTTGGTCTGACTGACCTCTTCAGCAGGCTTGGTTAGAACCAGGGCCAGTCATAGTTAGACTCTTGGTTTCTCTATCACCAGCGTGCCCGGGGCTGCCCAGCTTTCCACCTGATGGCAAAGCTGACTCCCTGCATCACCCGTCAGTACAGTTACTCATTTCATGCCCTTTAAAGAATGTATGCCTTTTATAATTACACAAATCACAAGGAGTACAAAGACGAAGAAAACGTTCTGGAACTGATTGTGGTCATGATTGTACCGCTGTTCTTGATATGCTTGAACTATTAAATTGTATGATATGTGGATGAACTGCCAATAAAACTTTAAAAAATGATGCCTTTTAGTCCCATTGTGCTCCCTTGGCACTAAATGCTGAGGGCGGGTAAACCGGCGTGTTCAGCGGACTGTGCTCGCCAGTCAGCATTATGCACATATTTGCGTGTGGTGTGTGCTTTTTTAAAATAGAAGGTTCATTTAAAAATAGAAAAAAGGATGCATTGGCAGAAATGTCAATGTCCAATTACATTGTGCAGAGCTTAAGTTTACAACCTGATGCTGCAGGGGGTATTGAAAGGCGTCCTGAGGGCTCCCAACTATGATGGTGATTATAAGCAATGATGGTGATGAAGATGGCTGTGTCAGCAACAACCGCCTTCTCCTGGGTGATGACTGTGAGCAGGGATGGTCTAACTCAGTGATTCTCACCCTTCCTCATGCCGTGACCCTTCAATACGGTTCCTCGTGTTGTGGTGACCCCCAAACATAACATTACTTTTGCTACTTCATAACTGTCATTTTGCTTCTGTTACGAATTGGAGTGTAAATATCTGATATGCAGGATGTGTTTTTATTGTTACAAATTGAACATAATGAAAGCATAGTGATGAATCACAAAGACAAAATGTAATTATATATTATGAAATATTTATTTCTAATGACAAATAAATGAAATATTGTCTTGATGCATGGTGTAGCATGGGTAACAGTCTTCACACAGGGTTCTCATATGTGGGCAGACCTGCCTGGAGACAGATAGAGGAGCAGTGTCTTGGTTCCTAAGACCACCGGAGATAGGTGTTTTCCGCTGGTCTTAGGCGACCCCTGTGAGAGGGTCGTTTGACCCCCAAAGGGGTCACGACCCAGAGGTTGAGAATCACTGGTCTAAATGCTTCACGTGCACTTATTAATTAAAACAAGTTTGTACTAAACCAGTAATTACTGTATCCCACTCTATCTTAGTCCCTATAAACAGGAGCGGCAGAATCCATTCATTTCAATGCATTTCAATGCATTTGACAATGCATGGGTTTAGTACATAGACGAGATGCTGTTAAGAGATCCATACCTACATATAACCCAGTGAAACCACAGAAAACCATGACATAAAATTAACCCACTTAAAGTGATCAATTCAGGGTTGCTGGGCCTGGAAGCTCAGGATCATAGTCATCAGGGACATCAAGGTCAATCTGTGTAACAGCCCACAAAGACAGTGTTCTACATCTTACTTTATGTAGCAGCAATAGGGGTCTTAAAGGCTTGTCAGTTGTCATCTAAACTACTGACCTCTCCCTGTGAAAAGGAAAGAAGAGTGGGAAAAAATTCAAGGATCCAGTTAGTTGAAAGGACCTAATGGACCATTTGAACCACAACCTTCTTGACTCTGAGACCAGAAGAACTAGCTGGTGCCCAGCCACCACTGCTAACCTCTCTGAAAGGGATCACAGTAGAATGTCCAGGGCAGAGTGCGAGGAAATTGTTGGACAAAATCATCAAAAAGACCAGGGTTACTGATCTGATAGAGACTTGTTACGCCCCAGAGAATGTGTGCCTTATACATCTTTCAAGCCTGGAGCCCAACTCACCTGTGTGGTTCAACTTTCAATCAAGCAATAGACAGGCCTTTAAGGTGGATGAAAACTGGCCAGCAATGCACACTTACCAGTAATGCAGGGAGGGAAGCACTCTAGAACAACCAAGCATAGCCTATCAAAAGTGCAGCCCCTTGCGGGAGAATAAAGCTCCGAAGGCCGGTAAAGGTAGGGAAAAAGAACAAATACCAACCAGAAACACAGCGCAGAAATAGGAAGAGTACTGCTACATTATAAACTCTGTAGTGTCACAAAGCAAAGTGTGTATAAATGATTCAACGGAAAACCAATTTGCTCTGTAAATTTGCGTCCAAGTTAAAATAAAAAGAAGAGGAAAAATGAACCACCAAATTAGTGTGACCTTTAGAGTCCTCAAAAAGTCAATTAATTATTAATACTGCATGCTCTTGAAGATTAGCTTGAAAGCCTGTCTCATCAAGGCACCAAACAACGTTACATAGATGTATTCATAAAGGATAATACAGATAGTCCCCTATGTAGGGGGTCACTTGAAAAGTGTTTCAGGAGTTTTCTAAGACACCAACAGCAAAGTTCAAAAAATATCTGCTCGGTGTCTGGAAGAATTCACCTTGAAAAATCCAGTGTGGGCCGAAAGTGAGTCAGAAGTGTATTGTGCGGCGGACACCTGGGTGTGGCGCTTCAGTCTGAGTGCTCCTCTGCGCTCGCTCAGAGAACAGACACTACTTGTGTGCGTGCTTTGCAGCAGTCATCACTGTGAGCTGCTTTTCACCCTATATTTGCATAAAAATACCGTAATCATGACTCCAAGGAAAATACCATCAGTAAAGCTAAGAGGAAAACTGTGAACCATGATATAGTTAAAGAAGAAGTCACTGCGGACTTTGAATCGGGTGGCCCCTTGTCTGATTTGCTGGCTGAATACAACATGGCGAGGTTGGCATTGTCAACATGGGGGGGGGGGCTGGATTAAAGTGGCTAATGTAGTGAAAGATGTGAAATCGTTAAACACGAAACAAAGATTAAGTGTGATTTTAGGGCCTCAGAACCAGTTATTTGGTTTCCCCCTTTTTTTTCTATGGGAGAAATATGTTGAGTTCTCAGACTTTTTGGTGTTTGAACATGAATCTAGAACAAATTGAGTTTGACAACAAGGTACCACTGTAGTGATGATCATCGTGAGGAAGACCAAAGCAGTCTCTGAGTCTCATCTGACGATAAGGTTAGAGAACACGCTGGATTTCACAGACTGGGTTTCTCTGCCCTGAATCCACTAGGTTAGCGTTTGCAATAGGGTGGGCACAATGCGGAGGGAGTCCAGTGTGAACGTTTTCTTCCGTGACGTTTTATGTTCACATCCAGGTCATACGTTCAGCCCAACCTAAACAACGGCTGTCTCTTTCCCTCCCGCCCCACAAATAATTCCAGAAATAAAGCTACTTTTAATTATTCTTACCCTCTGAATCGTGCAGTGAATTCTTTATGTTAACGACTTGTCCTCCCAGGACACCCATCTGACAGGGTGCCATTCTCGCCGTCATGTACTCATGGTGCAAACGGCGCCTCCTTTTGCTAATTAGTGCTCATAGATGCTTTAGTTTATTGCTTGCCCTGGTCGGTTTTTTTAAAAGAAGGATAAATCTATCCTTCAGCGACGCCCTGGTTGTTAACTGAACCACTACTTTTTGAGACGTAGAGCTGAGTGCTCCCTGCATTACTGAGACGGATCAACACTGGATCTCTTCACAAAAGGGTGGGACCCAGGAGGAAGGGAAGTATTTTTTACAGAATCAAATTCAACTGCCATCGAGGTGATGCTGACTCATACGATAAGATCAAAGACTCGAACTAACTGCCATCGAGTTGATTCCGATTCTGAAGCAAGCCTATAGAACAGAGGAGAACTGCCCCCATGGGTTTCTTGCTGAGAGGAGAAAGTCTCATCTGTGTCCTGTGGAGTGGCTGGTGGTTTCAAACTGCTGGCCTTGCAGTTAGCAGCCCACCGTGTAACCACTGCGCCACCAAGGGACATACACCATAGGCAAAGCTCAAAGTTTCCTGAGAAAACTCTGAATCGCAAAAGGAATTGCAGGTTGGGGTTGACTATCTTGAGCTCTGGACCTTGAAAAGTTCCTGAACATCTCTGAGCTTTGGTTTCCTTGTCTGACATGGGCGAATTGGATGTGAGACACGTTAAATGAATGACAAGGGTGTTTTCGGGTCTAGAGATGAAGGTAGAAAGCCTACTGTGAGAAGCAGGTGCCCATTTGTGTTATTACCAAACAAGCCGCTAGCCAAGGGCATGGCTAGTGCAGTTGGTAACAAAACCAAAGACAGTGCCGTGTGGCACGGACACGCTATGTACTAACTAGTGTGAGGATCATAATTAAACTCATGTCTGCTGCCATCATTTTTAGATTGCTTCATACACAGCTGAACAGGGGCTTCTTTTGTGATACGGCCACTGCCGTGGCTTCCATTCAGAATCCTAGCAACCGAATGGGACAGGGTAAAACTGCCCCTGTGGGTTTCAGAAACTAACTCTTTATATGAGCAGAAGCTTTATATTTCTCCCTAGGAGCAGCTGGTGGTTTCGAACCGCTGACCTTATGGTTAGTAGTCCAACTGGTAACCATTCAGCCGCCCCACAGTGATATGTAAAGTGATTCTAAAGGAAGAGAAGCCGGAGATTAAAGACAGTAGTCAAACCACTGCAAAAGTTTAGTGTTTTTTTTTTAAGGAAAAGTAAAAATACAATGAAAAGAATAAACTGGAGATATCCCTGTCACATTTATTACGTCTGTATTGGAGATTGCAGAAGAAAGATGAGGCTTTCTACACCCATAAAGAGTCATGGTAAAAAAAAACAAAAAACGAAGTCATGGTCTCAGAAACCCACAGGGGCAGTCCTATAGGATCACGATGCGTCAGAATCAACTCACTGTCCCTGAGTGCATTGGAGACTAAATTTTGATTCTTTGAGGACTTGCTGACTTATGGTACACAAGCCCTCATTGTACACTCCCCTAATCCTCCCAAGTGTGCTACTGCTGATGGAGATACCGAATGTTACAGCACCAATAGTGTGGGTTGTTCACATAGAGTGCAGATGTGGGCACCATTAGCACTAGCTTGTGTTCAGGAAGAATGGACAGGCCCATGGGGTATGTATGTCCTAGCACCAGCTCAGCAGCCCTGGACTGCCTGGCCCATCTCCCTCCCCTTCCTTCCTGCTGCAGCCAGTTGACACGTGGACAGACAGCAGGAAGAAAGGCAGACTGTGGCTCCCGTAGTCTGCCCTCTTCTGAGTTCCCTTTTCATTTACCCTAAAGCTTGAAGCATGAGAGAATCACAGTTGAACCCAAGGCCTGGCTTTCCTAACGGGAAATGATAGACGTCTTTACCAGTAGCTTTAGGGTGGCCCAGAGGGTGCAGCCAGCAAGCATGTAAGAAGAGGTTCGCCAGAGAGCCCTGCTCATCAGCAACTGTACTTTTTTCCCTTTACTCGTAGGCATGGCCCTGTTTATGCCCCATTGCTGATAACTGGGGGCCACGTACGAGTTGGAAGATCTATGTTCCCCAGTGTTTTAAAAGATAATGGGGCCAGTCTGATCAAAAAGGGCAGGTTCTTCGAGTTGGATTTTTTAAACTTCCCTAGCCCCTCTGTGGTCGGTTTCATGGCAAAGCAAAGAGCAAAGGCACTCTGAATAAATGGTATTGACTGTGCTGTGACCATTGAACACGAAGGTGTGCATGTTTTCAGGATTCAGGAGCCTGTATTCCTGGGAGAGGTTGAGTGTGCAGCTTTGATTCTCGCTGGCTCGATGGTCTGTGGCACACGCGCTTTTCAAATGAGTTGGGACATGCCTCTTTGGAGGGCCTTGTGTGCAAAGCCAAGAGAACTAGACAGGAAATGTGTGGGGGGGGGGGGGAGAAAGAGGAGTCTGGCTCTCCCATAACGATTGTTCAGAGGTGGGTAGAGGGTCGCTGTGAGTTTTTAACCCTAAGTGGACAAACTAAATTTTAATATTGGCAGGACCATCAAGGCTAATGGTTTTCCTTTGAATTTTTGCTTTATTCCAGAAAAAAACCAACACGGAGCTGTTCGGGCTGGGGAGGTGGAGAAGGGGCAGGGGGTGTGGTTGGAAAGACACTGCACGGCAAAGCCTTCTAGCATCTTCCCAAGTTCTTGACTTCTTCCAGCGTTTCCGCCACTCCATTCTGATGCCTTTGCTTAAAGTGCAATTGACCTGGTCATGAAAGCTTTAAAAAAAAAAAAGGTTTCATTTCAAGCTTTTCTTGGAATCGCAACTTATTTTGAGTCTATGGGGCCCTGATTTTCCATTCATAGAATATATAGAAATACTTTATTTTGTTACGGCCTTCTTTACCTTGTAGCAAGAATAGATTGGATTTCAGTTATTTCCTGAATATACCCCTGAACAAGATTTCTTCTCCAAACTCTGTAATTATTATAATAGTCTTGCCCAAATCCATTCATTTAATTTAGAAACCTAATTGGAAGGGTAATGAAGGTCAGATGCAGTCAACAGGTTCTCTGCATTCACAGAGACAGGACAGGTAATATTTGTCGGTCTCCGTAGTGGCTACTGTCCATTTGGGTGGACATGCTTCCTCTTTGTGAGGCATTAGACTGTGATGAGCAGGTCAAAGCCAGCAGCTGAGAACGACGGGACTGTCTGCTCGCACAGTTACAGTCTCAGAAACTCACAGGGACGATGGTAGGCTGTCTTTTAGGGTCACTGTGAGTCGGCATCGACTTGATGGTAGTGAGTTTGGTTTGGGTTTGGATACTCTCAAACTGAGGTTACGTCTCAGCATCGTATCTGAAGACTTGACCTAATATTCTGGGGAATCCGCCTATTAAATCATCTCGAGGAACACAAAGAGACCTGTCAGCTTGAGCTTCTTATGCCACAGAAGAGAGGAAAGCTTTTCAGTTTGTTTTTAAGTTGCTCTGTTTCCATGAGTCCTGTTGTGCCAAATGGCTTCACCTTTTCAACACTGGCTGGAAAACCAGAGATCTGAACTGGTTCCATCATGGTGTGTGTCACAAAACTGAATTTGTAAAACACAAGCGAACTGGAACTATAACCAGAAATGGGGAAAATTACAAGTTGATAATGTTAGATGCTTAATCTCCCTCTGTGAACATGGACTGACGGAGCCTGGGACAGTGGGGCACAGCACAAAGATGGCGGTCAGCCACCTTGCTTGGAATGTGTGTGTGCGCCTCTCTGCACCATCCTGACCATAATCCGATCTCCCAGGCCAGGCTCCTGCAGGAGCTGCGTACGTTGCACTGCAGTCTCTCATGCTAGACCTTCGACTCATAATTTTTCATGTTCAGGCTATTAATCCGCTTCACCCTAAATTTGAACACTGGGGTTTGTTCCAGTTTTGCTGCATCAGCCATGACCGTAGCAGGAGGAACGTGCTTAAAGTCCTGGAGGAAACCAGGAGTAGGTGGGAGGTTGGAGAGTTGCTTAGAAATCAGTTTGCAGCCTCGTCTCTCCTTTGCCCTGATGGACAGGGACTCACTCAAACTCACTGCCATTGAGTCAGTACCAACTTAGCCACCTACGGGACAGGATAGCACTGCCCCTGTGAGTTTCCAAGACTGTCACTCTTTATAGGAGTAGAAAGCCCCATCTTTCTCTAGAGGAGCGGCTGCTAGTATTGAACTGCTGATCTTGGAGATTGCAGCCAATTGCATAACCAGGGTTCCTTTGATGGAAATGGACAGGGCAGGTAAAAATTGCTTTCTTAAAAAAAGAATTATAGTGCATTCTTATATATGCATATCAATTACCAAATTAATTATAGACACAAATAAAATTTTTAAATGAAGTGGATACTAAAGGATTTTAATTTAGGAGGAGACGAAGCACTCATTTTTTTTAATTAAAAGATCATTATATTGGGTGCTCTTACAGCCCTTATAACAATCTGTACATCAATTGTATCAAGCATATTTATGCATGTCTTGCCATCATTAGTTTCTAAACATTTACTTCCTATTTGAGCCCTTGGTATCAGCTCCTCTTCCACCCTAGCCTCCCACCCTCGTGACCCCTTGATAAATTATAAATTATATTATTTTCATATCTTACACTGACCACTATCTCCCTTCCCCCATGGTTTCTGTTGTTCATCCCCCTGTGGTGGGGGGAGAGGTAATGGTTGATCATTGTAATTGGTTCCCCCTTCCTCCACGTTCCCCCTACCATCCTGGTATTGCTACTCCCATTTCTATTCATGGCTTCCGTGTGTCTTAAGCTCTTATCTGTACCTGTGCATATGCTCCAGTCTAGCGTGCAGTGAAAGGCAGGTCTGGGATGAAGATAGTGGGGGTGAGGAAGCATCAAGGAAGCAGGAATATTGTGTGTTTCATTGGTGCTCTACTATGCCCTAGTTGACTCATCCCTTCCTTGTGAGCCTTCTGTGAGGGGATGTCCCATTGTCTACAGATGGGTTTGGGGTCTCTGCTCCAACCCACCTCATTCTCAACAATATGGTTTTTTAGTTTGTTTTAGGTCTTCTGATACCTCCCATCGACATCTCATGATTGCACAGGCTGGTGTGCTTCTTCCATATGGGCTTATGGCTTCTCTGCTAGATGGCCACTTGTTAAACTTAAAGCCTTTAAAACCCAAACACTATATATCTTTTTTTTCCCTGCTGTGTGGCCTTGGACAAGTCACTGGACTTCTCTGAGCATGGTCCCTCGGCCACCACAGGGCTTAGAATAATGTCCACTGACGCTGTATCTTTTGATAGCCGGACACCGTCCACTTTCTTTACCACATTGGCTTATGTACCCACTTTGTCTTCAGCGATCATGCTGGGAGGGTGAGCATGACAGAACGCCAGGTTGTTAGAACAAAGTGTTCTTGTGTTGAGGCAGGGCTTGAGCAGAGGCCCGAAGTCAGTCCACTTTCTCAATGTATGGCCATATAAATATACGTACCTAGGCCAATACCTCTATTTTTATGAATTACTGTTGTATATGTACACATCTATCCTTATACCTCTATCCATAGCTTTGCTTCCTAGATCTTTCCTCTCTTTCCTTTTATCTTCCTCCTGCCCCGCCATCACTCTCACCCTTCATCTGCCTCTTAGTAATTCCTCTCGGCTAGATTGCTGTTGCTCCAACACCCCCATGATCTATGTTCTCCTTGTTGTTGATTTTAATTCCCTAGTTGTTCCCCTGTCTGTGGTGGTGTTTGCTCACCACTCCCTTCCCCCATCTTCCCCCACCCACCCCCAAGTCCCTGTGGAACCATTGGTCCCATTGAGAAACACTCAATTTTTAACAGGAGCAGTTGATAAACACTCAGGGTTACATGACGCACAGACTTCTGACGCACAGCCAACAGCTGCCCGAATCGGCACTGGAGCAGAGCCTCCTCTTCTCCCCTGGGCTGGTGGGTTTAGACTGCTCTTGGCCGCTCACCTGGCAACCCAGTGACCCACTACCCAGGGCTCCCTCCGTAACTGAAGGTGGTCTAATTACCAACGAGGAGAAAACAATATAACCAGGTGATTTACAATGTGTGACTTGCTTAAACTATGATCCCCTGAACTATACTCAACATGACAGAAAGCAGAACTATCAGAGCAAATCCACCATGCTGGCTTTTCCCGAACAACCTTGGTTGTAGGAGTCGTGCACACGGTTATTATCCGTCCCCACCCTGTCTTTGCACATCACACAGGCCTGCCCTCGGAGAGGGGCTGCCGTTTCAAATACGCCATGCATCAGTTCCTAAACAGGAAAAATAAATAAGGCGGTGTTTTCCCCTTTCCTCTGGGTCACACTGGGTCAGTTGCTGCCAGCAGGTCACATGGTCGGGTTTTGCGTGCTGTCTAAACTGATTTTAGGTGTGATTCCTTCCCTTGTGGTTTTTGTTTTACTCCGAGTCGCTGGTTGATTTTAATTGTTCTTATTTGCAGGCTTTAAATACTGATGGGCTGCGCCATTTCTGGCGCTCTTGTAGCGCTGGCCTGCTACAGGGCACTTTGTGCAGATCCCAAGACTTCTCTCTCTCAGTGGTGTGGTGGTGCCCTTGGACAGATGTGCATGCCAGTTGGAAGTGAATCAAATGTGTAGAGTATGCAAAGGGAGCTGAAAAAAATTAGCGTTCAGAAGCTAGCTTCCTGAAGAAAATGCAGATTTTTCAATAATTAGGGAGATTATTTATAGTATGCATATTGCATTCGTTTAAATTGTGAGAGTAGATTTTTTTAATGCATCATTCTGAAAGACTATTCAGCGTGCCTCTCTGACATTGACAGGTGAGCTAGTCACCAAAGAAAGCATGCAAAACACATGGATGACAAACTGGATTCCGCCGAGTATTTACAATCCTTTTTGTCCTGAGCCAAGAGAGAAGACATATTCTTTGCACATGCTTAGTTAGCAAAAGTAGATTATGGACCAGGCATACGAAGGTGTCGTACTTGGTTCTGATTCTCCAAACAAGACCCAGTGATACTAGGCAGATCGGCTTCTCCCTGTCTGATAACATGGACATTTCAGAACACTATTTTGGATAGCAGGAGCCTAGTGGTGTCGTGGCTTATGCGTTAGGTTGCCAACCGAAGGTCAACCGTGGAAACCCACCAGCCCCTCTGCGGGAGAAAGATGAGGTGGCAGGTGCCCACCAAGCTTTCCCGCCTCAGAAGCCTACTGGGCAGCTCTACTCCATCCTAGGGGGCATCACATCACTGCCCTCAAGCCAGAATCCACTCAGTGGCAATGAGTTTGGGTGTTTGTTTGCTTTATTCTTTATGACTTTGGATTGTTATTTTTGTTTATTCGTCTTGAATATTTGCATCTCATAAAATTCACCTTTTGAGATGTATAGTTTGGTGTCTTTAATCCATTTACAAAGTTGTGCAACCAGAACCACAATCCGATTTCAGGGCAGGTTGACCACATAGCTCTTGAATTAAAGAAAAAAAATACAATTAAAATGACAAATTATTTAGGAGTTAATAAGCATGAGATTACAACATGAGCTGCAGCCAAAGCAGTTCCCAGAGTACAAAGTGTAATCTCAAAGACATTTATGAGAAACTTAGCATCACTGAAATAAATTAGTGTAGTTCTCAGATCAAAGAAGAGTAAGAAAATAACCCGAAAAATTAAATAAATCGAGAACTTCAATAAAAGGAAATTCTCTGGTGAGATTTACTGGTGATGATATAATCACAGATTGATGAGAATTCCATATGCCTCTGTCCTTTCTGCAGTTAATTTAAATAATTACAGGTTATCAGAGTTGATTATTCAAGAATATATGAATAGAAAATACCACAGTAGAAAGGTACTTAGGCATGCATCCATCCGTCCATCTGTCCGTCCGTCCATCCAAATCAACCATCAAATGCTTACTCTCCTCTTTCCTAAAGGGCACCAGGTACAGATTCTGTTGCTGGCCCGGGAAGCACAGAGACAGACGGGAGGCTGCCAGGTTGATTCTGCAGACCTCCTTAACGCCTGTCAGTTAACCCATGCACAAGAATTTGACTAAGAAAATGTGGAACCGCCTGCCAGTATAAGTGCATACTGATACCAAAAGAATAATGCATCGTGATGTTTTTGAGTTTGCCTAGGAAAAGAGGGATGGTCAACTTTAGAAAATCAATGTAATTTAGTAATAGCGCAAAAGACTAAGAACCTACGACCATCTCTCTGTGATCTGCCATGTAGCTCTCTATCGGAAACGATCAGAAACAATAGAGCTTCTATACAGGTAATTCTACTAAAATAAGAATTAATGATCGTTTTTCCTGTATAATCACACTAACACAATATGCCACACAGTATATCTGTGATGCAGCATCTCACAACTGCACCACAGTCTGTAAGATATAAAAATGATATAGATAAAAAGTATATATGATAAACTTTTACAAAGTGTGTAAAAGGAGATATTAATAAATATATCATAAATAACAAATCCTGGCTCTAAGCTCAGTCAAGTCAGCCCTCACTGAACACGCCTATGCAATTACAACAAAGTCAGTAAAGTTTATTCTGAGAGCTTGACAAGTTTCTGATGGTCGTGTGTAAGTGAAAATAAGCAAGCATGGCAAAGGAAATAATTTTAGAAAGAGAATTAGGGGGCATTTTTACCTGCTTTAGGAAATTCCTAAATAGGTCCATATGTACATGAGAATTTCCTATGTGATCAGGTGACTTTCAGGATGGACTGTGTAATATATAGTGGTGAATCACCTGGCAGACTATTGGGAAATAGACCAATATAGCTTTGTAGTCATGGAGAAGGCCTTTCAAAACATGACAAGAAGCCTTGAAGTCTTAAAATGCTTACCCAAATAAAATTTACGAAAAAAGAGGAGCTGATCCCAAGGGCTCAATAGAAACTAAATGTCTAGAAAAGAATGATGGCAACGTATGTACAAATATGCCTGATATAATTAATGCATAGTTTGTAATAAGTTGTAAGAGCCCCCAATAAAATGATCTATTAATTAAGAAATTAAATAAGACGCACCCAAAGCTCTTTATTTCTTTTTGTTTCATTTTAATATATTGTTTTGGGGGCTCTTATACCTCTTAAAGCACTCCATACATCAATTTATCAGGCTCATTTGTACATATGTTGCCATCATTTCCAAAGCATTTTCTACTTGAGCCCTTGGGATCAGCTCTTCGTTCTCCCCCTTCCCTCACTCTACCCTTGTGAAGCCTTGATAATTTATGTTATTTTTATTTTCATATTTTACACTGTCTACTGTCTCCCTTCACCCACATTTTTGTTGTTTGTTCCCCGGTGGGGGTGGGGGTGTTGTATGTCGATCATTGTGATGGGTTCCCTACTTTCCCCCTACCCTCGTGGTATCGCTACTCTGATTATTGGTCCTGTCCTGTATTTTGTGTGTTGAGAGCTCTTATCTGTATCAGTGTACATGCTCTGGTCTAACCAGATTTGTAAGATCGAACTGGGGTCATGATAGTGGGGGCGGGGAGAAGCATTAAAGAACTTGAGGAATATTGTGTGTTTTCCTTGTGCTATACTGCACTCTGGCTGGCGCATCCCTTCCTCGTGACCCATTGTCTATGGATGGGCTTTTGGTCTCCATTCTGACCTTTATTTGCATCAAAATGGTTGTTTGTGATCTTCTGATGCCTGATACCTGATCCCTTTGACACCGCATTGTCCCATGGGTTGGTGTGCATCTTCCATGTGGGCTTTGTTGCTTCCCTGTTAAATGGCCGCTTGTTTGACTGCAAGCCTTTAAGACCCCAGACTCAATAAAATAATATGGTCATAGCCGGGCATCATCAGCTTTCTTCACCACATTTGCTTATGCGATTGTGTCAGGAAGGTGAGTATCATGGAATGCCAGTTTCTTAGAATAAAGTGTTCTTGTGTTGAGGGAGGAGGATTTGAGTAGAGGCCCAATGTCCATCTGCTACCTTAATACTTAACATATATACCTGAGTATAAGCTGACCCGAATATCAGTAGAAGCACCTAATTTTACCACAAAGACTGCATTTTAAAATGTGCTGAAAAACTCAGCTTATACTCAAGTATATACAGTAACCTATAAATATATGTCATTACACATTAATACATTTACATATGTACATACCTATGTTTATACCTTTATAAATATCTTTTGTCTGGTTCTTTCCTCTATTTCCTTTTACTTTCTTTCCTCCTGTCCCACTATCATGTTTGACCTTCACTCGGCTCTCTGTACTTCCTCTCTGCTACATTGCACTTGCTCAAACCCCACCAGGCATCTTATGCCCTCCTCACTACTGACTTTAGATCTCTTGTTTTTCCCTTGTGCCTGGCAAACCCAGTACTCTCTATAGGGTCTCTGAAGCTATAAATCCTTATTGGACTAAATAGCCTCTTTTCTTTCCCGGGAGAGGCTGGTGGGTTTGACCCACTGACCTCACAGTTAGCAGTCTGTTGCTTACCCATCAATGATATAAAATGTAGCCCATGCTGTAGGCTTGTGTGTGCCTTGAAAACCTTGGTGACGGATACTTAGCACAATACTTGTAGTAATTGTAGGGAAGTAGTAGGAGTTTAGGGACACTCGCTGTGCACACTTTACCCTTCTCTAATTTTGTTATTTGTCTAATGGCTTTTCCACTTCTTATAGATTAGCAAATACTATTCTGTAATTGTTGAAGCTAATAAAACTGGAAACCAACCCACTTGCCATCAAGCTGATTTTTGCCTCTTGGTGGCCTTGTGTGTTGGAGTAGAATTGCTCCTCAGGGTTTTCAAATGACTGTGACCTTTGGGGAGCTCACCAGGCCTTTCTTCTGAGGTGCTTGTTAGTGAGGTCAAGCCACCCACCTTTGATTAGTGCTTCATGGCTTGCTCCACCGCAGTGCTCCCACTCACCCGACTTGCAGCAATTCGGTGTATTCTGTAGTCACCAACGCCAACAGGTTTGTAAAACTAGTATTGGGTCTGTCTGATCAAGCCTTTCCTCTCCCCAACCTTCTAATAATCAAATCTATTGGAACCCTATCACCAGTGATCTGCTTCTGCCTCATAGCAACCCTATAGGCAGAGTCTAACTGTCCCATGGGGCTCACAAGGCTGTAATCTTTATAGAAGCAGGTCACCATGTTATTTCTACCTTGGAGCACCTAGTAACTTCAAACCTCTGACGTTCTGGTTAGCAGCCAGTGCTTTCACAAGTGTGCCAGCAGGACGCTTGGGTGCAAGAATAATAATGGAGATTCATATCGTGGCAATTCAGCAGTGGCGGAGTGGTTACACATTGGGCTGCTAACCACAAGGTCAACAGTTTGAATCCACCAGCCACTCCAGGGGAGAAAGATGAAGCTTTCCATTGTCATAAATAGTCCCAGTGTTTGAAATCCAATGGGGGCGATTCTACCCTGTCCTGTAAGGTCACTATGAGCTAGAATCTACGCAATGGCAGTGAGTTTGGAGTTTTGGGTGGGTGCCACTCAAATAAGGATTCCTGGTAGCACAGTGAGTTAAGCATTGGACTACTAACCGCAAGGTTGATGGTTCAAATGTACCAACCCATTCTACAGAGGAAGATGAAACCGTGTGCTCCTGGAAATACTTACAGCCTCTGAAACCCCAGGAAGCAGTTTGCCCCTCCGTTCTACTCTATCCGAATAAGGTCCCTAAGAGTCAGCATCAGATAACAGTGGGTTAAGTCTGCGTTTGCTCAGAGGGTACCTTCTCTGTGGATTGAGTTGCATGAAGAAGAAAGGAAGCTACCCAGGTACCCTTGGGAGAAGCATAGTTTGGACTTTAGGTAGACTGGGCTCAGGGCTCAGCCATTCAGTAGCATTTCTACAGTATACACATCGGCCTCCACCTCGTGTTTTTCCCCACCCCACCCCCAAGCCCACCTCTGTTCTTAAAAGAAGCAAAGCCAGTGAAGGTTTTTTTTAATGTCTCCCTAATTTTCACCTTCCTCCTCGTTACCTGCCTGCCTGCCCTCCCTTTAGGCCAAGCGCTGGTCTCCTTACCCCACCTGGGAGTTTAAGAGGCTGGTGACCCTGATGTCACAATGTTGTCTCTTTGGGCTGTTGAACTTGTTCCTGATGGCTTTGCCTGTGGCTGGAAGCATGAAAGGAACAGCTGAGAGTAAATTCCCAAGAGGGCCCAGCTCCAAATGGGCATCAAATACGCTGGGTCGGTGCTTTGCTCAGGAGTGTTTATAACGTCACCCCCAGCCCCGACAATTCGTGGTGTGGAGGTGCCTCAGAATGCTATGATGGTTATAACCTTTTTCTTTGTGCTGTCACCTTGTTTGTACCACCAGAAAGTGACATCGTTTTTCATTATGAGAGCTGCCTCCAGCCATAGATTCAGAAAGGGCAATTTTAATTAAAAACTAAAGAATAATACATTTTGTGGGTTGGTTTGGTTTTTTTTTAAGAATAGGTTATTATCTCTCTTTGTACCTCTGGCTGTCTTGTTGAACTTTCCGAGAACAAGGGCAGACTCTTAAAATCCCTGGAATTTTAAGAATCTAGGACAGCTAGGATATTTGTAGGAAGGGGAATCTCATCCCCTTCCAGCCCTCTACCCGGGACATCACACAGGATGATAGCTTTAACCTGATTCCTGTTTGGGGCATGAAATTGGGGGCTAAGGAGGATTTTCTCTGAGGTCCCTACAGCTGAGAAGGGAGGGAGGGAGGAAGGAAGGAAGGAGGTGTAGGAGGGGAGGGAGGAAAGAAAGTCAGAAACACAGGCTAAGAAGATTCATGCATTTCTGTCTTCAGTAAATTTAGGCAAAGATATACAAGGGGGCTTTAAGAAGCTTGGGCGGAAACGCCATTAACATTTCTTTTTTTCAGGAACTTTCTAAAGTCTCTTTCGTTGTTTTAAAAGCAAAATTTAGCACACAATGTTCCGTAAAATGAACGCTTGAGTTCTATACCAGGCTGTCGGCTAAATGAAGACACAAAAATGAAATAAAAAGCAGCTCCTACCCATTAGCAACAGAGCACCCTTGTGCCATAATGGGTTGCAAGTCCGACTGAACCGAAAGATCGAAATTCGAATCCACCATCTGCTTTGCGGTAGAAAGAGGAGCCTTTCTGTTCCCGTGAAGTTTTACAGCCTCCAAAACCCAAAGGGGTAGTTCTGCTCTGTTCTGTAGGGTCACCAAGAGTTGAACTAGACTTGATGACCATTGAGTTTGAGTTTTTGGAACCATAAGCCAAGAAAGACAAGTGAGTATTGGCTGTAGAGGTGGCAGTAGGAGGTGCAGGGCTTGGAAGTTCAAGTTCTGACTCTTGAAAGAGGTGCAGTACTTGAGCCCAAGGTCTAGAAGACAGAGACGGTGAGTCACAGAGGAAATACGTAGCCTCGGGGCACAGCATTCTTGCCTCCGAAGAGCACATGTTTTGGTGTAGACAAGACTCATGACCCATAACGTGGGCAAGTGTAGAATGAGGCCAGATGGTTTTATTGTGCCTGGTCCTCATTACTAACCTAGTGTACCCCTTAATGTGAGCTCTCATCCAGTATTACAGTATGCTTCTGCTATGTATTAAATTAATCCCCATCCACCCACCCCCAGTTAGGTTGAAATCCTACGTATATGTAAATATGAGCCTATTTTGGAAATCAAGATTGTATGTGTGTGTATGTGTGTATACACAAACACACACAGTTATTCACACACACACACCCCAAGCTGTTCTTCAGTGCTTCTCAGGTCACTCTGAGGCATCATCACACTCTTGATCCACAAGATCTCTCAGCCCTTCTGCATGGAGTTGACAGGTCTTCCTTCCAGCCTCATCCCTGTCTGGACCCTACTGACATTTAGGCTCTGCTGTTTGTTCTTTTTTTAAATCATTTTATTAGGGCTCATACAACTCTTATCTCAATCCATGCATACATCAATTGTGTAAAGCACATTTGTACATTCATTGCCCTCATCATTCTCAAAACATTTGCTCTCCACTTAAGCCCCTAGTATCAGCTCCTCATTTCCCCCCTCCCTTCCTGCTCCCCCTCCCTCAAAACTCTTGATAATTTACAAATTATTATTTTGTCATATCTTGTGCTGTCCCACATCTCCCTTCACCCACTTTTCTGTTGTTCATCCCCAGGGAGAAGGTTATATGTAGATTCTTGTAATCAGTTAACCCTTTCCACCCCATCCTCCCTCCACCCTCCCAGGGTCGCCACTCACACCACTGGTCCTGAAGGAAACATCCACCCTGGATTCCCTGTGTTTCCAGTTGCTATCTGTACCAGTATATATCATCTGGTTTAGCCAGATTTGTAAGGTAGAATTGGGATCATGATAGTGGGGGAAGGAAGCATTTAAGAACTAGAGGAAAGTTGTGTGTTTCATCGTTGCTACACTGCACCCTGACTGGCTCATCTCCTCCCCAGACCCTTCTGTGAGGGGATGTCCAGTGGCTTACAAATGGGCTCTGGGTCTCCACTCCGCACTCCCCTCCTCATTCACAGTGATATGATTTTTTGTTCTGATGATGCCTGATACCTGATCCCTTCGACACCTTGTGATCCCACAGGCTGGTGTGCTTCTTCCATGTGGGCTTTGTTGCTTAAAGGCTTGAAGATAAATAAGCAGCCATCTAGCTCAGAAGTAACAAAGCTCACATGGAAGAAGCACACCAGCCTGCGTGATCACGAGGTGCTGAAGGGATCAGTTATCAGGCATCAAAGAACAAAAAAATCATATTATTGTGTGCTCACCTCCCTGATACAATCGCTGAAGACAAATGGGTTCATAAGCAAATGTGGTGAAGAAAGCTGACGGTGCCCGGCTATCAAAAGATATAGGGGTCTTAAAGTCTTGAAAACAGGCTCCGTTTTACATCCTTATACCGTTCATGTGGCTGCTTTGAAATGCTGTCCTTCAACCTAAGTCCTGCTCATCCTTCAGAGCCCATCCTGGGTGCTCTCATCATTCTTCCTGAGGTCGTACTTGCTGACTTCTCTGGTTCCCCCTAAATAACCATTTTTTTCTTCCAAAAGACCTGGGTCTCCTTTTCCTTAGGGAGTTTCTACCATCTGTACCGAACTGGAGAAAGAATGGGAAGACAGCACTTCATAGGGTGACCCAGACTAGTGGACCTAGTTACATGGGTTTTATCCCCTTGTGAAAGAGGAGAGGCTCCTTGTAAGTGTCGGCTGGTTTCTCAGAGAACATCATCCGGAGTGCTGTTTGCCGATGGGAGACTCTAACTCTGAGGTACTCGAAATGAGTTTTGAGACCATGCCGACTGCCAAACAGCTACATCGCAGGGAACTACTCTCCTCTGAAGATTGATTCATAAAGACTAAAGAACTCTCCCCAAAATGCCGCCCCAGAGACTCAGAGTCATAATTCTTGGCCCATTTATTCTTATCATTAAAGTCTATAAATTCAAACCATCTGAAGTATGTAGGCCTTACCCCCAAGCTGATGAAACTCGGAAAGAAAAATGTCCTAGAAAACAAAGAGGCATGAGTAAGTGGTTTAGTTTTATTTTTCCAATGTTTTCAGCACCTCTTCTTGAGAGTTTATACCAAAACCACCCAAAGGAGCCCAAGTTAAAAAAATACCGTCACTGGGAGCAGTTAGATTTGGAAAGTCTATAGACTCTGTTTCCTTTCACATCAACGTTCTCACTCACACACGCATACTCATGCACATACGCACACACACCTCCCAAGCATGCTCTCTCCCATGTCCTCATAGTCACTGACCAAACAATAGTTCTTTGTGTTGTAAGCCACAACTAAAAGTCTTCGGTTTAGTTTCCCAAAATCCCAACTCCAGTTTCCCAGAATTTAAATTACCAAAAATGTATATATAATATATATTTTTCTCACATACATTAGGGAACCTCTTTACTTGTATTCTCCGAAAGGTTTCATATCTGTGAGAACACATTCTAGACAGCATTTGTTCTCACCTCCTTCCCGTGTCACCAGCTGACCCCTCTGTTGATCCCCAGATCTTTGGTTGCTGACTCCTTACCCTTTAAGACTTCGCTTAACATGCCTTCTCCTTAGGGACCTCTGGGATCACTCCCCCCACCACCACCCCATCTCTTTTATTTTCTGCATTGTGCTTAGCCATGTGCGAATTTGTTTGGGTTTACTTGTGTTGATCCATTTCCACATCTAGTCTTGCAGCTGCACCAGAACAGAATCTTGCTAGCCCATTCAGAAGAGAACCTACCCGGACTGTCGCTGGTACTCCCCAGATAGGTCGATGGCACCAACAACAACAGACAGGAGAATGAATGAATGAATGAATGAATGAATGAGTGCATGAGAGAACCAATGAAAGACATAGAAACGCCCTTAGATAATGTGTCTTAGGTGGAGTGTAAAAAGGGCCAAATATTATAAAAATTGAAGTCTTCCTAACAGTTGAATTAGTTTGTAATGAAATGAAGGTTTTCCTCTCATGTATAAAGAATACCCTTTAATAACCCTTTAGATTTGCATTATCTGGACTCTCAGCATTTTTCAATGTGGGGGAGCTTGAGTTGGAGGACTTTCAAAAAGGCTAACTTTAATAACACCAGAGCTGCCATTTCCACGGGCTGAGAATAGATTCCAAAATGCCAGAGAAAATTAAATGCAAAAAGCTCCCCTTAATTAATGTTTCAGAATAAATTAATGTTTTAGGTCTGACTTTGACAAGGATGGCAAATTTCATTGTTAAGACTGCCCCCCACTTCCCATGTCTCTGTTTTGTGCTGCATTCAGTCATTCTAGTTATTTCTCTTTCTCGGGTGGGGCTGGGCAGGGGGAGGTGCATATATGTTGAATTTTTAAATAAAAGGCACAGTTGTTCCAGTTATTCTCAGAGGATGGGCATTTAGCATTTCTATAACTGTCTTTAGTAGGAGTTAACTAGTGCAGAGTTCTATGCTGAATTGCCAGAGTTGGACATCCCCAGAATGTTGTGAAGCACCCGGAAGGAAAAGAAACTAACATGTGTGTCTAGTATGTTCCAGAGACCGTCCTAGCTTTTACATCTAGCTCAGTAAATGGATCAGAGATTTGGGGGCACAGGTGACAGAAGGCATATATATATATAATTTTATTTGGGCCTCATACAACTCTTATCACAATGCATCCATCCATCCATTGTGTCAAGCACATTTGTATATTTGTTGCCGTCATCATTCTCAAAACATTTGCTTTCTACTTGAGCCCTTGGTATCAGCTCTTCACTTTTTCTCCCCCCCCCCACCCTCCCTTGATAATTTATCTTTTTTTTTTTTTCATGTCTCACACTGTCCAATGTCTCCCAAGAAGGCATATTTTTACCTTGCCTAATTTACTACTTGTTTTTCTTTGGATCTTACTTACACCCTAGAAAAGAATTAGTATAAAATAGGACATTTCTTTGGGATTTTATTTTCCTCCTTCCTCTTCTTCCCTTCTTGCGCCTCAGTTTCCCCCTTTTCAAGAGGATCGTGCCAGGGTGAATCAAGAAGCATTGTTACTCAGGTTGCAGTGCGTCCGTGGTGGGGCGAGCTTAACCCAAGAGAATGTGTGTAAGCTGGTCGCTGTAGTCAAGGGTTGGCTGCAGGCCCATCCTCTCAGCACGACCCTTGCTGTCATCTTCTTAGGGCACCTCCCAAGAAGAGGGGTCATCACAGCGGTCACTTCCAAGGGGATCTACAAGGCAAGGCCGAAGGTTTGGGGGACCTGATCACATTTTTTGGAAGGAAAGGACATTCATGGGGCTTCTTGGGAAGAAGTTTTAAGAGAATTGGAAACTGCATTGGGGAGGGAGAAAGGGCCCAGGAAAGTCCTGCTGAGCAATGTTTCCCCACCAAGGCAATGCCCCGGGAATCCTGAAGGGTAGCTAGGGCCACCTAAGAGAATTTGGGGGATCTCACCTGTCCTCCCTGTTGTCCCAGTCTTAGCCTCCACAAGTCTTTTTGTTCCCCAAACTTGAAGAACACAAAGTTCAAAAGAAAACTAAGAGTGCTTCAAGGAGGACCAACCAGTGTAAACGGAAGAACCTAAAATTCTTTGGGGAAGGGCTGGTGCGTTCTCTCTCTCTCTCTCTCTCTCTCTCTCTCTCTCTCTCTCTCTCTCTCTCTCTCTCTATCTCTCTCTCTCTCCCCCTCTCTCTCTCTCTCTCATCGAGTCCATTCCATCTAACTCATAGTGACCCAATAGGACAGAGGCGGATCTCTGAGACTGTAAACCCGTGCAGGAGTAGAAAGCCCGTTCTTTCTCCTGGGGAGCCTAAGGTGGTGTTGAACTGCTGCCTGTGGTGTTAGCAGTCCAATTGTGACCCACTATGCCTCTAAGCCTCCCTCCCTTTGGTGAAGACTGAGAGATGAAACAACACCTTCAGAAGTGATAGTTGAGAAACAAGAGCTTCACATTTTGATAGTTTTATTTAATAAAGGTCTCTGATTTTTTAGCAGTACTTTCCCCCCCATACTTGAATCTAACTGATTAGGACATTGTGAGACAATAAGGCAAATTTGTGCGTGTGTTCCCAGCACTAGCATTTTCGTGGTGAATTCCTGTACAAGGAAAGACTAGAGCAATCATGAAGCTTTTAAAAGTTAGCATATATTCTCTCTAATTTACATTTATTTAACACAGAGATGGTAGTATCTAATCAATGTAGCGAGTGGTAATGTTATTGAGATAAAAGATACTGTCAGCATTCTGCTTTGTTCCCCAAAAGGGTGTGCGGTGGACATCAGAGACAGCTATTGTCGTCATAGACATCTGTGCTTATGTAGTCCCGGGAGTGTGCCAAGTGTAGACAGTTAGGGCAAGCCGACAGTGACCTAACACTACCCATCTCTCACCAAGACTTGCTTGACACCATGATGCTGAACAGATGTCAGTGGAGCGTCTACAACAAACTAGGAAAACAGGCTTGGTGATCCCTTTCCAAAACTCAGCCAGTGAAACCCCTGTGCATTGCAACAGTGTGGCCGCAACTGCGGGGCGGGGGGGGGGGGGGGGGGCAGCGTTTTGTTCATGGTACTGGTTAGAGCCCCAAGTTGGGAACCTGCCATGATGGCATTTGGCAACAGCAGGAACAGTACGCCCATGGAATCTTTTGTTGTTGTTTTTTAAATAGCAAATCTTTTTTTTTTTAAGTCATGTAGGAAGGGACAAGATCCTAATCTGGAATTCTGTTTGTTGGGTTTTAGCTATCATTTCATCAAGGATTTACTGTGGTTGCAGTGTGTGTGCATGTTTCTTTTTCGGAATTTTAGTGTTGTGATTTTTGCAAGTATTTCTTGGAACAAGAGTCTCAACACGGAGTGTTAGTAAAAAAAATAACAACATTATAAAAAACAGATGTGAAGCTATTTTACTTTAAAAAGCATCTCTGTTATTTATCAGTATTCCAAGGAAAACAGCAAATAATTCATTAGTAGGATTTTTTTTATCTCTTCGTCTCTTCCTTCCTTTATCTACTCCAGTTATGTAAACAAATTATATTGCTCAACAAATTGAAGTCTTACCTGCACTTTAAAGTGTCAGAACCATACGACCCTGGAAAAATGATTGTATATCTATGAGTTAAGCTAATTCAAATGTGGCATGGTGCTATATGATGGACACACCTATTCTGTGTAACTAGAATTCTTGCTTAAATGAGGCCTTTTGAAATGATGTTTAAAAGGACAGCTACGGATCTCCTTACTGAGTCTGGTTTGGGCAAGTTAAAGGACACAAGGACACCAACAGTACCGGAGCAATCTTATTGAAAGACAGCATGCCACACCTAGACTGGAGTGGAAATAATTGTGGTCTGAAATGACTTCGTTGGACATTGTCTGCTGTGGAGAGAGTTTTCATCTTCCCCTGGCCTCTTGGAAGGGGCCTGTGATGAAGATGTCCAGTCAGCAGGAGGCTGCTAACTGCAAGTTTGTCCCTTCGAACCCGCCAGCTACTAGCTGCTCCCATAAAGACTGACAGCCTCAGAAACCCGACAGAAGGTTGCTCTGAGTGGGAATTTTTTTATGGCAGTACATGTTGATTTGGTGGTTTTGATTTTGGCTTTGTGTGGTAGAGAATGAGTGGGTGCCCCAGTTGGGCTTTCTTTGCTCCTTTGCTTCTCTCATCCCCTTCTGGTCAATGCTGTGATCCTGGAGGTTTCCGAGACTGCCGACCATGTTACTGCAGCCTAACACTTAACAACCACCCCAGTTTAAAGAATTAGTGACTGAGCTTCAAGCTTTTCCTACTAGAATAAGAAAAGCCTTTTCCCCTCCTTTAAAAATCTCTGTTTTTGTCGCAGACACTAAATGAAACAAGAACCCAAAAAGAAAGGAAGGAAGGAAGGAGGAAAACAAACTCCACCACCATCCAATAGATTCTTTTTTCAACCCTACAGGACAGGGAAGAACTGGGCCTTTGGGTTTCTGAGGCTGTGGATCTTTAAGGAACCAGAGAGCCTCATCTTTTCCTCATGGGGCGGCTGCTGTGTTTGAACTGCTGCCCTTGTCGCAGCCTAACTCATACCTTACTGCACCAGCAGGTCTCCTTCAGACATTCTCAGGCAGTGATGGCAGTCCATTCTGAGTCACGACAGCAGGGATGGAGGAGAGGACTGATGAGTGACAGGCATGCGCTCTGGAGAGCCATGTGGTCAAGAAACCTCTGGGATCAGCCGCACTCAAAAGTCCCACTGCCACCGAGTCAGTTAGGGACCCTGTAGGACAGAGTAGAACTGGCCCTTTGGTTTTCCAGGGCGTCCACCCTCATGGGAGCATACTTCCTGTTGTACATTTTGTCTTCCTGTGTACTTGCCGCAGAGCACATGCAATTTCCATGCAAGCCAGGCTTCCTCTGTTCTTTATCTTCCAGCTTGCCTCCCCACCCCTCACCAAAGATAAAAAATTCCGAAACAAAGCCCATCTTTCCTGCCATCAGCAGTTGGGAAGAGGAGCTGCACACTTTGTCTCATCTTAATTTTTTCTTTTCTTTTTTTTATTAGGGGCTCATACAACTCTTATCACAGTCTATATACATCCATCAGTTGTGTAAAGCACATTTGTACATTCATTGCCCTCACCATTCTCAAAGCATTTGCTCTCCAGTTAAGCCCCTGGCATCAGCTCCTCATTTTTTCCCCTCCCTCCCCGCTCTCCCCTCCTTCATGCGCCCTTGATAATTGATAAATGATTATTTTGTCATATCTTGCCCTTCACCCACTTTTCTGTTGTCTGTTCCCCAGGGAGGAGGTCACATTAAGGATCTCCTTAATCTCACCTTCATTTTAAGAGTTGGATCTTTCAGGAAATGTCCCGTGACAATCTTCTGGGTGATGCTCATTTGAACCCCATACGCACCTGAAGTTCTTTGGTTTGCTGCTTTTAGTTGTTGTTGACATCGTTCTGTTTTGGTAAAATAGAGGGTCGTCTTAAGTAGACGGTTACTGGGCAACCGCAAACACGGGAGGCTTGAAACGGTGGCCGATGACTTCAAGTCCACGGCCGGAGGAGTGTATTGATTCCTTCACTCTGCCTACAGCAGGTGTGCTTAATGTAACGTCTGCTTCACTGAGCAGGTTTTTCTAATGGGATCTTTCTGATGTGGTTATGGAGAAGCCCCTTGAAAAGACAAAAAGTAAAATCCAGGTAGCCAATAGCCTGAGGCTGGGGTCACCCAGTGCCACAGAGAAACGCAGAGATAGACAGCCCTCCACCCCTCCTCTGACCACGACTGTCCACTGATTGTCTGTCACCACTGTGGGACGTCTGTGAAAGTAGGCCATAGGACCAGCCTATCTAGCAGGAACTATTGGACTTCTCCCACTCTCGCCTCAGTGAAAAATGTCTGCTCTTCTACTTTGAGATGAGCTCCACCCTGAAAGTTTTCAGCTGCGCCGCTGACAAACTGGGCCCGTTTCTCTTTTTCATACGAAGGGAATACTGCCATTTGCAGATAATTATTCCACCCTCCTGTCCTCTGCTTCCTGTTGCAATTGGCCTGTCATCCAGCCGGTGATGATCTGTCAGCTATGCACAGACTAGTAATAAAAAAAATTTTTAAAATCATGCCCATGGCATGTTTACCTTTTATTCTGGAACAAATTATTTTCTGGGAGGATATGGGAAGCAGGATTTCTCTCTCAATTGCTCACCCAATTCCTTGTTTGTTTTAAGAGGCAGGGTAGGCAGGTATCATTTGTGTGTTGTTCTAGGAGGGTCGTGGCATTTGACTTCAAAAGACTTGAGTGGCCATTCCAACTTGGCCACACACCTGTGCGGTTGCGCGCCCACCGGGAAGTCTGGCAGCGGTTTGGCCTCAGCTTATCTCATCTGTGAATTCAGACAAGCAGTTCGCCTCTTCTTTTGGAACAAGGCAGGATGTTACCGAAGGAGAATATCTTCCAGACCAAGGATGTTGTTGTGAATTTTAAATGATTGTTATATAAAGGGTAAATCACTGGGTGAATGTTAGTTAGCATTTTCTTCCAAATTTCATATATCAGCTGTAACTGACCACCCGCAAAGGCTGCCCACAAACACTCAAAATAACCAGTGAGATATACTTATTTGGTCACAAAATAAATGGAAAAGATTCCTTGGTGCTTCAGAATGTTCTTCTCCCAGCTGTTTGTCTTAATGGCAGCGTGGCCCCAAGCCGGCCGAGTATGCTAGGTCTTGGAGGAGGGAGAGCATAAACCAGCCGAGCCCTGAGGAGAATTCATAAGTACTGCTCCAAGGTTAGACCCGGCTTTTGACACTTTTTAGAAATCACAAAATTGCATTTCTCAAGTTCAGTGAAGCAGTCGCTGGAAGGAGTGTAAACCGCTGTAAACCTGGTGTGCGTGTGCATGTGTGTGTGTGTAGACCACAAAACACTTTGAAATTTATATGATGAAGTTTCTATTTCAGATCACACAGGAGGGGGGATTTCTTCTACTTTTAGAGAGGTTTTGGGGATTTTTTACATCAGGTGTCCTCAAACTATGGCCCACGGGCCACAAGTGGCCCGCTGAGGACATTTATCTTGCCTGCCGGTGTTTTTGCCCCATTTGGTTTTTTTTACTTCAAAATAAGATATGTGCAGTGTGCTTAGGAATTTGTTCATAGTTGTTTGGTTTTTTTTAAACTATAGTCTGGCCCTCCAACAGATCTGAGGGACAGTGAACTGGCCCCCTGTTTAAAAAGTTTGAGGACCCCTGCTTTACATATTCGCTGGCTTTTAAAAGGAAATAGAAGGAAATTGATTCAGGAATAGGAGGAAGAAATGGAATTACTTCCATGAGTAAGGTCCCTTTGGCTATAAGACTGGGAGACCTGGGATGGTACCCAACTACCTTTACTGAACATTGTGATCAACGAGTCTGTAGAACAATTCTGATCAAGAAGGGGGGAAGTACAGACAGAATTTCATATTTTCATAGAATGCACACTTTTCTGCAGCTCTGAACGCGTGAGGAATCCTTGGAACCATTCTTCTAAGATCATCTTTAAACCTTAAAAATACCTGCCTCGGTCTCTTTAGATAGTTGAGTTTGACCAGGAAAGCAGGTCTGCACACGTGTTCTTCTGAGAGCCACCTCAACGGGGTCCAAGTGGCAACAGCCAGTTGAAAGGTTGGAGAGAAACCTTCCTTAATGTGAATGGAAATCAAGTTTACGTGAATGGAGGAGGAGCCATTGGGAAAAGAAGGGGCTGGGAAGGGTGACTTGCCACAGAATGTAAGCACTGTCACTGAATTGTACATGTACAGCTGCGTCCGTGCATTTTCTGGTGAATATTCTGAACATAATAAGATTTAAGAAAGAAAAGACTAGAATGGCAGTAATTTTAAGATTAGGAAATCAGGGCTCTCTCAAAACCAGGGAGAAAAGAGGTTAATCTCTTGCGTCTTGACATTTGAAAGAAAGAATTGTTTTTCAAGCCCGGAGGATGGTGTTAACGTTTGTACCTGGTATGTTATTCTCACCAGGGGTGGGCCGGGACCTGGGTCATAATTCGGCAATAGCCTCAAATTGTGAGGGTTCAAGTCGTGAGAGCTCTTTTGTGGGACAAGTGACATCCAGACTACCTGGAGGGACTTAGGCATGCCATCCCTGCAGCCACAAGTCCAGCCAGTTCCCAGTGTGCCGCATCTGAATCCTCAAAGCCACCTGCTCGTCCTCTCGGCAGCATCTACTGCCATCACCAGTCCTGCTACCACTGTCTTCTGCCACTTTGCCAGGCTCCAGCCTCTCTCCCCAACCGAGATTCCAGGTTCCCAGCCCCTGGCCCTCCTCTTCAACTCTGAACTTTTTCCTTTTCGTGTGACCTTCAGTTTCCATCAGCGATTTTCAGTTCCGGGCACAGGGGCATCTCTTTATTGTTCACGTCCATCAGCACTGTATCAACGACGTCCCTCGCTGTGTTGTGCTGTGGGGTATAGATAAGTGGCCCCGGCAACTCTAACATGGTCCACACCCAGATGGGTCCTAAGACCCAGTTTAATTTTCAGGGTGTGATAATAACATCTTCAGAAAGCAACGGTGAAGAAGGAGTCAAGCACCAAGAAGAAGCGCATGAGCACACCTCTCAGCATCCTGGGGAAAGGAGAGAGGCTAAAGAGAAATGGAAGGACACACATGGGGGAGACAGTGAACTACAAAGGAAAGCAGTAGGCCTGTGCTTGGGGTGCAGCTTATGGTCACCCTTCCTCCGACCTTGATTTTGTACACTTGCCTTGTCAGGGAATTTCTCCTTGAACTGCTTAAATAAGATGTAAGGCTTTGAATCGTCTTCTTGTGTTGGCCACTAGAGCTAGCTTGAGATGAGTGAAGGTTCTTGGCAGTTCTGTCGCTTCGGGATGTTTTGAACCCACCGGCCGCTCCACGGGAGCGAAGACACAATCCTGTGCCCCTGTGAAGGGTTCAGTCTAGGAAGCTCTCTCTTGTCACGTAGGGTTCTAATGAGTCATGGTTGACTCAACAGCACCTATTGCACAGATTCCCATGAAAGCGAAGGTATAGTTTCATTCATTGCAAGCAAAAGAGACAACTGAGGTGAGGTGGTGGGCAAGATATATTTCGTTCCCATCACTCTGATGAGGATGCATGGTGCTTTTTAAAAATGCATCATTTCCAAACTTCAGGCTCGGGTGTTAGTTCTTGCAGAGCCTACAGAGCATCTATGTCTCTTCCTGTGGTTTATTTCCAAGAACTGTAGACTACTTCGTGCTCTTTCTGGGGAATTCATAGGAGGTTGAGGAAGAGAGAAAGGAGAAGGTAAATGTGCAAGCAGCAGGGAGGCATGTGTTGTTGGTCCTGTGTTGTTTTTACACGTCCAGGATGAACGTTTGCAAACGTGGGCCTTCCCCGCAGAGCTGGCCTTCAGATCAGTTGTAAAGATGTGGGAGGGAGCCAGCCCTTGGCTTCCCTTCCGGACACGTGAGACGCTCTGTTCCTGGAAAAGCCAAGCCTCCCTCCCACATAACAAAGAAAGCCCGTCATTCTCCCCGTTGCAGATTCTTCCATGACAACATGTAGATGGCTCAGATGACTGCCTCAAAGACTATTTGTCGGAGAAAATGAAGCCATTTCTAAGTGAAAAACCTGCCCGCAAACACCCTCTTCCAATCCCTGCAACCGTGGGCTCAGCAGCACCACACGTGAGACCAAGGTCAGGGTCCACTGGGTCCCCACTGTGTGTCTCCTCTGCCTGCCTCCTTCCCAAACACTCTACGGTTGGGAAGTAGGGTGAGGAATTAGGCGTTGGACCCGGAGTGAGGGGGGTGGGGGGTGTTTGCATAAAAAGCTTTCTTTTTCTCTCCCCTCTGTTCAACTGCTATCCCTCCTCTTCTGTGTGCCAGTGTCCACTTCATGTGAATTTGTAGCGACACAAAGCCATCACAAAGGTACCCCGATCCTTCCCTCATCTCGGCTCCTGAAGGCCCACCACTGTCAAAGTTCAAGGGCAAGGAGCTCTGCGGGCACAGTGGTGAGACGCTTGACCGGTCACCAAAAGATCAGCCACTCAAACCTTGGCAGGAGGAGAAGCCTGAGAGTCCTCTCTGGTAACATGTTAGCTTGGGAAGCCCCACGAGGCAGTCCTACTGCATCCCTGAGTCTCCGTGGACTCAAACAGCACAGGACAACACTCATGGCCATCGAGTCAATGCCGACTCGTAGCAATGCTGGAGAACAGGGTCCAGCTGCCTCCCATGAGTTTCTGGAATAGAAAGCACCGCCCATTGTTCTCCGGAGGAGGAGCCCGTGTTTTCAAACTGCTGGCGTTGCAGTTAGCGACCCACCTTGAACCGCTACACCACGGAGGCTCCTCCCACAATAACCAGCGCGCCATCACTGGGCAGAGGATGGAAAAGAAAGGTCATCATGTTGTTAGCGGAGAGTGTGCTGATCTAGAGGCCTCGCTGTGGAGTCGCTTCTGGCCCACAGCTAGATCCCAGCGTAGCACTGCCCAGCAGGGTTTCCTGGGACTGAAAGCAGGAGCAGTTCCCTAGGTCTGTTCTCCAGTGGAGCAGCTGGTGGGTGGATCGGAACCACTGACCTCTCAGTCACCAGCTGACCAACAACCCATTGGAGAGTTTGTGTATGTGTTTACAGACTGAGTAGATGTGATACAGTAATGTATAGGCAGCCAAGCTTAGGCGGGAAAGAGGAAGCCAGGCTCATTGATAGGATTCCTGTGAAATCTGGTTGCATTTAATAATTGCCCATTTTTGGTATGAATCATCATAGAAGAATGAAAACGATGAATGATTTTATTTTAAGATATTATCACAAGAAGGTGCGGATCCATTCTCCAAGGGAAGCAGCCAGCCCGGCCTTGATAGTCTCCTAAGGGAATGTTTATGGGGTACTTTTGGTGAAGATCAAAATGGAAATCAAAGCCCTTTTAATCCTCTCCCCTTAGAACCAAGAGAGAGGGAAAGTCATCAAGTAAAGTTCAGATCTTAAACCCACACAAGGACAAATACAGATTGCTTTAAATCACGGTGGTAGCTGGGGCCGGTCCTTGTCAAGGTTATAAATACTCGAAAGATGCACAGGCACTCGTGTGCTTGGTTTTAACGGTACATGTCTCCTCCGTCTGGCAAACAGATAAAAAGAGAAATTTAACCACCCCAACTACCTACCGAAAGGACTGCCAGCAGAGACGCACAGATTAATAACCCTGCTGGAGAGGAGTCCAGAACTCGGCATGCTTGCTGTCTCGGTTAGTGCTGCCGCCACAGAAATGCCACAGGCAGCCAGCCGACGTTAACGAACAGAAATTTATTTCCTCACCGTTCAGGAGGCTGGAAGTCCAAATTCCTGGCACCGACTCTAGGGGAAGGCTGCCTTCCTGACGGCTGGAGGAAGATCCTGTCCCTTCCAGCATCCTTTGGTTCTTTGGGGATCATCAAGGGACAGCTGTCTTCCTCACTTGCTCATCTGACCTTTTCATACGTCAAGAGCTGTTAGGCTTAGGACACACCCTAAGTGGATGCAAAGTCAAAACACCAAAGCTACTGCCGTTGCATCAATTCCGATGCATAGTGACCCTACAGGCAGAGTAGAACCTTCCCTATGGGTTTCCAAGACTGTAACTCTTTACAGGAGTAGAGAGCCTCATCTTTCTCACAGGCAGCTGCTGGTGGCTTCAAACTACTGACCTTGTAGTTAGCAGCCCAACTCGGAACCACCATCCCACCAGGACTTCTTCAAGGTAGATGGGTCCTCATTAATACAACAGCAAAACTCCCAAATAGGAGTATATCTCTGGGGTAGGTGTTAGGCTCATATTTGGTGGCTAGGGGGCAAATCCGATCCATTGCGGAGCTCCTGTGGTTACATAAAGCCACAATGCTTGTTGGAGTAGCCAGACTGGGATTGTCCAGTCTCCCCTGCTGACCGTAAAGCGGGCTGTAGAAATATCTTAGTTGTGTGAGGCGTTCAGAGATGCTTCTTCCTTCCTCCTGTCCTTGTTGATTTGTGTGTGTCCCATGCCTGCCTTCCACAAACATATACATTTCTGGTTCCGCCTCAGTCAGGGCCCACGCTGGGCTTTATATACAGATATTTTAAACCAGACAGTTCTTTGGCGATAAGGCCTTCTCCACCCCACCCAGATTCTCAGCGGCCGACGGCTTCCTTCCGCTTGCTCCTTTCTAAAACGAGAGCTGCTCTGCTCCGGGAGCCTGACCCTCTGCTTTCCTGAATCCCACCCGCTAACGTGCTTCAGCCGTCTGCTCATGCTAAGGGTTGGTCAAGTGTTATTACTCACTCTGGTCAATTTTCACACCCTCACCCCTGCGTTCTGTGTGAACCGAAGTGACTGGCAACTGCCTGACCCTCGAGGGAGATGGGTCGCACCGTCAGTAGTCCGAGCCTCCCACTTTACTGCTGTTCTCACTTATGACTTATTACCACTGAGAAAGGAACTAGAGTCGGTACCTGGGTGAGCGTAAAATGCCTCACCTTTCTAGCAAATGTGGTTGTGACTCTTCTACGAAGATAGCAAAATAAACGTGGCTTTCTTTTGTGAAGGATTTTTTTTTAATGTATGGAGCTCTGGTGGGGTGGTGGGTTGCACACATATGGAGCTGCCCACCATGAGGTGAGCAGTTCAATCCCCCAGCTGCTCCGGGGGAGAAAGTTAGGCATTCTGCTCCCATGAAGATTTGCGACCTGAGGACCCCACAGCGGCAATTTACCTTGTCCTATCTATCAGGTCATTCTGAGTTGGAATTGATGCAATGGCAGTGAGAATGGAGGAGTGTGATCACATAAGAAAGCACTTGCCACTTTAATATTCTGACATGTAAAAGTCAGTGACAATAATTATGTTTCTCGTGTTCGATATCACCATCATCTAGCTCCACATTTTCTCACCACCGCTGAGCAATGATGTAGTGTCCCTCCCACCTCAGGTAATAAACTTTGGGCTTTCTGGATCTGCTGTAAGAGAGGAGCCATTTTAGCATCAGTTTGTAGGATGAAAAAGATATTTACATACTTTGTTTTCTATTTTTACATCTTGTTTCAAATAGTTGGGTTGATATTTAAGAGTATGTATATTCACGAGAAGGGTTACATCACTTTTTGTTATCATTGTCAATTGTGCTAATGTATTTCTATGCTGCCCTTAGATGAATGTAATAGAGAGTAGTGCTAAATTGTATAAATGGTCCTCATTTGATATAGTAAATATAGTAAATTATTGCTGAGAAATTCAATAGCTTTTTCACTTAGGTCTCATTATATTCTGCGGCTGTTTTTAGCCATGTGCATATGCTTAGTCTAATGAACCTTTAACACATTTAACCTTCGTGGTAGATTTGCTGGTTCCAGAATTTACTTTTCAGTATATTCTCTTGCCTGTGCTTGATACCTGGTCATTCAAATTTGGATTTTTAGGGAGCATTTTTTAAAATTGTGAACTTGGGGAACGATTACAAAACCAATCATCAAATTTACATTTGCCAGTTCATACACCTTTTGCTTCAACTCCTCCATTGCATTCCCCTCGATGCCCTACATCACTTATCTCACTTCTTCTGGGAGTTTCTCATTTACATTCCTACTTCTTTCCTAAGACTCCGAACTCTGTCCTGGTGTAAACGCTGCATCTCTGATCTTAAATGGTTGATTATTCTAACACGGAGGTAAATTCCATTTCAGACCAGAAGGATGACTGAGCCATAGCCTTGGGAGGCCCCACTGGCCTCCACCCAACCAGTAAGCCTCTTTGATTTTGGATTTTGATCACATTTTTTTCTCCCACTCGCTCCAGTACCTTGTAATGCGATCCTTTCCAGAACAGTTGGTGGTAGTGGTAGCCAGGCACCGCCACCTAGTTATTCTGGTCTCCGAGTTGTGGAGACTGATGTTTGTGTGGACCATGAGTCCGGTGGAGACTGTATGTATCTTTGGATTTTCATCTTTCTTCTTTCCTCCAGATGGGGAGGGACCAGTAGTCACACGGTCGATGACCGCTCATCAGCATTGAAGCCCGAAGTGGGCTGTAGCATGCTCCTTTGGTGGACTATAATGTCCTTTGACTTGGGGCAGGGACGTGCTTTTCATGTGCTACTGACTTAGCAGACACTCCGGTTAGTTGCCTTGTCTCAGCCTCCTCACTTGGTCTTTGCTTATTCTTAGGATATTTTAGGAGCAAAATACTGCCTTATTATTTAATAGTCCAGCACAGAGCGGAGTTTTGCGTTTTCTAGGAAGTAAATTTGACTAAGAAGGAGTCAGCCAGTCCTTGTGTCACCTCAGTCCTTAAAAGTGATAAAATATGAACATGGTTAAGAAAATGGAAGCGTGTCCATGTGATTGTCTTTATGGGAGGCATTTGTTATAAATCTTTCATAACAATATTTTCTCCCATTATAAAGGAATAAGAAAATCCAGAAAACTTTGACACACCATGAAAATGAAATTATTTTTAATGAAAATTTTCCATTTTAACTTTAATAGAGTTTTTATTAGTCTTCTCCCAACTACAGTACACATGACTGTGTGTGTGTGGGGGGGGGTGTTTCATTGGCATATAATTCACATATCATTCAATCCAATAGTTGAATCACATAAAGACGTGTTATACAATCATTACCGCAATCAATTTTATTACAATGTCTTTGTCCTATTACTCATCCTTATCAGCTTCCCATTTTCCCCAGCTTTCCCTACCACACCCTCAAGGAACCATTAATCCAGTTAGTGTCTCTGCAGATTTACCTTTCCTGGATTTCATACACAGGCAGATATTAAACCAAAAAATTGACGACAATAACAGTTAAATTGATTTTTAAAAACCCAATCATAGAGAAAGCAGAAAATACTAAACACTAGAATAAATTTTAAATGAATCAAAAGAGAGATCAAATGGTAGGGTATTAAATTTTACCTAACTGTATCTGCAGTAATCCACTTTTCGGTGCATTCTGCATGACAGCAAAGGTCTTCCCCTCACTGGTCTTTGGTCAGAGGGATTCACCCTGTGTATGTTCCCTTCACTATTTTTTTTAATGAAACAACTTTGAATGCATCCAAATGGAGATCAAATGATCATACATTTTAGCCTAAACTGCATCTGCCATAATCATCTTTATTTTTGTCTGATAACAAGGCTATTCACATCCCTCATCCATGGTCAGAGGGCATTCACCAGCAGCTTAATCCTTGTGTGGACCCTGTCATCCACACAGGGTTTTGGATTTGGGGCCCACTGTCATCCATAGCCTTCTACAAACTAGGTGTTAACAACTTAACTCCTGATACCATTCCCACCTCTGGATTTTATTTTTTTCCAATCCTTGGATCACATCGGCTAGTGTGCTTCTTTCATACAGCCTCAGTTGTAGCCCCACTTAGTCACGCTTAATTGACTGCTTGTTTCAAGACACCCCTTTAAGACCCCAGATGCTATTCCTTTTGAAAGCTGAACACCTTCTAGTTTCTTCACTACTCTGTACTTTGGCACTCCTATCTTCAATGATCTCTCCAGGAGGGTGAGCATCAAGCAAGGCCACGCCATAAGACCTAATTGTTTTTAGATTGAGGCTGCCATTAAGTGAGATCCCCAAATCCATTTGTGCATATGTGTGTATCACTATAGAGACATCATTGTCATTTCCTGTTAGAGAACATTATCAATCATCCCCTGAAGAATTACTGCTACAGGCTGGTGATGATTTTGTGTGTATTTTTATTTCTGTGTTCCCATCACCCTGAATAATGGGCTGAGATTTAATAGACATTCAGTAGATAGGTGTCCCATGAATTATTGCCTGGAATTATTCACCAGTGTGTAAAAGAGCTGTTTAGCCAAAGGAGACATTTCCAAATGAGATGCCATCATTTATCACCATTGGTGACAACTATTAAGTACATGAATCCTGGACTCTCTCATCTTCATGTTTATGTAGCAATGTGAATGGATTCCTTTGAACATGTGCTGTTGCTACATAGCTGGGGTGGGTGACTTGCTTTTGAGTTCAAAAGGTGGAATGAGGCCGTGTGAGAACATCGCGAAATATTAACATTTGTGCATTACATGGGTACATGAGGCTGAATTTAACACTCAGTGCTGTATGACTTATGAGAACACAGCTATAGTTTGGTTTGTGTCACTTTGGGAAGCAGCAGCAACATGGGTAAGCTACATCTGCAGCTAATGCTCAAAGGAACTTATTGGCCCTAATTTTTTGTTCAGTTCTTTCATTTAAACTCCTACTCAAAAGTCAACGTAAAAGGTTATTCTGACTCTGTAGATAATTGAGATTTGGCTGAAGAATGTTGCTTTACAGAGTTATTTCTTTGGAGAGGTTATTACTTCCTATTCAATGTTGCCTGCTTTGTTTTGATTAGATTGTGGTGAACTCTATTGTGTATACTAGAGTATACGCTGACCTGAATATCAGCCGAGGCACCTAATTTACTGCAAAAACCGCCCACCAAAAAGTGCTGAAAAACTCGGCTTATACTCAAGCATAATATGGTATGCAAAATGTTTACCATCTTGTTTACCATTTTGAAATGTACAATTCAGCGACATTAATTACCATATTGTGCAACCGTGCCCCTGTTGCCCTTATTCCAAAGTTTTACATCTTCCCACGCAGAAACCCAGTGTTCTTGGCAGCAGTGACTCCCACTCCTTCCTGCCCCAGGCTCTGTCCCTATGCATTTGTCTCGTTAGATACTTCACAGATGTGGGATCGTGCAAATACTTGTCCGTTTGTGTCTGACTTATTTCACTCAATGTAATATTTTCAATTTATCCATATGATGACTTTTAGCATTTTGTTTCACTTTATGGCTGAATAGTATTCCCTTGCACTGCATTTTATTTATCCATTCCTCTCTTGATTACCACGGAGTTTTTCCCCCCACTTTTTGTCTTATGAAGATACTGCAGTGAACATTGGTGTACACATATCTGCTTGAGTTCCTGTTTTCAAGTGTCTTGTGTATGTACCTAGAAATAGAATTGCTGTCATGTGGCAATTCACTGTTTAACTCTGAGCATCTTCTCGTGTTTATTGGACATGTATGTATTTCCTTTGGAGAAATGTCTATTGAATCATTTGCCCATTTTATTGTCTTTATTGTTGTTAAGCAGGAGTTCTTGACATAATTTGGCTATTAACCTTTATCAACTATGTGGCTCTCAAATATTATCTCCCATTTTGTAAGTTGTCTCTCCACTTTCTTGATAAAATTCTTTAATGCACCAAAAGGGGCGTTAGTTTTGTTTTGATGAAGGGCAATTTGTCTGTCTGGTTTCTTTTGCTGCTCTTTCGATGTCACACCAGAGACCCTACTGTCAGAAATAGGGTTTAAAAGCCTCACACCTGTGTTTTCCCCTAAGCTTTGGGTGGTTTTAATTCTTATATTTGGTCCAGGGATGCATTTTGAGTTTGTTATAGGGTGAGGCCTATTGTAATGGCCATCTCCAGAATCTTTTCCGTTTCAAATTGGTACTGATGAGAGAAGAGAGTAGGCAAAGTCTTATTGTAACAATGTGGTCAATTGACGAGAGAAGAGAGTAAAGTCTTCTAACAATGTGGTCAATTGATGAGAGAGTAGACAAAGTCTTATTGTAACAATGTGGTCAATTGATGAGAGAAGAGACAAAGTCTTATTGTAACAATGTGGTCAATTGACGAGAGAAGAGAGTAGACCAAGTCTTATTGTAACAATGTGGTCAATTGATGAGAGAAGAGAGTAAAGTCTTCTAACAATGTGGTCAATTGATGAGAGAGTAGACAAAGTCTTATTGTAACAATGTGGTCAATTGATGAGAGAAGAGACAAAGTCTTATTGTAACAATGTGGTCAATTGACAGAGAAGAGACAAAGTCTTATTGTAACAATGGTCAATTGAGAAGGGAAGGGAGTAGAAAAAGTCTTATTGTAACAATGTGGTTAATTGAGGAGAGAAGAGACAAAGTCTTATTGTAACAATGTGGTTAATTGAAGACAAAGTCTTATTGTAACAATGTGGTCAATTGAGAAGGGAAGGGAGTAGAAAAAGTCTTATTGTAACAATGTGGTCAATTGGGTTCTATCTCCCTCCAGTTGTCAAGGAGATTCAGACTCACTCATAGAGGCTCCGTTTGGAAGCAGGCCTTCTCCACATGTGGCACATTAATTCAGAACTTTTGTTGAGTTCATTCAACAAAGGACTATGACCTGCCTTCCCACATCACACTCTACAAAGGGGTACCCCTAAATAAATTGGGAAAAAAGCTTCAGTGAGCAGGGCTTTCATAGTATACATTTTCCCCACTGTGTGAGCATCCAGCAACTCGCTCTGAGTTAGTGCACTCAGTGGCGTCACCTGGGAAGGTTCTCTCTGGTCACAGTGAAATTTTTTAGCGAAAGCAGTTTCCCTCGAACTTCGTTTTTTGTGGTGGCTGATTTAAGAGAACAACATGCAGCTGTAGGATTGTGTTTCCTGCTCGGGGAAAATGCCACAGAAACTGTTGTGATGTTGAACACAGCTTACAAGGACAGCGCTATGGGAAAAACTCAAGTGTATGAGTGTTTTCTCCTTTTGAAAAGGTGAAATGTCGGTTGATGACAAACCGCATTCTTGATGTCATCAGCTTCCCAAACACTCAAAAAATGTCCACTCTCAGTGCATTTGGAATTTGTTCCACCGGGTCAGACTGTTAATCAAGCTTTCTGTTTAGAGGTTCTGAAAAGTTGGAGTAACAGTGTGCAACATAAAGGCCTGACTTGTGGTAAACGGGAGACTGGTTTTGCCACCATGACAATGCACCTGCCCGGACAGTCATATCAGTGTCCTAGTTTTTGACAAAAACCAGTATGCCTCTTCTTGTCCAATGCACCTTGCTCACCTGACCTTGCTTCTTTTTGTTTTGCAAATGAAGAGGGACATGAAAGGACAGCAATTTGACAACATGGAAGAAGTGAAAAAAGACTGAGGGGAGTTACTGTCAGCCATCCAAACAGATGAGTTTGAAAGATGTTTCCAAGAATTGCTGATTTGACCAATGTATTAAGTGTAAGGGAGAGTATTTTGAAGGTGATAAGGTTATTTTGTGAAAACATTTTATTTTTTTTCTAATTCTGGTTTGTCTTTTGGAGGGGTTCTCCTGGAATATTGCTGGGACAGGAAACAGGCATTGGGACCGAGGCCCAGTCTTTGGCCCCCTCGTTAGTTGACCTTGGTGAGTCACTTACATCCCTCCACCTGGATTTCCTGGACTGCAACATGGAAACAAGATGAGGATTAACTAAGGTGCTGGACAAAGCACTGAGTCTGGTGTCAAGTACTGAATTTGCCTTCTCTTTACTTACTAGTTCAGTTGCACTGATCAGTTTCCACATTCTGAATCATTAGCCCTATGCTCTCCACCCACCCCCACCCCTTTATTTTCTTCAGGAGCCCTGGGGGCTTAGCTGTTACATATTGGGCCGCTCACTGCAAGGTCAGCAGCTCAAAACCACCAGCCACTCGGAGGGAGAAAGACAGGGCTTTCTACTCTCGTAAAGAGTTACAGTCTCAGAAACCCACAGGTGGCAGTTCTGCCCCGTCCTCTAGGGTTGCTATGCATCAGAATTGACTCGATGTCAGGGAGATTGGCTTTTTTTTTGTTTTCTCGATTCTTCACATATCATTTCTCAGGTACTGAGTCTAGACCAGTGGTTCTCAACCTTCCTCATGCCACGACCATTCCATACAGTTCCTCATGTTGTGGTGACCACCCTCCTCCCCCTGCAACCATAAAATGATTTTCATTGCTACTTCATAACTGTCATTTTGCTACTTTTATGAATCCGGTGACCCCTATGAAAGGGTCGTTCGACCCCCAAAGGGGTAGGGACCCACAGGTTGAGAACTGGTCTAGACAGTGCCTCTCAGACATTTGCATTTATGGGACAGGCATTTTTTACCAAGAAACCCTTCCTGAGGTTTTCTTGCCATACTTATTTAATTTTGTTGATTTAAAGGCCTTTTTAAAATGTCACATATGGTCAGTATTATTTTATAAAGGAAAGAATATTTTAAAAACTAAAAGAGAAAGCTAAGTTGCAAATAAGCTGATAGCTCTTGTCAGGGGTCAGAAATTGCCCAGGGGCTGGCATCGAGGAGCTTGGTTTCCCTGAACCTGGCACACAGTAGTCAGGGCACCCTTTCTTCATCATAGAACAGCCGCCATCCCATCCCATCCCAAGGTGCGCTCCTTTGGGCGTGGCCCCTGGGGGTCGGTCGTAGGCCTGTTCATTCAGGCTGCTCCACCAGGGACGGCCCAAGGGGCATCACTCCTCCGGACAAGGCAGCTCAGCTGTTACTATTTAGGGGCCCGAGTCTCTGGTGAGCCCCAGGCTTGGAGACGTTCGCCAACCAAAAATGCCCATAAATTACAGTCTGTGTTTACACACGGGTAATGGAAAAAGACACACTGGCGAACATGAGGGAAGGTGTGAAGCTCACTCAGGGCAGCAAATCAAATCAGTCTGTGACCTGCTGCAGTGGAAAACCAAAGCAAGGGGGCAGTAAGTCCTGTGGCCACGCCAGCCGCTCTGCCGATGGCCCTCTTCACCCCTCCGCATCAAGGGGCTGCTTGTTCCCCTTTCCAAGGCGGGCAATTGTAAAAACACTTAATTGGTTTCTGTTCCGAAGAGAGTGCATCTGTTGGCCACTAGCTATATGGGGTTCCGTGTTTAAGCACAAACAACCACCACAAAAACGCACTGCCATCATGCCTGTGCGTACCCTTGGCGACCCTATAGGTCAGGTAGAGCTGACCCTGTGGGTTTCCATGACTGTAACCCTGTGGGAGTAGAAAGCCTCGTCTTTCTCCCTCACGGCAGCTGGTGGTTTTGAGCTGCCTGGTTACAGCCCAAGATGTAACACTCCACCACCAGGGCGCCTTAGGGTTCCCTGTTACCAAAACTAAACTAAGAACTGCCATGGAGTCATTGCTGACTCATTGCGACCCCTGTGGGTTTTTGAGGCCGTCGCTCTTGACAGGAGTAGAAAGCCCAGTCTTTGCCTTAGAGCTGCTGGTGGTTTTGAACCAGCGAGCCTTAGGATCAGAACCCTATGGTAAACACCAGGGCTTTTGGGGGTTCTCTTTTAGGTGGAAGGTCTTTAAACTGGCTAATCTCATTTGCTTTCAATTGCTTCGTGAATGACACTGACACCAGCGCTGCAGGCCTGCTTGCCCGGCACTGAGGAGCTCACAGCTCATTCCTCGAGGAATATGTTACCCAGCCTACATCTTGTACTGAAGGGGAGAACCTGTTGGAGGTTCCAAATCTAGGCTGTTACTGGTTCTTCGTACCAGGCACTGCCCATTTGGTGCGCCAGCAGTTAACCATCCGGGTGTCTGCACTGTAATCTCTTTGTATTTTTTTTTGTTTCTTTCCCTTGGTCCTGAGACTTGATGTAATAGGAGCCACAGGCTGCCTCCATTACAACCCACCCTTTCCCAGGATTCAAGGTCAGAGCATTGAGGGAGGCTAGCTCTACACTTAGAGAAGGCGTTCTGGAGTCCCTGCTCCCAACCCCCAACACCCCACCCCTGCTGGATGCCGCCTTCCTTCAACTCACCATTAGAAGGCACTTGCTACCATGAGCTTCAGAAAGATGGAATAAGCCTGGGATGTACCAGACACAGCTGGGCCTCCAGGCTGCCTTCATGGAAGCCTTGAACCACAGGACACAGATGGCCGGCAGTTCCGAGTGACCCAGGACAGACAGATGTAGGTGACACATTTGTCCTAGGATAATTATCAATAGCGTTGCCTTTCACTCTCAGAGGTGTCCCCATGGTTGGCACAGTAAGTTACAGAATCACCCTACTTGTGATGCACTCACATCTCACCCACCATGAGGTCCCAAAGCCAGAGGTAGATGCCAAAGCGCTGAAGACATAGCCGTGTGCACTTGACAGGAGTGACGCCGTAGCCACTAGAGAAGGCTGGTCTAAAATTAGTGTTTCAGAAACCTGGCCAAAAAAATCTTTTCTTCTCACCTCAGATCCAGCATCTGGTGCTGCGAGGCCCATACTGACAAGACTAAATACAACACCAAGCCCGAAGGGCAAGGTTTGGAGCGGATGGGATTTAATTTCAAAGTGGAATCTTAACACCTTCGTGTGGTTTCTTGAGCCAGCCATTCTTTCTAGCAAACACCTTTTTCTTCCAACTTGAGAAAGCCCCAAGTGTTTTCAGATGATCTGGTTTTCTGGCTGAATACTTGGATGCTCCAGTGGAATTCAGCTGGACTTGAAGTCAGCCCTGAGTTTCAATCCTGCTTGTGTCCCCTTTTAGCTGAGTGGACTTAGGGAAAGTCCATTTACCTGCTGCCTTTCATTTATTTTCCGACGACTGGCTAGCCCCGCCTCTCTCACAGAGGCATTGTGGGAAGTTACACATGCTACTGTTGTATGCAGCCTACTGGAGACCTTACTGAGGCTTGGCATCGTGTCTCTCCCCTCACTCAAGGCTTGGAGGGAAAGGAAGGTCAAAGGCTAACCAGATTCATGCTGAGAATGAGTGCGAAGGCCTTTAGAAAAAATGACATTTCTTCAGAGATGAAATGAAGACAGCACTAACCTCCCTCCACGCCCCCCCCCCCCCCCGGAGGTATGAGGAGTTCGGAGTCAGCAGAGGATAACCCTGGAGAATTACAGGACCCTGAGGACCTTGGTGTCCGGAGGCCAGGTCAGCATGGGGATGGAAGGAATGGCCTCGTGCTGGTTCTGGGCCTGTCAGACCCACTACGTGCCTCAGCTACAGCTGCAGTCCCTGTTTCCCTGTGGACTGCCTTCCTCTCCCTGGAGCGGCCTGGCTTATTTACAGGGGAGGGACTCTGGCCCCGGACTCAGTGAGCACTGAGCACTGGCAAGGGCGACAGTGGGTTTCAGGTGCTCCAGTCTGCCTGCATTTAGTTCCTCGAGGGAGCTTTGTAAGGTTTGTCTCCACTTCCTAGCAGGCCCCCTTGACCTCCACACCGGGACCTCCAGAACCACTACCTGCATCGCAGTGATTTTGAAAAAATGATGCAAAGTGTGTCAGGTCCTTCCCTGTGTGTGATCCTCTGGCTGGTTCATGTTTATCACCGGCAACTTACCTGTACTGCCTCAGCTTCCTTGTCTGTACAGTAATGTAATATTGGGTAAATGAAAGAGAGGGGTGTGTGTGTGTGTGTGTGTACAAGGTCTACCTTGTCCCATAGGGTCACTATGAGGACAGGTCTGCCTTGTCCCATAGGATCACTATGAGGACAGTTCTCCCTTGTCCTACAGGGTCACTGTGAGGACAGGTCTACTTTGTCCCATGGGGTCACTATAAGGACAGGTATACCTTGTCCCATGGGGTCACCATGAGGAAAGCTCTACCTTGTCTCATAGGGTCACCATGAGGACAGTTCTACCTTGTCCTACAGGGTCACCATGAGGACAGTTCTACCTTGTCCCATAGGGTCACCGTGAGGTCAGGTCTACCTTGTCCCATGGGGTCACTGTGAGGACAGTTCTACCTTGTCCTATAGGGTCACTGTGAGGACAGTTCTACCTTGTCCCATGGGGTCACCATAAGGACAGGTCTACCTTGTCCCATGGGGTCACTGTGAGGACAGTTCTACCTTGTCCTACAGGGTCACCATGAGGACAGTTCTACCTTGTCCTATAGGGTCACTGTGAGGACAGTTCTACCTTCTCCCATAGGGTCACCGTGAGGACAGGTCTACCTTGTCCCATGGGGTCACTGTGAGGACAGGTCTACCTTGTCCCGTAGGGTCACTGTGAGTCAGGAATAACTCCAGGACAGTGAGATTGGTTTGAGTGTCCATACAAGAGGGCTTCAAAACTTTTGTGGAAAATGGAATTAAAACCTAATGGATGAATTAATTCCATTTTCCACACACTTTTGACGCCTCCCGTGTGTGTGTGTGTGTGTGTGTGTGTGTCTGTGTACACACGTGCTCGTGTGCTCTTCTCCAGCCTCATCTCACAGAATCCACCTTCTCTACTCTATGATGCAGCCATTCCGATGACTCTTCTGGTTCCTCTCCTCTGACGTGGGTTTCGGTCACGAACACCCTCCCTGAGCTTCTAACATACTACTTAGTGTCCCGGGACACTTCTTTGGCTGCCTACCTGCCACTATTCCTTCAACTTAAATATCTTGTCTACTTACAAGTCAAGGAGGCCTGTGGTGCTGTGGCGAAGCACTCAGCTCTCGACAGCTTGACCTTTCAAATCCCCAGCAACCCAGGAGGAGCCGGTGGAGAAGTGGCTATGCTTTGACTGCAAGACGAAAGGTTAGCTGTTTGAAACCACCAACCACTCCACAGGAGAAAGGCGGGGTTTTCTATTCTGGTAAACAGTTATAGTCTTGAAACCTCAGAAGGACAGTCTCACCCTGCCCTCAGGAGACAGAATGGCAGTGAGGTTGGGAAAGGAGCCCATTCTTAACATTGCATCTGTCTCATTGGATTCCAATGTCAGGGGAGCCAGCCCCTAACAAATTTCACAGACCCGGTAGGCGCAATTGTACAGCGATGATTATAGTAAAGATTATAGTAAAGTCATAGAGAATAAGGGAAATAGAAGAGAGATTGAAATAATGGAGTCAGACACATTTCATGGTAGCATGCTCACCTCAGCTCCTCTTGGTGGTACAGGGCAGGAGAGCGGGCAGGAGAGAGGACTGGAAGGAGGTCAAGGGGAGAGGGACAGGGGAGCAAGGATGGGGGGAGAGAAGGAGAGAGAGAGCTCTTTATTGCTAACCAAGGCTTATATATCTTTTGGGGGGCGTGCAAGCCCCCTAATTACAGGTAAAGACACAGGAAGGGGTTGTACTACAGGTAATACATTAATGAGAGGGGGACCATCTAGAAGTATGCATGTAATAGAAAGGGGAGGGGTTGGGGGCACACATGTGACAAGATGGGCGGATCCTAGATTCAGGATGGCAGCCTAACTTTGGATGTCACTGAATAGGTTTAACCTGTTTTCTGGATCTCCATGGAAACAATTACTATCCTTATCAATAGTGTGGAAGCCCCACCTACAGTGGACCCAGATACCTTCCGGGAGAGTAACTCTAAGCATCTGACCTCCCACCATGTGCTGGCAAAGAGCCTGTTTGGCATATCTTTCGGGGGTGGGCGGGGGCAGGAACAAAGCTGGGGAAAATCTTTATATTCCATATTCCAATTGTCTTTATACTTGTCAGCCCCTCCCCCAGTGAACCGGTTCACTGCTTGTGGACAGGAACCCTTTCCATCAGGTCCACTCCAGCACCTAGCTCAGAGGCCACCTTATTAGTAACCAACCCAAACTCACTGCCATTGAGTGTATGCTGACTCATGGCGACCCTATAGGACAGAGGAGAACTAACTGCTCCTGTGGGTTTCCAACACTGTATTTTATTTTTTTGTCAACAGTGGGTTTATATTTTTTTGTATTTTTTGTATTTTATTTTTATTGTCAACAGTGGGTTTATATGATAATCTACATATCAAACAATTCAGTGGTTCAATTATTCGATCATATCAAGAATTATACACCATTACCATAATCAATTTGAGAACATCCACCCCCTATCCTCCATGTTTAGATCAACTTTAAAATGGGTTGTGTAATCACAGTCAGTTCTGATGCTCCATCCCCACCACCACCGTCACCCCCACTGTAACTCTTTATGGGAGTAGAAAGCTCCGTCTTTCTCCAGTGGAGCAGCTGGTGGTTTCAACCTGCTGGCCTTGTAGTTAACAGCCTAACTCGTAACCACTGCTCCGCTGAGTGCATGAGTGGGCGACCAGGCCAGTCAGGAGAAATGATGCACTAATTGTTCATTTTGGTTAACAAAGGGTTTGAATCTCCAGGAACCTGTGCGGAACAGCGAATGTTATGCTTGGTTTTTGTCCGTCTCTCATCTCTTGCCTTAGAGTATTATTTAGGAATTAGGAAAAGTGGTGGTTAGGACTTGGGCTGTTAACTACAAGCTCAAAATCTCAAAAGCCCTTTGTAGGGTCGCCAGGGGTCAGAATCCACTTGCTGGCAGTGGACCTGTGGTTCCGTTGTTTTGAGGTGCTTCATTCCTAAGCCCTGTGACCTCGGCGTGCTCTGCTGTTCAGTGGATTCTGGCTCGTGGCGACCCCTGGTGGGCAGAGTAGGACTGCTCCTCGGGCTTGTCAGGCTTTGACCTTGCCGAAGTCGGTCGCCAGGTGGGTTTGAACCACTGGGCTTGGCTGGTGGGCAAGAGCGTCATCTTTGGCGCCTCCCAGTACAAAGCGAGGCAGGAATTCTCAGCCCTGCTGCCTGGATGAAGAAAGTGAGCCTTGGGGATCACACATCACGCGCTCAGATGAGCGATGAGCATCGAAATCAAAACCTAATTTGGCCAGATTTCAGTACTTTGCTGTAAATGCCTTCCTGGTTATACTTGGGCTAGCCCAGCAGTTCTCAGCCTGTGGGTTGCGACCCCTTTGGGGGTCGAACAACCTTTTCACAGGGGTCGCCCGATTCATAATAGCAAAATGACAGTGATGAAGTAGCAATGAAAATGATTTGATGGTTGGGGGGGTCACCACAACATGAGGAGCTGTTTGAAAGGGTCGCAGCATGAGGAAGGGTGAGCACCGCTGGTCTAGCCGGAAGCTTTAGCTGCCTTTTTGCATGCCAGACTCTCTCAGACCTATAGGCCTCTCTCCACTTGGTTTATAGGAGTTCATTATAATGAACAGGACATGAGCCCCCTCCATCTGGCCCTTGGGCCCTTGGGGACAGAGCCCCTCCTGGGACACATCACTATCCTTTCCCCCTCCCCTGAGGGCTTCCAGGGAAGCTGCCATTCACTGCAAGGATGCTTCAAAACGGAGGGCTCCCGGCTTCCATCGGGTACAGAGTCGTTCCTGGCTATGGTCGTGAGGAATTTCATTTTAAACTTCCATAGAACTCCTTTTGTTTCTCCCTCCTGTCTGAGGCCTCACGGGGTGGGGGGTGGAGGCTGTTTGGCTGGCATTTCAAAGTGATAGTTGCATTTCTTAACACGATGCCACAGAATCAGAGTGGCCACACGTGTGTTTTGTCAGGGACGGTGATAGTTCATGCCTGTGGTCCCACCACATAACAACCACTCTCCTGCCTGATGCCCCAGGTGCCAGGCTCAGCCAAAAGGGGCACATGCTGGGAAACAGTGGCCTGTATTAGAGGCCCCAGTGCTGAAGTGGGACAGTGTCCATGCCAGGCCACCCAGGACGCTGCCGGCCATCAGACATGTCCCCTCGTACAGGGGCAGCTAACTCTCCTCACATCCATCTCCACGGTGTGAAACCACGAGCTGATGAGCTGAGGGGTGAGAGAGCATTGGGAAGTTTTTAAATGCTGCACATTGGAAAGGGGGTCGATCAGAATATCTGCCCGAATGGCTGTATGGCAGCCCAAGTGTCATGATACCCATCACCACAAGATGTCAGTGTGGTACCAGCCCTGAGCCTGACTGCCTTAAGCCAGTCCTTCCCTCAGGCCCCAGCCTGGGACATGGGCTCGCCTTGCCCACTTCCTTCTGGTGTCATATTCCCCCCCCCCCCCCACTGCAAATTCCTATTCCTTTCCCCCCCCCCCCCGGTGCAGTTTTCCATTAGTTCACTCATTAGGAGGCTTTCCTCAGGCTTGTCTCCAAGTTTAAATCCTTATCTCATGTCAGAGTCCCAGGAATTGTCCCCTGCTGGCATCCTCTCCAGGAGCTTGGTGGTGCAGTGGTTGAGGTACTCCGCTCCTGGATGAAACCATCACAGTCAAACCCACCAGCCTCAGATAACCCTTTGGGACAGCGAGCTTGCCGCTGCCCGACCAGGGGGGTGGAGAGAGGGGGGTCCACTTGATGGCCACCAGGCTGGGTGTCATCTCAGCATTCTTTAAATGTCTATTGGATTTATTTTTGTTTATCTATTTCATTTTTGCAAAGAACTGTAAATAGCAGGGGTGCTTTCTCTCTTCAAAGTAGGGATTTGAGCAATTCCGGATGAGGAAAATGATCTTTAAGTCAAAACAGTCCCAGTAGGGATTTGTCTGTTTTGGGTGGGGTGGGGATTTAAGGTGGAGTTTTTGTTTTCATGGAAGCTTAACTTATGGAGATGGGGTGTCAGAACTCTTACAGAGAGGAAAGTCGGGGGAGCACACATCTGTGGATACCCTCGGGTCCCTCCTCCATGAGCTCCCTGAGCCTCATAGAGCTGTGGGGAGGGTGACACCCCCTTGCTTTGTGGAAAGCGGGCAGACTTCCCAAGGGTTGATTAGCTGAACTAGTGACGGGGCCTAGATACAGACCTACTGGTCTCTGTTTGTCCACGGAGTGAGTGTTTGCCCATCCCAAACCCAGTGATGGTGCTCGTTCAATGTCAGTGCCATTAAACAAAAGGAAAAGGCAGAGAGACCTTGGGAATCTTTTTGTTCAGCGAATTGAATTCTGGTGTTGTAAAGGATACATCATGTGAGTGATGCCAACACAGAACCAAGCCAGCTGCTTTTCTTTCTTGTTTATTTATTTATTTTGAAATCTTTACTGGCATATAAGCCACGTATCATGCAATTCAATAGTCCATACATACTAAAAAGAGTTGTATGATCATAGAATCCATTTCTTCTTTCACGTACTCATTATTACTAGCTCTCCGTTTCCCCCAACCTCCCCTGCCATACTCCTAAGAAACCGTTGCTCCAGTTACTCCCACTGTACATTTACCTATCCTGCATTTCATACAGAAACTTTTAAAATAAAAACTAACAGTAATAACAAAGTGAAACAGAAAAACCTCAGTCGAAAAGAAATTAAAATATTGAAAACTAGAACAAATTTAAAATGGGTCAAAAGAGAAATCAAATGATAAGGTATGGCATTTTAACCTTACCACATCTGAAATAAGCCAGTCGGTATGCACCGCGAGGCCATTCCCCGCCCTGGGCAGTGGGTAGAGGGCATTCCCCAGAGCCCCGCCAGTTCCAACTCACGGGACCCTATGTGAGTTAGAGGGCTGTGCCCAGCTGGTCTTCAAGGTCTGTTTTCTTTTTCAAAAGGGGGTTACCAGCCCTTTCTTCCGAGGCATTTCTGGGTGGACTGGGCACTGCCCACGTCTCAGTTACCAGAACGCTTTGTTTGCACACCACCCACAATAATGCAAAGATCTGCAGATTGTTTTCTGTTGTCAAGAAGCCCAATGTAGTGGAGGTGTGGTGGGAAAGCCAGACGCACACAGGTGATCTTGGAACAAGGAAGGGCAGTGACAGTTCCTTGGAGTGCACGGAGGAGGTGAGAGAAGGCTCCCCCTCCCTTCCCCCTCCCCAAGCAACCTTAATTAAATCTGCTAAAAGAAAGGAGTTTGTGAAGCTTGCTTCTGCCCTGCAAGTCGGTGATTCTTAAGATGGACAGGAAGAAGGGGGGGGGCGTCTCGTCCAAACCCACAGAGCCTGCCACCCATACAGGCCTTTGTAACTGAGAGGCTGCGAGATTACCCTTCATCCTCTCTGTAGGTGGTCTGGTCGGAGGAGGACAGGTGGGAGCACGACTGGAGGTCACTAGCGTTGTATGTCCAGTCTGTGTCCGGTTTCTCTGCCCCTGACTTCGAGGTGGAGGAGAGCAGATTTGAAACTTCTGGAAAGATTTGGGCGGGGCACAGCAGAGGCTTCTGGAATCCAGCTTCAGAGTGCTGTGCCGTGTGACGGCTTGGCGAGGATAAACGGAAGGAGCCACGGGGAAGACTGACTTTCAAAAATAAGACCTGAGCGGAGAGGTTAGAGCAACAGGGCTTATGTAACCCGGACTCTGCCGGGCGGCCTGACAAGCAGAACTCGCCAGGCAGAGAGCAGTGACTGGCTGGTTCCTTTTGTCCATATCAAGCCAGGCCAGGCGCGAGACGAACCCTGCAGAGTTTAGGTCTGATCCATGGAGAAGTGCCCCCCGCGGCAGCGAGGATTAAACATGGAATCCATCACGGGCAGAGGTTTATAGAACTTTCTCTTCCTCTTGTCTTTAAAAAGTAAAATACCATAAAACCTTTTTATCGCTATGGTGCCCGACGACAGGCCTGACCATGTAGAACATCTCGTATCCCCTTGTGTTACAAGACGTTACTAAGTTTGGAGAAGCACCGTTGGCCCAGGAGCACCAGATGTCACATTGGTTACAGTAACCGATTCTGGACAGATTGGACTTTAAACCCCAGCCCCCCACCCCCAATCTGCAACTATTCGGAGGGACCACGGGCATCAAATGTCACCGTTGCTGACAAAACACACATGTGGTCACCCTGATTCTGGGGCATCTTGTAAAGCGTGTTCTTCTTAAAATAGAAATCCCGTTATGACTTTGGCCTGCTTAGAGTCTTCGGTGGCAAGAGGAATAAGCAAGACCAGGGAGCGAGTGATGGATAAACTATTGGGGGCGGGGGGGGGGGTTGATTTACTAGAATATAAAATATGGAGAGTACTTGCAATGTCAACTCCACCTAATTCACAATAATAACTGTCATTTTAAAGAGGCATCTTCTGTGGCTTCCCCGCTGTTCTTAGAGTCACCCTCATTGCCCCCCAGGACCCCCACCCCGTCTTTGCTCCCTCATTGACAATCCCACGAGGCCCTTTGTTGCTGCCATCTCCTCTGCCAGGCACCCTGCTCTCACTGCCCAGAGCCCGCCTCTCCCCTGCCCCGTGCCTGGCGGGCTCCTTGTCATCTTTGAAGACTCAGCTGAGACGTCTTCTCAGAAAACTCTTTTATATGTTCTTCATCCCTACTCCTTATTGTCGATGACCCCGTTATCAGACTTTCCTCATTTATAAGTACAGTAGAAAACATAGTCCTGACTAAACTGCACGCTGATGACTATGTCTGGCCGTAACAAGCACCATGGTGCTGGCCAGGAGCCATGCTGCTGGCTGTGGTGGTAAGGGCTGTGTGCCAGCGGTGCTGCACCGTGATTCTCCGGAGTTTAGCACTTAGGTCATGACATGATTTGACAGTTATGTAAGGATGCACTTTGGTGGGTATGGTACGAGGTAATCATCTTCCGTTTTGTGATTGGATGAAGTCTTCCTCCGCTTTCACAGAATACCAAAGTGAGTAGCCCAAACTGGCCTTTGGAACCCAGCCATGGTGACAATGTGAGGAAGGGGCTGAACCGTGAGCCTTCTTTTCATCCCGATTCTTGCCTTCGTCAAAAATAACCACACATTTTAATCGTTTCCTGTCTTCTTAACCCTTGCCTCTCTTCCTTGTCCAAACATACACATCATAGGGACAGGAATGATGCTTGGCTAGCTCACGGGCGTCTCCCAGGACTGCACACAGTACCTGGAATGTTGTGGGTTCAACTAAATGACAGCCACTGTAGTATCTTGAACTTGAGGTTATAACTATCTTTCAGCTGGTTATAACTGGAAAGCGAGACTCTAAAAGCGACTCCTTGATTGCAGTCCCAAGTGGACATTTCAGTCCATCTGTAGAAACAAAAACTCATTTATCATTAGTCCAGGTCTTAAGACAAGCGTGGACAGAAGCAGAAAGCAAAATCGATGTTGTTATTCTTTAGAGTTAATGAATAATACAGGGTACAGCATTGATTATAACATCCTGGTTAATAAAATTGCAATAGTGGTATCCCGGTTGCAACATCAGAAGGAACAATATTATTCATTGCACTGTTCTGATCTCAAGAACATATGAGTACATTGTACAATCAGTCACTAGTGGGAGTTTCTGAGGTGGGAGGGGGAAGAAGACAGGTCATTCAGCAGTCAGCAAGTTGGTGTTACAGTGGTGAGTCCTGGTCTGGCTCAGGAACACAGCTGCTTAACACATATGGACGGGTGGGTGGTACCATGTAGAGAAAGGGTCTCCCAGCATCCCTTTGTCTCCTGAAGACTCTAAGGCATGTGCCACCTCTATCTGCAAATGCTTTCCTTCAACAGAGTCGGTTGAGCATCTATGTGCAAAATTCTCTGCTGAATGAAGTCCCGAGCAAACGTGTTGTTTCTCACTGAAAAGGCAAGGTAGAACCAGAACTGAATTCAGTCGTGCTTTCAGCTAAGAGCCAATCGAGTGACCAGGAGAACTATATCCCTGGCTCTCCTGCCTGCTATTCTGTGTTTCATGGTAAAAGTTTGCCCCTGACCTTGAAGACAGAATGCTCCCTGCCATCGAGGTGATGCTCTGTGTCGCCCCAACCCTAGACAGTGTAGAACTTCCCTTTCCGAGGCTCTCAGTGGTTACAGAAGCAGCCGCTGCTGCATCTTTCTCCCACAGAGACTTTTCCATTGGAGTCCAGTGCTTCACCGCTGTGTCCAGGGTTCCTTAACACGGTGGTGTTTGTTTGTGTTTGTTTCCGTTGGCCCACCTCCCCCTCCTTGGATGTAAAACCCATCACAGAAGGAATTTTTGTCAGGGTTCTGTTTATTGCTGTACTTCTATTGTGTAGTGCAGTACCTGCCACACCAAAAGTAAAAATAAAAACCTCACTGCGGAGTCATTCTGCCCCCTGGCCACCCCATGGGGCAGGGTAGAACTGCCCTGCAGAGGTGTTTAATGAGCATCTGTTCAGTGGTTGAATGAATGAGGTAAAGGGAACCGAGAGCCCCTAGGCTGCACTTAGGACGCCAGGGGTGGATTGTAGGGACCAGAAGAAAACAGTCTAGGAGGAGATCGAGGGCCTGGGGTACAACACAAGGAGGGACTGGTAGGTGTGTGGTTTCGATGTATTTGGCATAGAATAAATCCTAATGCCTTCAACTTTGTTTCTTTAACTCCCCGGTTTGTGTCCTCTGGCTCCTTTGCCCTCATCTTTCCAGTTTGGTCTAAGAGAGACCCGAGATGGAGGTGTTGGGAGGGGGTGTGGGGGTTGGGGGGGAGGCTGACCTCCACATGCAGTCCTTGGAATTGGTGTTAAAACGGTCCAACGAAAATAGCCAGCTTTGGAAACATGTGGACAGCCGGGACCTTCCCAGAATTCCGGAGATGAGAATTCAGTGTACAGCTTGCCCAGGCCTCTCCACCCTTTCCCCTGTGTCCCCACTCCAGCTCTTTTACCACGTCTTTAAGTAGAAAAGCAAAGGATAGAAGTTAAGGGTGGGGGTACTTCAGGAGCATCAAGAGCCTGGGTATCTTGGAAGCACTGCATGGTCAGAGAGGCCACCGGAGCAAGGGGAATGGGTTTTACATATCACCAAGCCCCGCCCAGTCTGAAGCAGAGAGGATCCCGTGGGAAGACTGGGATGGAGGCACGGCTGGCCCTCTGCTAGACATAGAGCCTTGAGACTCCTCCAATCAGGCCACTCCTAGGGACTGGAAGGTTCTGTTTCATCCTCAGGAAATGCCCTTACTCTGTGGAAGAGCACACTCTTAAGCCAGCTCTCAGCTAAAGGTTACAGAAAGGTGATGTGTGTGGCTCTGAGCTGAAAGGTTGACAGTTTGAACCCACTCAGAGGCACTACAGAAGGGAAGCATGGCGATGTGGGATCTGCCGGCAAGGGGCACAGCCAAGAAAGCCCTAGGGAGCACTTGTACTCTGTGCCGCCGGGAGTCAGAGGGACTCCGCCACTACAGACTCCTTGTAGCCAAGGTTAAGGCTCTGGGCAGGGATGCACGAAGGAACGTTGCAGAACTGTTTGGGGTATGAGCCGAAAGTCCGAGGCCAGAAGCCCGGGCATGATAGGGGAATATGGGACCACGTTCAGCTCTTTCAGTTTCCCTTCTGGGATGATCCTGAGAGTGGGCCGTGTGCTCCTTGTGGTGAAAAGAGTTCACAGTGGAAAGAAGACTCAAGCGAAAGGATCCATTGCCAAGGCAGGCAGCTGGCTAGACCAGGGGCACATGTTCCAGTAGTTACTCATTGGGCTGCTAACCCCATGGTCAGGAGTTTGAAACCACCAGCTGCTCCTTAGGAGAAAGAAAAGACTCTACTCCTTTAAAGAGTAACAGCCTTGGATGCGCACAGGGTCACTTCCTATAGAGTCGCTGTAAGACAGAATTGACGGAACCACGGAGGGTTTGGGTTTGGGATATGTTGAGTACCCTGGCCTCACCAAACACCATTGGTGAGGGTATGTGAATACATATACATTTCATCGTCTCAAATCATACAGTATTTTAAATGATGAACTAGTTCAAGACATTTTAGACCAGAGGTTCTCAACCTTCCTAATGCCGTGACCTTTCATACACTTCCTCATGTGGTGGTGACCCCCACAACCCTAAAATTATTTTCGTTGCTACTTCATCACTGTCATTTTGCTACTGTTATGAATTAGGCAACCCCTGTGAAGGGGCCATTTGACCCCCCAAAGGGGTCCCGACCCACAGGTTGAGAACCACTGTTTAGACCTAGAGCTAGTAGGGCAACAGCTCTCCAAACTGGTGTGCCCCTCCTCTTGTGGTAATCAGCGTAGTTGTCACACACACCTTTCTAGATTTCAGAAGAGTCACTGTTTGAGAAACTATTACAAAGATAGAACGGAGGGTTCTCGGATACCCCCAAACCCAATTTCCCATATTTAACATCTGCATCAGTATGGTCTATGGATCATAGCTGGTCAACCACATTGACCCAGTATGAACTGAAGCCCCTGCTTTCTTCCAGGATCCCTGGTGGCCGAGTAGATTATGCAGTGAGCTCTAACCACAGTGTCAGTGGTTTGAGCCCACCAGTCACTCCTCAGGAGAAAGATGAGGCTCTCTCCTCCTGGGAAGATTTAAGTGGAATCAACTTGGTGGCAGTGGGTGTGGGTTTGATATTTTACATTGTTTTACCTAGTTTTTTTAGGGGGGTCCTTAGTTTGTTTTTTAAATCATTTTACTGGGGGCTCTTACAGCTCTTATCACAATCCATACATATAGTCATTGTGTCAGGCACATTTGTACGTATATTGCCATCATCATTTTCAAAACTTTTTCTTTCTACTTGAGCCCTTGGTATCAGCTCATTTTTCTCCCTCCTCACCCTTCCTCCCTCGTGAACCCTTGATAAGATATATATATATATATATATATATATATATATATATATATATATTTCATGTCTTAAAGCAACCACTGTCTCCCTTAACTCACTTTTCTTTTGTCCATCCCCCTGGGAGGGGATTATATGTAAATCATTGCGATCAGTTTCCCCTTTCTCCCTCTGCCTTCCCCTAACTCTCCTGGTATCACTACTCTCATTATTGGTCCTGAGGTGTTTATCTGTCCTGGATCCCCTGTGTTTCCAGCTTTGATCTGTACCAGTGTGCATGCTCTGGTCTAGCTGGATTTGTAAGGTAGAATTTGGATCATGATAGTGGGGGGCAGGGGAGCATTAAAGAACTAGAGGAAAGTTGTATATGTCCTCGGTGCTATGCTGCCCTTGCTGGCTCGTTTCTTCCTTCTGACCATAGCAGTGTGGGTCCCTGGTTCCTAGAGTACGGATGATGCTGCCTTCCTGCCATGGCTGCTAGGACTGACCTGCTTGCGTTGAGGACTCTCAACCTCTAGATCGGTGTCTCCGATTTGAACCGGGGGCCAGAACTGCTTCAAAGGTTGCAATGAACCTCCTCCCTGCTGCCCCCTCCCCCCCAAGTTTCTGACGTTACTAGTTCTGAGGGCAAAGAGGCTGGCTGAGAACGTCCATTCTGTCAGGCTTCCAGATGCTGATGCTGCTGATCTGGGGACCACACTTGAGAGCCAGCCCTCTGTGGAAGCGCCAGGTTTTATCATCGCAGGGCGGGTGGGTGGGCAAGCCCTCCTTCTTCATCCCACACTCTCTCTTAACAGAGTACATCTTCCGAGGCTGAGATTTCCTGTTTACTTCTGCTGCAGGAGCTCTTCGCAGACTTAACTGTTTCACAACCCAACGCGCTCCGCATTCGCACACTTGGCCTGATAGCTGAGGGTTAGCATAGTCTGGGCTCAGAAATAGAACCCAGAAGCTCCCTGCCTGCATAGGGGTGGCAAAGCTGTGGCAGTGAGACCTCGTCCAATAATCGGTGCTCTTCCAGGGGAAGCGTGTAGGAGGGGGCTTTTCCAAACGTGCAAAAATTGAATGAAAAGATACTGGTAATGGGATTCCCTGACACCCACTCCCCAAGACTTCCCCCCCCTCCCCTGAACTTTTGGAAACTCCCTCATCCACTTAGCATTTTCCATCTTCAAGATCTCTTGGCTCTTAAGTCGGAGATCTCTTCAGTAGGAGCACTTGAAGGAGACAGGCGCCAGCCTCTCCCCAGTACATTTAGTTACAGTAGCTGTCTGGGTGGCTGTTCGGTGCCTGGGTTTGAAGGCACTGTGTTTGCACAGCTGTAGGATCCTGTGCTTGAGTTGCTTTCACAAGCAGCCCGTGGGTTTGTCTTCTGGCCTTGGTCTACCTCAAGTTGCCTCTGGAAAACTTGATCTTAGGCCTGTTTCTAGGAACATGTTCCGTGTCTTTGCTTTAAACGGTCCCGGCCATCTGCTGCTCTTGGCGACCACACCTTAACTCGGGATGGTGGTGAACACAGGAAGAGTGACGCAGATACTTCTGCCAGGACACAAAAAGGGGGCGGGGGAGCTGGCCGGTCAAATGGGACTCCCAGTCTAAAGGCAGGGTGTCCTGCATGCTTAAGGAGCCTGGGTGAATGCTCACCACAAGGCCAGCAGTTCGAATCCACCAGCTACCCTGTAGGAGAAAGATGAGCCTGTAAAGATATACATTCACAACAGAAGCGCTGCACAGAGTTGCTTGCTAAGGGTTGGAATTAGCTCGACCACAGTGGGGGGCTTGACTGTGAGGGTCTTTCTAGTAGCCTGTGTAAGTCCGTGACCGTGATCTCCCTGACAGTTTTACTGTCTTCTACCACCCAACCCGAGATGCCTCATATGCCTCATTGTCACCTGTCACTCAGTGTCACCTAATCTTCCGAGGCTGCTTTGGACATACTACTGCAGAACTCCGCATTGTGTGATCCTGACACCAGCAGCAGGAAGTAGACCCACTGGACCCCAAATCCTGAGTGTGGAACCAGAGCGTGAGCTTTCACAAGCCCTCCCGATGATTCCAATGCTTGCTCAAGTGTGAGAGGCACTCATCTAGTGTAAAGAAACCCTGGTGACATCTAGTGCATGAGCTGAAAGGTCGGTGGTTCAAGCCCACCCGTCACTCCGCTGGACAAAGATGAGACTGTCTGCTTCCGTAAAGATTCATAGCCTCAGAACCCTCTGTAGGGTCACTTTCAGTCGGGAGTGACATGCTGGCAGCGAGTTTGGCTTTGGGTTTGCAGACTGGGTTTTCCCAAGGGAGCCTTGGTGGTGCTACAGGATGAACCTTGGACTGCTCACCACAAGGTTGGTGGTTCAAAGCCACCAGCTGCTCTGTGGCAGAAAGATGAGGTTTCTGCTCCTGTAAAGAGCCGTAGCAGTGTTTCCCAAAGTGGGCAGCACTCCTGCGGGCACTGGACCCATTTAGACGGGCTGCACGGTGGGTACCTCTACTTTATCCTGGCTGTGGGCTGTAGTACCAAAAAAAGTTAATTGTCAGGGGGACACTGAGTAGTTTGTTTGTTTGCTTGCTTGCTTGTTTTCCTCAAGAGAAAGCAGTCAGCGAAATAAGTTTGGGAATCTATGGTCTACATCTTCGAACTCCTACATAGGGTCATTGTGAGTCAGATTCGACTCTGTGACCGTGGGAATCTTAGTGTCAAACCTGTCCTGGCTTTCCCTCCCTGCTTCCCCCACTTCCCTCTTCAATCATGGGAACTCTTTCTCTGTTCCAGAAACCTCGAGTGAGCAGGGAACATGAATGTCACGGGGGAGGTAAACAAGTGAACAGGCTGGATCCCTGAGCTAACTCGGTCAGTGGTTCTCATCTCTTCCCCAGACCTCACCCGCCCGAGATGCCTCACTTCCAAGAACTGGATCCGAATGACTGGGGACCCAGGTTGAGCCCCACCGACCTAGTACAAGACAAAGCCCATCTTGGGGCGCTTCTGAGCGTTTTGATAAGGGCTTAGATGGGGGTTATTAAAAGGTGCAGGGGGAACAGTCAGGAAGTCATTGAGGAAGTATTTGGACAAGGTTTTCTTTAAGTGTTCTTGAAAAGAAATGGAACGGAAGATGAAAACGGGGTTTAACCTTGGGTCCCAAGGATTTTAAATGAGACCCTGGAAGAAGCATCTCAGAAGGAAATGCTGCTCTCTCCCTTGCTTCCGGGCCTGCCTCCATCCTCTCGGGAGCCCTGTTTCCCACCCTCCATAGCTGCGGTTCCAAGCGCCAATGGAGGCCACCCCGAGTTGGCCTCAAGCAGGGCTCTGAGTCATGGAGGTGCGGCTCCGTGTCCCCATCCCCCACATGCCCGTCTTTCAGACGCAGCACCCCAGAGTGTCATCCTCCTCCCGCCTCCCAGCCGGCCCCTCAGGCAGCGGGTTCCTTCCCAAGGACCTCAATTCTGCTTTTCTCTCCAGGGATCGGTTCAGAGGGTGGCTTTCTTGTTCAGAAACGGGTGTTTACCTAATAAATAATTCCTTATTCAGGAGTCTCTCCATTTGGGATCCAGAGGTCAGGTGAGGAGATGTAATGTGAATTATTAGCTGTCTTTGCCGAGTGCCATACCCCGTTACGGTGCTGTAAGCCAGGAATTGCGCAGCAACCTGTTTTCAATGACAGATCAAAATTTAGTGCTCTCCTGATGGCCCAGAATGAAGAGTTTTTGTGTGCGTGTGACACGGCGGATGAAATATACGCCAGGGCGGTTCTGGTTGTGATTTAGCGGACCAGGTAGTTCAGTTATAATTATATTATTTTTACCTCTGGAGATCATTACTCTGAATTGAAAAATGCTCCGGTATCCAGGCTGTTGAGATGTGGCTGGTGAACGTTATTTAAAGCGAACGGATTGTTTTCTTTAAGAAATTAAATGAAAACATGGAAATGTTTGGGTGGGGTTAAAAAAATAAACCCACTGTCAGTTACTGCCTGCTGCCTTCTGTGGCCCATCTCCCCTCCCTAAGCCCATACAATGTAATGGGAGACCCGCCTGTCAGACACACAGCAGACATGAACGGCATGAATATGACAAAGGGGCATTGGGGTGGAGGGCTGTGGCGGGAACAGGCTGGAAGGGCTTGGTCATGGTTGTTTTAGGAGAGGGCCCGTGCTCTTTGCGATTGAGATAGCCTTTAAACATAGCTGTGGGTTTCAGCTCTGGATCACCAGGTTGTTTCTTCATTGACCAATCATTTCTCTGGACTCTGATTCCCAAGGTCTTAGAAGCCCTTAACACACCCACTCACCCTCCAACATGAAAGGCTGTATGTTTATAAAGGACAAAGCTGATGTCAACATCCACCAAGCCAAACAGTGTTCTCATGTATGGCATCTTTCTTCCTCCCTGCTGGTGTCTGTCGGGTACAGAAATCCAGGAGCGAATAAGCATGTTACAAAGACCAATCCTACGTAGCCACTGGTGTCAAGTCGATTCTGATGCATGGTGATCCTGTATAGTGTTTCGGAGGCTATAGATCTTCACAGGAAGTGGATTTGAACCAACGGCTTTGTACTTAGCAGTCCAAAGCTCAGCCAACAGCACATCCCAAACCAACCCCAACTCATTGCTGTTGAGTCTGTTACCACCCCCTGGAGACCCTATAGGACAGTAGAACTGTCCCAATGGGCTCCAGAGACTAACTATTTTGGGTAGTAGAAGGCCTTATTGTTCTCCCACGGGGGCAGCTGGTGGTTTTGAACTACCGACCGTGCAGTTTACAGCCCAACCGCAAGTGCAACTCCCTGCGCCACCAGGGCTCCTTAAAGAAACCAAGTCAGAGTTGAATATTTTCTCATCCTTCAGACTGCCTTTTTGTGGGATACTAGGATGAAATAATTCCGTTGGACCGTGTGTTTGAAAACCTTAAAAGTTTATAACTTAGACTTCCGTAGGAGTGGTTGCTGGACCCAATCCGAGATGTAAACTTCCAGGAGGCTTGCATGGACTGAATGTAACCCCTCTGTCTGCAGAGGAAAGATCTCTAAATAATTCTTCTCTCTCTCCTTCCTCCACGGACCTCTCCTAAACCCTGCAGCTCTCTTGTCTGCTGACTTGATTAATGAAGATTTTACCCACTAAAATGGGCCATTAATTATTTCCTCGGGTTGCAGCAATAATTACATCTTTCAAGCGAAATCTAATTAGCATAATAAGCAGAAAACACCCTGCCAGGTGATGTGGGCCAGCGTGGAGCTAGTTAGTGACCACCCAGAGAGCAAGTTCACCGTGTAGTAAGCAGTGGTGGCTGTCTCTAGCTGACACCCAGCAGTTGTGGGTGCTTACATGAAATAGCTTTCTTTATAGGTACAACTGTTAGAAAATTCTACGTAATACCATGTAGTTGTGATGCCGTTTAATAATTAAGAAAACAATTGTCTTTCATTTATTAAGTCAGTAATCACAGCTACTTGCCAGGTGCTGTGCTAAAGGAGCCCCTGGTCACTCCCCCTTACCCTCCCTCCCTCCCTCCCTCCCTTCATCCCTCTCCCCCTCCCTCCCTCCCTCCCTCCCTCCCTCCCTCCCTCTCTCCCACCCTTCATCCCTCTCTCCCTCCCTCCCTTATCTACTCAGAGTTGATGGACCCTGTAGAATAGGGTAGAACTGCCCCTGTGAGGTTCCGAGACTGTTTATGGAATAGAAAGCCTCTTCTTTCTCCCTCAGAGCAGGCTGTTGGTTTTGAACTGTGGACCTTTTGGACTGCAGGTGGTGACTTGGACTCAGCATTAGGCTGCTAACTACAGGGTCAGCAGTTCAAACCTACCTGCAGGAGACGCAGGAGGTTGCCTGCTTCCGTCAAGATTCCCAGTCTCAGAAACCCAAGGCTGCTGTGAATCAAAAGTGACTCATGTCAGTGGGTTTTCTGTTCCTAAGTGCTGGGGACAGAAGAGAATCAAGAGGTACTGGCTTTGGAAAAGCTCGATCTGATGGGAACAGATAATAAACGTGTAGACCTCGGTACCTAGGCAGTTTTATTGTACAGATTTGGGGTCTTTGGAGTGAACTCTGAAATGACTACTGCAAAGTGGGTGAGAAGGTGTGAGAAGGTGTTCCCAGTAGCCAGAAGAGCGTGGCTCCGTCGGTACGGCCGCTGAGGTTCTGGCAGTAGAATAGAATTAAATGACTAGGGTACTTAGAAGAGTGCTGTGTGGTGGAAGGAAACTGCAGCAGTCAAGACCCGACAGGTAAGTGTACCGACAGAGCCAGGGAATACCTGCCCTGTGGCTCCACATCAAGGAAGTGGCCAGCAGGGTTGTATCCTTTTGCCATCGTTACCCAACCTGGATATGGAGCAACTCATTTGAGCAGTTGGACTCCATGAAGAAGAAAGCAGCGTCCGGATTGGAGCAAGGCTTATCAGCAACCTTCAACACATGGCACAGCCTTGCTTGCTGAAAACAAGGAGGGCTTGGCCCATCTGCTGGTCACAATCAAATAGGGCAGCATCCGATGTGATTTCAGCTCCATGGAAAGAGGACCCACATCCTCACCGCTGGACTGAGAGACGGCATCGCGCTAGCCAGAGCAAAGAGTGAAGTTGTCAAGGACTTCAATTTGCTTCGATCCACAGTCACTGCTCATGGAAGCAGCGGTCAGGCCATCAGAGGATCTATTGCACTGGGCAGCTCTGCTGCACAAGACCTCTGTAGAGTGTCAAAGAGCTACGGTGTCACCAGAAAGACCAAGATGCTCCTGCCCCCAGGCCTAGCATTTTCCATCACCTCGTATGCATGGGAACATCAGTGAGGAAGGGAGAGTGCCGAAGAGTCGGTGCATTTGAAGGACGGTGCTGGCAGACTGGAAAGCACCGTGGAGGGCCTGAGGAACAATCACGGTGCCTGGGAAGAAGTACAGCCAGAATGCTTCTTAGAAGCCAGGCTGGCGAGACTCGGTCTCACATACGGTTGACATGCTATCGAGAGACACCAGTCTCCGGGGCAAGATTTCATTCTTAGCAAAGTGGAAGGTCTCCCCAAAAGAAGAAGACTCGAGGACATGGGTTGACACAGGATTGGCTGCAACAATGGGCCCAAACATAACAATTGTAAAGTTGGCCCGGGACTGGGCAGAGTTTCGTTCTGTCGTGCATAAGGTCTTTATGAGTCGGAATTGACTCAGTAGTGCCTAACAGCAGGGCACAGGAAGAGTGGGCACCTGACAAGGCAGCGAAGACAATACCGATCCCAGAACCTGGGAAGGGGAGTAGACATCTGGAGTGGTGGCTGTGGGTAAAGGATCGCAGTCCCTTCAAAACCATACCGCCCTGGAATGGAGCAGGAAAAAGAATAGCCAATCAGCTTGCTTACACCTTCTGATTTCCTACTGCCGCCTCCTGTTAGCTGAACCCAGCCAGAATCCTGAGGGCAAGGGAGCCCACTGCTGTCAAATCAACCCCCACACTGTAACCATGCTACAGTGGGTTTCTGAAACTCTAAACCTTTAGGAGAAAAGACATCTTCAGTTTTCTCCCTCAGAGTGGCTGGTGAGTTTGCAATTAGCAGCCCCAGTGCCTAACCCATGCACCACCAGGGCTTCGTAGAGGCCTGATCCAATAGCCTATAGGCCTCCATCTCTCAGGACCTAGAACAAGGCAGAGGAGGCCTGCCAGTGGATATGGGGTGGCAAAGAGAGCAGGAAAGCGGCATGGAGTAGGAACCTGCACACAGAGGTCCAGAAGAAGCTCGCCTCGCTGGAGCAGAGCGAGCAGATAGAAAAATTACAGAAAGATGAGTTTGCAGATTTTGGTAGAGCAAATTATAAATGATCGTTTCTGTTTTACTCAAGTCTTTAATTATAGAAACAATAAAGAGCCAGGCATGGGGGTAGTTTCATTCATGGCATTATCAACGTGGGTAATTTAGTGAGATGATCATTTTTTTTAATCACTGCTTGGACTCGTAATGGGGTCATAAAATCAATTTACCGGGTAGTCCCAACTTTTTTCTTTTAATAAAATAAAAACCATCAGTGCATTGTGTATAGTAAAGTTGAGTAATGTTTTATGGGTGTGTGTGTGTGTGTGTGTGTGTGTGTGTTGTGTATTTCCTGCTATAGGTTGCGGTGAAGACGTTAACTAAACCCTACCCCATGGCATCGGCCCGTATGTGACAGTGGATTGGAGGGAGGAGCACATAGCTAGCAGGGGGTTGGAGTTCAGCCACATATACTTCAAAAGCTTTCCTTGTCTCTGCACTCCTTTTTTAAAGCCAAACCACCATGAAATGAAAATTTAATATATAATATTGAAGCCACCAAGGTGTCTGTCGGCCATGATCAGGTTAAAGGTTGATAGGAACACCTGCCAAACCCCGAGGCTCCTGACCCCGGGGAATCTGGTGGCCTGTGATGACCCTGATAGTGCCTGCTGTCTCCAGCATTTACCTGTGGTTTTGGATGTGTGATAAAACCATATCCACAGGTCTAGGTGTAGAAATGGAGGGATTTTCCTACAGAAAAGCAGATTGGCTGATCGCACTGTCTAGTTAGTCGCTTTAAAAGTCTCTGGCTCTTTCGAAGAACTCTGGGCGAGCTTTGAGGTGAGAGCGCCCCTGCTCTTCTGAGAGAAGGATTGTCACCGAATGGATGCTTTCTGTGAGTTTCAGGAAATAGCCAAGGCAAACAGTTTTAAAATTGCACGTAAGCGATACAGGTTTCATTCCAGTACAGTGTCAGGCTTCTCTCCCCACAGACGCTTTGCCAGAAGAACAACTTAATATGTGTCTGTGTCGGGTCCTCCTATTGGAGAGAAAACCATAGGACCACTTTAACTGGGCTGGTCAACATAGAACCCCCTCCCTGGGGGATGGACAACAGAAAAGTGGGTGAAGGGAGACAGCCGTCAGTGTAAGACATGGGGAAAAAATTATAAATGATCAAGGGTTCATGAGGAAGGGAGGGAGAGAAGAATGGAGGGTGGGGAAGGGCGAAAGGAGCTGACACGAAGGGCTCAAGCAGAAAGTAAATGTTTTGAGAATGATGATGGCAACAAATGTACAAATGTGCTTGACACAATGGATGGATTGTGATAAGAGCTGTAAGAGCTCCCAATAAAATGATTTTAAAAAACTGATTGAAACCAAGTGAGACAAAGTTGCAGATAGCTTCCCGAAGCATCAGGTTTAGGACTAGCGCCGAGATCCCTTCTCAGTCGGGGAGGACCTGTCTACTTCCCCAGATGCTGAGTGATGCCCGCATGTCAGCAGGAAAGCAGCAGGTGGTGTGGGTTGTTTAAATGTGAGACCATTTCAATTGCAGGTCAATATAAGCCAAATTCTCTTGCCTCTGGTCTACTTGCGATCTGGGACTCTTTCCTATCACAGTAGATGCCTAGCAACTTCCAGCGATGCCAACATGTAGCACTTACATTGAGCCCTTGTCAGGATCAGTCAGGAGCCCTGGTGGCACATTGGATCGGTACTCACCTGCTAAGTGAGCAACCTGTGGCTCAACTCACCGACAGCTCCATCGGAGTGTAGACCCAATGGTCTGACCTGGAAGGATGGTATCCTAGGAAACCTGTGTGCCAGTTCTCCGTTGTAACTCACTGCCAGTGGGCCCACGCCGGCTTGTGGTGACCCTACAGGACAGGGTGGAACTGCCCATGAGTCTCCCAGACTGTAACTCTTTTAAAAAAAAATCATTTTACTCGGGGTTCATACAGCTCTTATCACAATCCATCCTTCCATTGCATCACGCACATTTGTTGCCATCATCATTTTCAAAACATTTTCTTTCTACTTGAGCCCTTGGTTTCAGCTTATTTCCCACCCCACCCCACCCCGTCCTCTGCCCTCCCTCCTTCACGAACCCTTGATAATTCATCTTTTTTTTTCATGTCTTATACCGACCGCTGTCTCCTTTCACCCACTTTTCTGTTGTCCATCCCTCTAGGATGGGGTTATATGTAGATCATTGTGATCGGTTCCCCCTTTCTCCCCTCACCTTCCCCTTCCCCTCCTGGTATCACTACTCTTCTTCCTCAGGAGAAAGTCCTGTCTTTCTCCTGAGGAGGAGCTCCTGATGGTTTTGACCTGCCAACCTTGCAGTTAGCCGCCCAATTCATAACCACTACCCAACCAGCCCTTCTTTCTCTTCCATCACAGAGGGTCACGATGAGTCGGAATTGAACCGACAGCCAAAGATCAGCATTGTTGATTATTTTCACCTGTGAGCACACGGTGTGCGCGCGCGCGTGTGTGTTTGTGTGTGTTTTTCTCTCAATTGAGAGTAACTTCCTTAGTCACTTTTTCTCGTCTAGGATCCAAGCTGGCCCTATATTTGGGTCGAGGAGAAGGTTGGGGATTTCTTTAAGTGTAAATGGAGAGATGTCTCAGTGTCTAGGTTTCAGGTAAATGTGGTTCAAGTGTCAGAGCGTCCCTTAGGGGCAGGTGGGAGTGGGCTGGGCAGGTAGGGTGGTGGGGGAAGGGAAAGAGGAACAAATGGGAGGGGAAAGAGGACAGGTCCCCAGTACCAACTATTCAGATTGGGTCCCACTCTTGTTGTCAGTGTTGGTAGACAGTGTTCTTGCATGTCGGATTGGGTGATGAAAATTGTGCTTACTCTCATTTTTCACTTTAATAACCTTCCAAAAAAGATCTTGACAGCTCCACAGGTTACTATCGGTTGCTCTGTTCAAGCCTCAGAAGTAATGTGCTTCGTCATTGCCCTTTAATACCCAATTCTGGGAAAAGTCTTTGACCAGAAGACCCAACCATCATGACTTGACAGGATGGTTTGCCTCCAATTCTCAATCCTCCCTCCTCAGAGTCAGCCACAGGTGATGGGGTGGGCGGGGGTGGTTTTACTCTAGGCTTTCTTTGTGTGACCTTGGGATGGTAAACCCTTCTCTTAAAAGGAGCCTTTTTAAAAAAATCTGAAGGAGCACAAGAGAAAGCATGAACTAGTTCACCTTTCCGCTGAGATCTTCAGGTCTGACAGAATAAGCTTGCACTCCCAATGTTGTAAGTAAGATGCAGTTGGCTGCCCGTGACTGAAAAGCATCGAAATAATCCAAAATTCATTCAAGAAATCGTATGCTCCCTATGCTGCCACAGCTGTGGTTGGGTGCCTGCATATCACTTCTGTTGCAGGCTTCAGAGCCAGGAAGCCAGGCAGGTATTGTGTTACTGCTCATATATCCTTTCTATTTCCAATATTAGCTCGCAGTTCAAAGCCGTGGCAGGAGCCCCATTCATTCTCACAGCCAGTAAGAAAGAGCCATACTGAAGGCACCTCGCCTTCCCGTTAAGGAGCCTTCCCAGAAACCCTATCCTGTTGGCCAGAGCTGAGTCACATGGCTGCCTTTCGCTTAAGGAATGCTGGGAAATGCCCAGGTAGCCGTAGCAGCGGTCCCAGTCACTTCTGTGAATGATGACCTCTTGGATCCCTCATGATCCTGCTGTTGTTGGATGACCTCAAGTCAGGTCCGACCCCTAGTCGAAACACTGCCTGACCATTGTTAGGGTTTTTGTTAGTTTGTTTTTTAGTTTGAAGATTGACTTTTTTTTTTAATTAATTTTTTTTATAAATCATTTTATTAGGGCTCATACAACTCTTATCACAATCCATATATGCATCAATTGAGTAAAGCACCCTTATACATTCGTTGCCCTCATCATTCTCAAAATTTGCCTTCCACTTGGGTTCCTGGAATCAGCTCATTTTCCTTTTTTCCCTCCCCCTCCCTCCCCACTCCCCCCCCCCCCAATTGTTAGGTTTTAAACCCATTGTTGCAGCCACGGGCAATCCATCTGATAGAGAATCTTCCTTAGCTTTACCCAGCACGATGTTCTTTCCCAGGGGCTGGTCTCTCCTGATAACATGTCCCTTTTGCTACTGACTGCAATATAGAGATAATTCACATCGCGCAAAGTGTTCTTGAACTTCAGAACACTTTATGGCCGAAAGAACTGACTAGTAGCTACACCAGAAGCATTGCTCTCTTAATCTTCATTTCAACCCTAAGGTCCAAGTACTTTTTAAAATCCATATTTACAGGGGTTTTTTAAACCCAAGGCTTAAAGAGGTTATGCACCCACTGAGCAGTTTTGACTTGCGAGCCTGTGAAGAGTTGTGTCATTATCCTGAACACCACCAGGATGCAGGGAGCAGGGGTGCCACATGAGAGAGTGGTGATAGTACGAAGCCAGAGAGAGAGAGAGAGAGAGAGAGAGAGAGAGAGAGAGAGTGTGTTATCTCATTACCTTGCCTGCTCATCCTCTTATGAAGTGTACCATGTACTTAATTCAAATGGAATGCCATCTTAGGCTTGCATGTATTCCTGCAGTAACTCTGCTGGGCCCTGGAGCCCCTTCTGATGAATTGAGTTACGATTGGGTTGCTAACCAGAGGGCTAGCAGTTCAAAAAACCACCAGTCACTCCACAGGAGAAGGATGAGCATTCGGTATGGTCTCAGAAACCCACAGGGCAGTTCTACCCTGTCCTATAAAGTCACTATGAGTTGGAATCAACTTGATGGCAGTGAGAAGCTGATATCCAAATTTAAATCAGAATGGTTCGCTTCTTGCTAAATCGTTAGAAACTCATGGGAGCAGTTCTGCCCTGGCCTACCCACGTCATTGGCAGCTGGCATCCTCTCAATGGCAGTGAGTTTTGGGGGCTGGTTTATTGTTCGTTGTGAAGGGCGCCGTCCGGTTTCCGTCTCTGCTAGAATGTGCAGCCTGTGAGGAGCAGATGGTGCAGGATTTCGGCTCTGGTCGGCAGCATGGGTCCTGTTATCTCTGCTTTCCCTGCGGCTCAGACTTCTTGTCCTGCAGGCTGTCTCCCCACACCTCAGAAGCAGCCCTCACGTTGAACACCTTTCTCTCAAGACTTCTTCACTAGGGGTCGCTCCCTTGCCTTCGATAGCGAGCCCCTCAGACCCGTCCCATAAGAAGCGAGATCAACATCAACATGTCATTTCTACTTCTACCCAGGCTTATCCGAGGGGGGCCTCCAAAAAGTTCATGGAAGAATTCTTTCATCTTTTCCTTCACATTTTTCCACGAACTTTTTGAAGCTCGCCTCCCCTTTCCCACCTGCACCTCCATTTCCCTCTCAACCTCCACCCCCCACCAATTATTTTTCTAAAACATGGACCAGATTGCGGTTCTGTCCACAGCCTGCAGAGTTGAGGCTGGATGCTCAGAGAGCCTTTCCAGCTCTATGCAGCCGACGCCGTCCCAGGCGGCTTTTCCAGCCGAGCCCTCTGTGTTCCAGCCACACTTCTCTTCAGTCCCTGCGCGTCTCATCTTCTGCCCCTTTGCTCACGACGTCCTCTCCCAGTCACCATTTCCTTGCATTCTGACGCAAGATTGAGCCCTAGGCACGTGCAGATTTTTCTTTTCAGAAATACCCGATTCTCACAGTTAAGGAGACATGCTTTGTTTCTAGAACAGTTAGTGTCGTCTTCTGTAGACTCCACAGGCTAGTCTGCCCTGCATTAGTGTTAACTGTGAAGCGTGTTTGTGTGTCTTTCTCAGCAGTGAGCTGACTGACTTAAAACTCTCCCTAAACAACCTGTGCATGGCAGGAATTCAGTACGTATTTTGTTTTTTGAATTTAATTCCTTTGTTTCCTTTGAGAAAAGCCAGAGTTCTTATCAGGCCCAAACAACCTCTGAATCAGCCTTCCAGTCTCCTAACCAGTCTGCAAGGATCCCTGTTGGCACTCTGGCTTAGGCATCAGTCTGCTCAACACAAAGTCAGGCATTCAAACCCACCAACCACTCCATGGGAGAAAGACGAGGCTGCCTGCTCCTATACAATTTTACAAACCCTATCTAGGATCCCTCTGAGTGGGAACCGACCCCCTAACAGAGGAGTTGCTAACCAGCCTTCAGGAGGCCTGGTGGTACGGTGCCAAGCAAACAAAGGTCTTGCCGTTCAAACCTACCAAATAGTTCTTCTCCCCGGTGCTTGCTCTCGGGTAGCTGTGAGTCAGAATCCACTAGATGGCATCTGATAACAAGTCTCCCTGGTGGTGCAGTGCTAAAATGCTCAGCTATTAACCAAAATATTAGCGGTTCTAGCCTGTCAGCCACTCCATAAAAGAAAGCTATGGCAGGGCGCGCCTGTAAAGAGTCCAGCCTTGGAAACCCTATGCGATCTGTCTGTTCCACCCCTATGGAGTCATGAGGTTTAATCAACAAGAGTTTCACACTTAGCATTCCTTTTTGCTTGTCACCTAGCTTTGTCCTCTTGTTCGTGGGGTCACTACCGGTCAGAACCGACTCAACTTCTTCCAGATACCTGCTTAAGTGCTTTCCAGGCCTTGTAGAGGTGAAGTCTAAGATTCCCTGAGGTGCCTCTGCATGGCCTTTGGTATCACGTGCTACATGGGGTTCATTGGTGGGAAAAGCGGACTCAGGCATGTTTGTGTATCCATCTGTGCACACGCATTTGGGATTAAATGACACCAAGCTTTGACTTTATCCCTCTTGTAAATAGTTTCACTGTTCATTAGTCCCCGATTCGTTCCACTCCCCTGGGCTGCTGTAAGCAGATGTTTAGGCTGTGCACTTCACGGGTCTACCTGATATCCATGATGGTCTCGGCCAGGCCCTCTGACAACTGTGGTATCAGGGTTCAGTAAGCAGCTCTGGTGGGTCATTAATACCCTGTCACCACCGACGAGGATGGGCTCATAGTGTCATTTTGATATATGAGGGGCCTCAAAAAGTTTGTGGGGGAAATGGAATGAAAAGGTAATGGATTTGTTTCTAAAACTTTGTGCAGCTTCCTGGTCTATAAGCAGGAGCCCTGGTGGCGTAGTGATGACACGGGTGGCTAACTGTGAGATCAGTAGTTTGAAACCGCCTGTCACTCCTCTAGAGAAAGATGAGGCTTTTTACTCCCATAAAGAGTTACAGTCTGGGAAACTAACAGGGGCTCTTCTACCTTGCCTTAAAGGGTCACTGTGAGCTGGCATCAACTCGATGGCAATGAGTTTGGAGGTTGGTTTGGGTCTCTAGGAGCGCATCTGTGATGGGAGAGACTATGTAGCACAATGGTTAGCTGTTGGGCCACCCATGGACAGGCTGGCAATTTAAGCTCCCATCAACCGCAGTCACAGTTGGCTATGGGACACAGTCCTTTCACTCTGACACACGTGGTTACACCCCGAGTCAGGGCCAACTCGATGGCATTTGGTCTGATTCTCCTGTTTGTATTACACATTGCATACTTCAGGGGAACCGTTGCCATTCCCAAGCAATGCCATCGGTCACCCTCAGGGTTTGGGTGGGGTGGCACAGAGTTAGAGAATACTCTAGCCAGAACTCGGTCATCCTCAGAGCTTAGACTCTCCGGCCATGCCAGAGACCGCGATGGCTGTCCCATGCTGTGTGTTTGTTTATGGAAGACCCTCCTGGGCCCCGGTCTGCACGGGGCTCGTTGGAATGCTACTTACTCTTTCGCTGTGGCAAGCAAGCACAAGCTGCAAATGAGATCATGAGTGCTGTTGGGTTTTTCCTTTTCTTCTGAATAGTTGGTGTTATTGGGCTGCACAGTGTCCCCCATTTTTTAGATATTTCCCTCATAAAGTTTACGGTGGCGCTTAACTGCCTCTGGGTTTCACATCAAATTTGGAGAAGCAAGCATCTCGCTGTAATTGGCACTGACTGCCCTTCATGGAAATGACGTGTCTATAAACGCAGGCAAAGTTGATCCGCTCAAAGGCTGGTTATGTGCGCTTATAGGGTTTGTGGGTTTGGGGATTTTTTGGTTTTGTTTTCTGAAAAGGCTATAGCCCACGAGAAATCTTTATTTCAGCACCTGAAGTAAACCTGTCACGAATTAAAAATTGGTCTTTGTAAACTGTTGGCTGATCAGACTTCATCTGAAAAGTGGAGTGAAAGTTACAACAGCAAGATGCCGGGCTTTTAAGAAAGCCATCCAGGATGTCCGAGTGGCGTTCGCTGTTCGAGCTGGCGGTCGCCGTGGCTTCTTGGGGTGGGAAGCCTCTCTCACTGCTCAGAATGCTGGCCCCTTGGGACTCGGGACCCTGGAGTTCTGATCCTAGCTTTGCTGGTTTCCAGGTTTGTGGAAGTAAGAATGCCACTGCTCCTCCCAGGCTCTGTGGCTTTTCCTCTTTGCTTATCTCTGCCTTCCTCTTTCCCGTCCGCCCTCCCTCCCTCCCTCCCTGCCATCCTTCTCCTTCCCTTCCTTCATTCTTTCCTCCCAGCTTTGTGCTTTGGTATCCCACATTCCTATTTGAGACCTCTTTACCCAAATGTCTAGTCTTCACTCCTGCACTGGTCTTGGCTCATCTTTAAGACTGAGGCAGTGAACAACCAGAGAGGAGGCTGTGGGTGGAGGCATGGGTGGAGCGTATTGGAGGTTTATAGGGAATAGCCAGATGTCGGCATCTGGAAGTCTTCTCTCTGTGCCCATGAGTTTGACCAGAGTTGGGTCCTCTCAACTGCCTGCCAGTGTTCCTGGCTAGTGTGATAGGCCTATTTCTACTTCAGCCCCTGTGTTTTCCGTCCCGGGCTCTCTCTGCCCTTTACCATCCCACTCTGCTGTGTTGGCGCCCTGGGGTTGTGCGTCTGAATAGGCAATCTTTTAAACAATCCTGGGTTTATCCCTAAACCTACCTAGCACTTCCCAGAAAGGGGCTGCAAGGAGCATTTAGTTACTGGCTCAAACAGGCTCTGACCATTCCAGAAACACGAGACTGTAACTGCTTGGTCAGTTTCTACGGGTGTGTAGTTTTCCACTGGGCCCTGGTGGCACCACAGCTAAATGCTCAGCTGCGAACCAAAAGTTTGGCAGTTCAAACTCAACTAGTGGCTCTGTGGGAGAAGTCCTGATCATCTTCCCCCATACATACTATAACTCAACTCTCCCTGCCATCCAGTCAGTTCTGACCCATCATGACCCTACAGGACAGGGTAGAACTGGCCCTGTGGGTTTCCAAACCTGTAACTCCTTACAGGAGAAGAAAGCCTCATTTTCCTTCCCTGGAGTAACTGGTGGTTTTGAACTGCTGATCTTGCAGGTGGCAGTGCAGCATGTAACCCACTCTGCCACGAGGGCTCCTCTTAAATATTATAGCCTAGAAAATAGCTATGGGGCAGTTCTAGTCGGTCACACACACAAGGTCACTGTGACTTGAAATGGACTTGATGACATCTCACAAAACATGGGTTTTCTAGACCGAAATGCTGATTGATGTCTGCTGATGTCTCCTCTCAAGTTTTTCGGTCCCTGGCAAGTTGGTTTGTTCCTTTATTTTCAGTTTGGTGGGTTTATTGGTGTCTTGGCGGTGAAGGAAACAAATACCTGTGGTCGGTTTGCCGTGTTTAGCCAAGAGCCTTCAAATTTCCCCTTACACGATTAACTGGCCATTGTATCCACTCAACCATCATCGCATCTCCCTCCCGCCAAGTCCTGAGCTAAGTGCTGGAAAGATGGAAGGAAGCGAGACAAGTTCCTGAAGCACGTGGACGGGCGGAGGATGCATCACATCGCCCACGTGACTGACATCCACAGTGACACTGAGGGCAGTGATTGTGTTGAGGATGGAGTGCCACAGAGTAAGACGGAGGGGACCCTGTGGAAAGCCACGCTGGGTAAACTCTGACACTCTGTGACTTTTATGGATTGAGCCACTCTTTGGGGATGATTGAGAACAAACTGTACTCATCACTTATTATTGGCTAGCCCAAAGAAAAATGGCATCTCCAGCCCGGCTCTTCAAAATCACGCATCTGGCTGGGTGAGACTTTGCCCCCCCCCCCCCCCGGGGTCTTCCTGTGCTGTAACCCCACCCCACTGATGTTCTACCTACTTCCTCGTGACTTCTCACTGTTGGCAAACTCACGTAGAAAAGATCTTATTTGAAGGATCAAGATCCCAGATGGTGTAGTGGTTACAAATTGGGCTGCTAACAGCAAGGACAGCAGTTCAAAGCCAGCAGCCACTCCAAGGAAGAAAGATGAGGCTTTCTTAGTCTCAGAAGATCACATGGAGCAGTTCTACTCTGTTCTATACGAGTTGCTATGAGGTAGGCTAACTTTCCTAAACTGTAAATTGTGCCAAGTATTTAAATCCCAGCAGTACAGACCAGCTAAAGCATAGCCAAAGCTTGGCAACTCCTCAATTAACCCAGGTTAATCCAGAAGGCAGCCCTAAGTGAATTCCCATTTAATCTTGAAGATAGTGCTACAAAAGGCTATTAGGCCCCTTGAAAATCCAAACACTGGGTTGCCACTGATTTCCCAGGCCGGAGATAGCAGAGCCAGTAAACGAGGTCCTTACTGATTGAACAAGACGGTTTGTGATGTTTGCCTTTCTTAGAGCATGTTACCGTTTCTGGTCCTATGAGGATCTGAGTGCTGCCCTGCCTTTCCGTAGCTCTACGTTGCCTTTTTATTTGGGGGAAGGGGGTGCACTTGAGAAACAATGGGAGCTAATATTGTAACATCCAGCATTTTGCCTCTTAATGAAATCTATCTCACCCGGAGTCACTAGGACCTTGTGAGCTACAGTGTTATGTAGGCATACCATTATCTAGCCGCCCACTCAAAGTATTTCCCCACAATAACCTTGGGTAGAAGATGCTCATTGCTGTTGTCCTAGAGCAGTGGTTCTCAACCGTCCTCATGCCGCGACCCTTTCATACAGTTCCTCATGTGGTGGTGACTCCCCAACCATAAAATGATTTTTTCCGTTGCTACTTCACCACTGTCATTTTGCTACTGTTATGAATCGGGTGACCCCTGTGAGAGTCGTTCAACCCCCCCAAAGGGGTCGCGACCCACACGTTGAGAACCGCTGCTCTAGACGGTGTTCACTGCAAAGTCAGACGTTCAAAACCACCAGCTGTTCCTCAGGAGAAAGATGAGGCTTTGTACTCCCAAAAGGAGTTACAGTCTTGGAAACCTGCGGGGGCAAATCGACTCTGCACTGTTAGGGTTGCTCTGAGTCAGGATTGGCGCAATGGCCATGGGTTTATGTTTTAGAAACTTTGGAGTGAGCTCATGGGTCTTTCTTGGTGTGATCATTTAAAATGTGTTTTAATATTTGAATGACTTCAGTCAAGGTGAAAGCTGTATGTGAACGGGTGCACAAGGCAGAGAACATTCTCCTGATCTCAGCTGGTGCCATGTTGGGCTCCCCCTGCCCCACCGACAGCGTCAGTGGGATAAAGATGGCAGAGGGCTCTATGTGGCGGTAGACCGCCATGTAAAATAAACACTAGCCTTCTTGTCCAGTTGTCAGCTTAAGAAGCATGGCTATGAAAGAACCTTGTTTTCTACCCCACAGAGCATGGATTTACCGAGGTGGGAACTTATTGGCAATTCCAATTCTAAGTCTCTGCTGGAGCCATAAATACACATGCAAGAGAAATACCTGAGAGATGGTTTGCCATAGCCATTCTAATCCACATGATAGTTATTATTATATCAACTTATCTGGGAAAACCTTTTCTCAACAGTGAGCCACACGGTATAAGGAAGCTGGGGGTGGGGCTTGGAGGTTGGTGATTGTCCTTGAACTCAGCACAGAGTGAATCTCTTCTGTTCATTCCGTTATTTTTAAACATAGTTTCATTGGCACATAATTCACAAAGAATATAATTTAATTATTCAATCTTATTAAGAACATTTTCTTCTCCTACTCATGGTTGTTAGCTTCCCTTCTCCCCCAAGCTCCCCTGTTATGTCCCTAGGTCATTGTTAATCCAGTTACATAGCTCTAGATTAACTATCCTGCATGTCACGTACAGAAAATCATACTGAACACCAACAGGAAGCTAACAAAACAGAGCAAAACTTAAATTTTACAGAAAGCAGGAAATAACTAAAAACTGAAACAACTTTAAAATGCATCAGAAGGCAATCAAGTAATAAAGTGTTTGATTGTAATGTAACTACATCTGCCATAATTGACTACAATTCTCCCCGTCTGAGGGCAAGGCTAGTCAGAGCCCTTGCCTGTGGTCACAGGGGGTTCACTGGAGGTTCAGTCCACGCTGGGACCCTACAGGTGGATGTGGGGCCTCCACAGTCATTCCGTAACCTTCTGCAAACTGGGATTCAAAATTAAAGCTTGGGGGAAAAGAGAATAATTTATAAATGATCAAGGGAGCATTGGGGACCGAGGGTGGTGTAGGGAGGGGGGAAATAAGGAGCTGATGCCAGGGGCTCATACAGAAAGAAAATGTTTTGGAAAAGATGATGCCAATGCATGTACAGATGTGTTTGACACACTGGATTCATGTATGGATTGTGATAAGAGCTGTAAGAGCCCCCGATAAAATGATTTTAAAGAACATTAAGCTCTGATACCATTCCCTCTTCTGGATTTGGATTTTATTATTTCCAATCCTTGGATCAAACAGGCTAGTGTGCTTCTTTCATGGGGACTTACTTAACACCTCACTGAGATGACTGCTTGTTTAAAGACAAGCCTTTAAGGCCTCAGAAGCGATTCTTCGTGAGAGCAGGGCACTTTCTGTGTCTTCATGGCTCTTTACTGTGGCATCCATATCTTCAGTGATAGCTCTTCATGAGGACAGTTTACCGAGCAGGGCCATGTCATAAGAACTAATTGTTCTTAAAATGGGGATAGAATTAAATGCAAGCCCCAAATCCATTCATATATTTATGATTTAAATGTGTGTCTGGTTCACTTTAGAGACATTATCATGTTATGATGGAGAACATTAAAACTCATCTCATTGGGCCATAAGGTAATTCCATTGATAGTGTCATTAATTTAGCTAATGGTATAGAATTTAAAACACTATTGAGGAAAGGAAATTATACATGAATAGGTCAGCTTTTCAGACCACAATACATTAATTGTTGATTTGTATTGATTGTACACTTAAGTGACTGAATACTATTTTTACCAAACTTGCAGGTTGGTGATATAGCAAAACTTTCAATAACATACACTCACATGACTGCCAGACTAATACAAGTCATAAGAAAGCAAGGAGAGCATTAAAATAGTAAATATATGGTAGGGCTGGGCTACCATTCTTCATTGGTCCCCCTTTAAGCAAGAGATTGACCCAAATCCAATGACCTCCAATCCATAACTTTGGAATAGCAGTCATTTTTTTATTCTCCCACTGGGGCATTTCAGCCTTAAGTGCAAGGGAGTATGTCAGTCCCTTCGATCTGCTTCAGGTGACTTGGAGGTAAAGCCCAGTTCCATTATTGGTGCTTCCACATCAAGTCCTTCGGGGTGGTGTGTATTGTGCGGTGCTAAAGGACAGAGTCTAAAGTCTCAGTAGTCTATAGTACACACCCTGCCTGGTCAAAAAGGGCTGGGTAGAAACCAGGTCATAAGTATCTGATTAGGAAGATGGTACAGGGCATATTCTTACCTTGGGTGTATCTATGGAATGTTAAGTGGTTTTCCCCAAACTTGCACCCAGTTTACCCAGCAACAGAAGTGTAATCACCTTCTTGGAGACATACATGTTCCATTGCCCCTGTTTTGACTTGAATTTCCAGTAAGATTTGTTTATCATTCGTGAAGGAGTATCTGTGGGTTTGGCGTGACCTTAGTACAATGTTGTAGGACAGAAACGGAATGGTTTTTCTCCCTCTCCCCACATCTGGTGAAACCTCCCCTTGCTGAGGTGAGGTCTCCTCTGTTGAAGTATTTTTTTTAAGATAGATACATAGAAATCAACCAAAACTAAACTGCCATTGAGTCAATGCCAACTCATAGCGACTTGATAGGACAGGGTAGAACTGCTCCTATGAGCTCCCGAGACAGTCACTCTGTATGGGGTGATTACGTGATGTAATCACACTTCATATTCTCTTTTGAAAGAATGAGTTTTAATGAGTCAAGTTCAGGTCCCTGTCGTAACAGTTCAACCTCTTGATCATCGATTCCTAACCTTGACCTACCATTTGGTGAGTGCTTGAGAAAATTGCCAGAAAGACATTTGCAATCATTGCCTTCGTCTTTCTTACCTACCTCCTTCTTTTTTATTTCCATGGAGCATGCCTCCAGCCTATTGTTTGCCACCCAGAAAGACCTGGTGCAATGGATACAGCAGTGACGATTTGCCTTCATGGCCTGCCCAGCGTTTAAAGTCTCTGTGAAGCTTTGTTCTGACTCCTCTCCAGCCAGTGGAGGTCAAAAGCACAAGGCAGCCCTCTCAGAAACTTGGGTGTACTTTGAGTTCCCAATAAACTTGGATTGGTGTGAGTAAGGATTATGTTGGGAAAATATGTGTCTGGGGAAGAGTGGTCTCTGGGTAGTTGGAGACTTGCCGTTGTGTGTATAGGCCAGTCGCCTCGGGGCTGCCTCCGCATTGCCTGTGTAATCTTTGGCAGCAGGACAAGGAAGGCCGACTCTTGTTGGTCTGTTCTCCTTCATGTGACCAAAGCCTGGCGCCACCTCCACTCAAAGAATTTTGTCCACTCGTGGGGAATTAGGATTTCCAGGACCCAGGCAACGCGGTGATGGCAAAGACCCAACCACCAGGACCCCTGAATCGAGTGTCCCTGGCATTTGGGGCAAAGGAGAAACCATAACGTACACATGAGATGCTTCACTTCAGCACCCAGAATAAAACAGGCATTGCTGCTGCGTGTCAGTCAGGGAGCTGCAAAGCATTCTAGATTGATTTCCGTGCCATCACTTCCGCCACCCGTGCTCTGTGCTCCTCTGTCTGCTCTCTCACCCCCGCCACCTGTTAGGGCACTTGAAAGTTCGGCTGTGGATCTTACACCTCCCACTCGCAGCCAGCACTCCCCTGACCAAGGTGCCTGAAACACCATCTGTCATTACATCAAAGAAGGTGTTATTGCCAAGTGCAGCTGGGAGACTTCTAATAATGAGGTGGTTTGAAAAGAGGTTAAAATTAAGACCGTGTTAAATGCCTGATACCCCCCCTCCCACCCCAGGAAATGTAAAAATGAGCTCACTTTCTCCCTTTTTGAGTCTTGTTAGGGAAACATTCTTTTTGCGTATGTTTATTACAGTGTGTCTCCACCTGTGAAGCTTGAGAATGCATTTCTGGTTGCGAAAAGTGTTGTTGTTGTTGTTTGGGGGTGGGGGCGGTGCTAGAGGAAGCAGACAGAGGGGGAGAGTCGCTCCGGGGTTGAATTTTGTCTCCTGGAGGAGGGGCGAGCATGGTGGTGAAGGCGGCATTTACGGAGTCGGGACCAATATGACAATGACTGATGGAGTTTAGAAAAAGCATAAATGATAGCAAGGGGACTTCCAAATGTTCATGGGAAAATCCCCTCAGACATTTAGGGAGAAGAGTTGCTCTTCAGAAAATGAATCCAAAACGAGACCAAAATCTGGTCCACAAGAACAATACTACTCTGTAGAATTTCAAGCGAATGGAAATTTCCAATGGCGGCTAATTTGTTCCAGCACTGAAATGGTCATAATTAACAGAGGCTTTCTTCCTTGGGCCGATTAACCACCCCAAACCATGCCAGCATTGTAAGCAGTGAAAACCAATATTTATGAGGGGGATTGTGCAAGAGTTTGCCGGACAGATGGGCATTTTATCACGCTTGATGTTTGGAATTCCCTCGAAAAGTAACGCAATATCTTGTTATTTAGGAACAAATGATTGGGCTTTGTTGACTGGGTTTTCTCTACAAAGAGGTATATGAAATGAATCTCTTTCTCCATTTAGCCTGTGTTAGGTAGCCTCATATATCTTGATGCGAAAGCTAAAAAGTCATAATTGTGTTTTTGTTACAGATACCGATCCACGTGTTTTAGAAAAACAAGAATTACAACAGCCAACCTATGTTGCCCTCAGCTACATTAATAGGTAAGACCTTTTCAGAAATTGCAGCAAATGGAGATCTGTCGTGTCGTTACTTTTAAAGTGGGGTTATTTTTAAAAGCCACCCCGATGCGATATTTCCATGTTTGTTTTTTGTTGGAGTTCTCTGTGCGTGTGTCTGAAAACACGACTGATTTACAAGCTCATTCTGGAAGCATTTTGTATGAAGACTTACGCTTTGGGATTTTGAAGGGCTTTGGTCGGGGGTGGGGGGTGTAAATGGATTTATGTTTGAATGAATCTTTTAAATCCTGGAGCAAAAAGGGGTGCTTTATGAACTCAAAAGATTGGTGTCATATCAAAATGTACCAAGATGTAAGCCACGGAAATACTTCATTATCAGAAAGTCGCTTAGTAGCCGTGCATCTTTTACTAAAAATATTCTCAGCAACCAACCCATCTGTGTGGAGTTAACGTGTGTTTTCACTGTAGCAGTAGGCGACAGCCCTACATTAGTAAAGGGTTTAGAACGTGATATACCAGCTCCGGAAGAGGGCCTCGTGTTTCAGCCAATTCAAATCATTAAGGAGACAGTAATTTTTGGAGAGAACATGGAATCGACTGAGGTTAAGAAAACACATCTCCAAAGAGTGAACGAGGCAGAGGACTTTATAATGAGCACGCAAACCTCACAGCTCATAATTCAGTGGGTGAATTTCTATTGAGGGTCTTTGTGATATAATGTGAAGAGTGTCCTGGTCTCTTGATAGCAGAGCTGAGACTCAAGAGTCTGAAATGGAAATCTGGGAATGGATTATCTGTACTGCTTCACTTTGGTAGAGTGTTATGTTTTGTCTTTAAAGGAAACTTCTTGCCTAGATAGAGTTTGAATTGAAGTCATCAATGCTCAGTTTTAAGCACGCAGTGGTTGAGCATTCGACTACCACCTGCCAGGTTGGTAGTTTAAACAGAAAGAAGTCACCTTGTCTGTAGAGGTTACAACCTTGGAAACCCACTGGGTCAGTTCTGTTCTGTCCTGTGGGCTCACCAGAACTCAGGATTGACTCAATACGATGGATTTATGAGAGTGAATACTCAACTATATAGTCTATAAATCTTTTAGGTTTTTTAAAATAATTTTATTGGAGGCTCGTACAACTCTTATGACAATCCATACATACCATCCATTGTGTCAAGCACATTTCTTGCCATCATCTTTCTCAAAATATTTGCTTTCCACTTGAGCCCTTGGTATCAGCTCCTCATTTTTTCCCCTCCCTCCTTGCTACCTCCTCCCTCATGAACCTTTGATAATTTATAAATTATTATTATTTTGTCATATATTACACTATCCGGCGTCTCCCTTCACCTACTTTTCTGTTGCCCGTCCCCCAGGAGGAGGTTATATGTAGATCCTTGTAATTGGTTCCCCCTTTCTACCCCACTTTCCCTCCACCCTTCCGGTATCGCCACTCTCAGCACTGGTCCTGAAGGGATCATCCGCCCTGGATTCCCTGTGTTTCCAGTTCCTATCTGTACCAGTGTACATCCTCTGGTCCAGCCAGATTTGTAAAATAGAACTGGGATCATGATAGTGGCGGGGAGGAAGCATTAAAGAACTAGAGGAAAGTTGTATGTTTCATTGTTGCTACACTGCACCCTGACTGGCTTGTCTCCACCCCTCCACCCCTCTGTAAGGGGATGTCCAGTTAGTCTTTTAAGTTTTATGAAGGTTTCATTAGCATAAATATCTAGTCACAAGTCTTTGGGTTTCTTATTTATCAATTTAAAAAAAATTAGATAAAATATATAATTTCACTACCTAAAATTTTTTCATCTTCACAGTAGTTTCATTATCTGTAATGAATATGTATTCATTATAATTTGCAGGGAGCTTTAAATAAAACATCTTCAAAATCATATCAGATACAAATAACAATATATGTACTTTGTTCAGTAAGAGTTTTGAAAATATTTGCATTACATATTAGAATTACTTCAGTGTCATGTGTGTAATCTACCCCACTTCTTTTTTTTTCTAATTTTCTTTTTTTTAAACATTTTATTAGGGGCTCATACAACTCTTATCACAATCCATACATACATCAATTGTGTAAAGCACATCTGTACATTCTTTGCCCTCATCATTCTCAAAGCATTTGCTCTCCACTTAAGCCCTTTGCATCAGGTCCTCTTTTTTTCCCCTCCCTCCCTCCCCGCTCCCCTCTCCCTCATGAGCCCTTGACAATTTATAAATTATTTTTTCATATCTTGCCCTGTCCGGCGTCTCCCTTCACCCCATTTTCTGTTGTCCATCCCCCAGGGAGGAGGTAACATGTAGATCCTTGTAATAGGTTCCCTCTTTCCATCCCCCTTTCCCTCTACCCTCCCAGTATTGCCACTCACACCCCTGGTCCTGAAGGTATCATCCACCCTGGATTCCCTTCCACCCCACTTCTATTGTGTGGAATAGAACTAGAGACTCTTGCTAGAAGAGACACATGAAACAATTCCCTGCCACCGTCGGCTACCCCGCCCCCCCCACCCCCGCTCTTCTCACCGCTCTCCTTTTCATGCTGAAAGACTAACTGACCCCAACCCCCAACCCCACCCCACCTCCCATCCAGTATTTGGGGTTTTTTTGGGGGGGACACCCATAAGAGTTTGTAAACCATCTCCTTCATCCTTTTATCTTCACCCACTTTAGAGAGCCACTGTCTACATTGCCTATTTCTAACAGCCCAGTATTGAGGAAACACAAATGTTTCTTGATGTGATGCATCTAAATTTCTGGTTGGATCTTTGGCCACCTGCATGCCTTAGCAAATTTCAGTCTAGAGTAGGCCATCCATCAGAACTGCAGCAATGTGCACCATCTCACAGGGTCAAGCACCTTTCTCTTCCTTGGCTGGGTTCTGGTTGTCTACGCACTAGCCGTGCACACCAGGTCAATTAGTTGTAGGTGCGAGCTTGGGCATCACATACAACTCCCTAGCCTTGAGAGTAGCTGGCCCCTGGGCTGGCCCATGCCCATAGCCTCCGTATCCACTTCACTTTCTTTAAACTTCAGACCAGCCCGCCCTTCCTCTTCTCTCTCCTCACTAGCCTCTGTGGACCGCGTCAGTGGGTAACAGTGAAACAGGTTCCAACCAGTCTGTCCTTTCACTGCTGCATTTCTGAAGTGAGCTCCAGGGAGGGAAGGATGGGAAGAAAGAACGGGTGGCAGGCAGGCCAGCCACACACACATACACGCATATGCATGCATACAATTTTCAACCACAATTGTACATATGGTTTTATAGCCTGCTCTTTTTAATCAATGATTTCCACTTCCGTAAATTTTCCGTTTAATATCCAGATCATGCTTTCCCAGGTGACTGGAAAATATCTTTTACAGCGTGTTTGTCAAATCCAGTGTTCCTTCTACAACATTGCATTGGACCGAGACATTTTCTCCCTCAAGTCTCTTTTCATCTGGTGCAGTCCTTTATATTGATGACTTGTTGAAGAAATTGGCCTTGTCCCCTTCAAAACGTACCCTGCCTTCTGGATTTGCTCTTGTTGTCACCTTGATGTTGCCTCCTCATTTGGCATGGGCCTCTGTCCCTTGTATTAATTATAAACTGGACATTTGTGCTCCAAAAGATGGGTCTTGAAGCAGGCACCTTATTGCGTTTAGAACTCTGAGAACACAGTGAGAGGATTCACCAAAGGAAGAGATAGGAAAGTAGACAGTTGTGGTTGATCAGTTAATGTACTAGAGATCCTTAAATGGGGAGAGAAGGGCTGAATGGGGAAGACTGCTTCCACCCTTTTCTCTCTTGGAACCCTTTTTGAGAACAGAGCCACGTTTATCACCGATTACTTACCGTATGGTCAACACCCGATGGGTATTTGTTTGTCGGTGGTAAATAAAAAGCCTAGCAAACAACTGAGAGGGTAATTGGCACATGCAAAGAGAAAGCCAAGCCTAACCACAGTGGAAACTATATTATTCAAACACAAAGCGAGCTAACCCCCAGTGGCTAACAAATAAGACTTGGATGTGGTGGCCATTGCTTTTAGCTCTAAACCTCAGAGAAAAATAAACTCTGGCTTTGGTAAGCAATGAAGACCGAGAAATAAATGACTTTTTCTCTGCCAGTTGATCTGTTGATGCAGGCATCCTGGACAGTTGGACATCTTAAAATTGAGATGAAGCTTTCTTTAGCAAAAACATTGACTACTCAATACACCAAACATTAGCATTCTTATCATTTTTCCCCTCAATTTTTTATTGCGAATTAGGTGAACGAGTATAGAGCGGATCATGGTTTCACATTCAACAACTTAGACATGTTGATTCAACTCATTCATTGCAATCCCTCCAATGGAACACTGCTCATCCCACCTCCTCCCTGGCTTTCCCGGTTCCTTCCTCCTGCTGTCCTGACCCCTGAGATTTGTCCTTGCAAAAGGATTGTCCCTTTAGAGTGTCATTCTTAAAATGGACTCGCTTTTTAGATTCCAAAAGAGTTAAGTAGAAACTGGTACTTTTACTTGTACATCTTCAAAACTGGTCTACCCTGTAGACGATGTGTTGAACTTAATACTTGTTTATAGATGGAGGGGGGCGGGAATCACTCGTGGTTTTTTGAAAAATGGGTCTTTACTACACCTGGATAAAATTTCAACTCTAGAGGACTCATTAAAAATGAGGGGAAGCAAATGAGAAGATCATGGGAACAGTGCTAGGCGAGGAAAGGATTCTGAATTTTAACGTAAGTAGTTCAGTTAAGTTTGTAAGGTGAAGTCATAACTAGCTAGCAGTGACAAGTCTGCATAGTGGGAAATGTAGGTGCTTAGTCTGTGCGGTATTTAAAAAGCTGGGGGAAAGGATAAAGGGCAAGAAGAAAAAGGGATTTGATTGAAAAAATACAAAAGAGCTCATTTGGCTCTCTACCTGGCATTTTACATTGCTTCTTTCACTGATTTTTCACATGAACTAGATGAGGAATACTATAATATTGTCGGAGAGGAAGTTGAGACTCGGACAGTAAGTAAATTGCCCTAGGTCCCCAGGTTGGTAAATGGGGAGCATCGGAGTTCAAACCTAAATAAGTGGGCTCCAAGGTCTGCGTTTCTAACTACTCTGTAGACTGACTTACGGAGATGTCCATTAAGTACGCGTTTGGAAACGGAAAATCTCAAAGAATATCCAATATTGAAAAAGTAGAGTAGGACAGTTGGACAGAGAGGCCTGAAAATAACACAGATGAAGAAGCAATATCGTGGATTCACCATCCATGCTCAGGGAAGGAAGTACCAGTCAAGAAACCAAACAGTGGATTGGGTTTCACAGATCTGCACAGGTCAGTGTTGAGGAGCAGAGAGAGCACGTGAAGACTGAGCACGCCTGAGCCAGGCCATTCTACCTCCCGTCGTCCCATAGGCAGTGCTAGGACTCACATAATTCAACAACTGGTTCCCTGTCATGATGACGATTTTAATTTTAAAACACGATATGCCGGAAAGTCATTTATCATTTCATACAGTTAATATTTAACTAAGAACAATAGAAGAGGTATACAAAACTCAATTGTTATGCAACTTTTAAAATATTACATAGTACCTGACAAAAACACAATAAAACTGTTATTTAAGGAATTTCCATATTGCATCTTTTTTATTAATCGTTTTGTTAGGGGCTCGTACAACTCTTATTACACCATCTTATCCATACATACATCAGTTGTGTAAAGCACATTTGTACATTCATTGCCCTCATCATTCTCAAAACATTTGCTCTCCACTTAAGCCCCTGACATCAGATCTTTCCATATTGCTTCTTGGTTGACGTCCACACGTAAAATGTTCTCCACTTTCACCTGAGCAATGTGATTTTTCCCTAACCATCTTCTCACTGTGGGAGTAGGTCCCCCTGCCTTTAGAAGTGGGCCAATTAGACGATAGCCCTTGTGTGTGAGTTATTAGAAACAGGCGACTTCACTTCTCTGAGCATAATATGTTCTTCTCTGAAAACCCTTGCCACTTCCGTGGAACTTACAGGAATTATTCTGACAATGGTTTTCCCTCTTTGAACACTTTCCAGAAGCGCATAGTTGATTCATAGTATCTCAGGGTGTTTGGGAAGTCACACAAAGCCGTAACAACGACAGACCGTCACCCTCTGGCTGTTTGACACTTTTTCACTTTACAGTCTGTTTGTTCACTGAAGTAACAAATGCAAGGGAATAAGAATGTAGTATTTCATCAGAAGTATAACGAGTCTTATTAAGTGGGTCAATAAATATTGCAAGCAAAGTTCCATCTAACTTTTTATACTTTTGGGCAGAATGAACATTTTTGAGGTAAGACGTTTAGAGCGCTTAGAACATGCAGTTGCACAGGTGAACGTTCGAAAGCCAGCAGAGTGGACATTTGTGATTTCCACCTTGTGAATCAGCCGCCCACCTTAGAGAGAGCCCCAGTTACGAGTGTCATTTTAACTAATGGTTTGAGAACTCAGTAAAAAATTAGTTACCAGTTCTTCTGAGCACACACAAGCCGGCGGACTCCCACCGCCCACTCATATGCATGTGAAAGATGCGGGACAACTAGAGAACGCTGCAGAAGAGTCGGTGCGTCGGAATCACAGTCCTGGCAAAGAATGCCGCACATGCTATCGATGGCAGAGAACAGACCAGCCTGCCTGGGAATCAGTACCCTCAGAGTGCTTCTGAGAAGTGGGAATGGTGAAGACGTCATCTCACACATGCTGGACGTGTTAGCAGGAGAGACGAGTCCCTGGAAAAGGACGTCCTGCTGGGTCAAGTTAGAGGGTCAGTGGCAGCCAGGAGCTGGAGTGTCACCAGGGCTGTGACCATGGGCTCACAGAGCAGAGCAATTGTCAAGAAGGCCCAGGACCCGGCCCGTTTTGTCCTGTCGTCCACAGGTCGCTCTGAGTTGGACCTGACTATACACCACCTGACAACAACAACAACAACAACTAGTAATAGTAATAATTACTCTGCCCTAGATCCCTGGACTACAAAATGAAAGCGCATAAGGTGTGCAGAGCTAAAAACCCCACGAGAGGTGGCCAGCAGTCCCTCTGACAACCACAAAATTGGGTGCAGAGTTCAAGGCGAATCTGAGCAAGCCGGCCTCATGCGGTTCCCCTAGGAAGGGCACTTCAGCATCGCATATCGATGGGAGACAAGAGTGCAGTCCAGTGAAAACCTGTGAAATGATGCCCCCCTGCGTCTCCCATTGAGGCAGGTAATAGGTGAGCTACTGAGTGACGTTAGGTGAGCCTCCATCGATAGGCCATTGAGAAGCATTGAGCTGCCCCTGAGTGTTATTTATTGTGTACCAAGTTCAGGTAACTGCCTTGAGACAACACAGCTTACTAATAATTTGTGACTCTCCAGAATGAAATGACTGAGCTCTTTATTAAAGTAAATTAATGTGCAATCCCTTCGTGGAAGCAAAAGGTGAGCTACATAAAGTCCTAACTACTGTGCGGTGAACTGTCCCGGCCAAGCACAATGCAGTCCCGCCGCACTACGAAGGCAGAGGTCAGAGCTGGAGCAGCTAAGTCCACCGGAAGCTGCAGGGCGAGGCAATGGAGATAAGCTCTGTGTAGGAGAGACCCCACGGACCAATGTTCGTGGCTAAGGGCGCACTTGAGGAAGGGACTCTGAGTCCCATTAGAAAGTGACTGGCGATGAGAATGAACCAGACACCCCAGAAGTCAGTATGCATTCCAACCCAGCCAGTATCGAAACACCAGCGTAATAACAGAGTCATCCAACTAAGGTGCCAGAGTGACCTCATCTTAGAATTCAGGACTGAGAACTAGGATTTGGCACACTCTGCCACTCTAACAAGGTCCAAGGCCAAGACACCGGAAGGAAGAGGTTGCTGTCAGGTGCCGTGGAATGGGTCCCGCCTCGTGGCAACCCTGTGCGCCACAGAATGAAGCGCGGGCCAGTCCCCCGCACCCTGTCAGTGCAGCCGCCGTGTCAGTTCGGCTTGCCCGAGGCTTTTCGTTGCCTGGCTGCTTTACTAAGCAGGGTGGCCTTCGCTGGGGACTGGTCTCTCCTGGCAACATGTCCAAAGTATGTGGGCCCAAGTCTTACCGTCCTGACCTTGAAGGAGCGCTCTGACTGAACTCCTTCCAGCATAGATGTGCTTTTCTCCTGGGAGCGCACGGTGCTTCCAGTATTCCTCCTAACATCAAAGGCCTTGGATTCTTCCTTAGGCATTGTCCAACTTTCACATATCTAAGAGGTGATTGGCAATACCGTGGCTTGGGTCAGGCACAAATTAGCCATCAGAGTAACATCCTTGCTTTAAAGCGGCTTTATGCAACAGATTTACCCAGTGCGACTCGCCTTTGGCTCTCTCTCCTGTTACTTCCATGAGCACGGATTATGTCAGCAAAGTGAACTCCTGAACAACTTTCTCCATTGATCATGATGTCACCGGTGGTGAGGATTTCAGTTTTCTTTACCCAGAGATGGACCATATGTACTCATGTACAAGCCAAGTTTTTCAGCACATTTTTAATGCAATTTTTATGGTGAAATTAGGTGCCTCGGCTGATATTCGGGTGTATGCGGTAATTCACAATGAAACATGCAATCCTTGACCTTGATCATCAATTGCCTTGAGTTGGAGGTTAGGGCCTGACAATTCAGAGGGGCTTGAGAAACACAGGAGCCCTGTGGCACTGTTGGGTAGGCATTGGTCTGCTAACCACAAGGTTGGTGGCTCAAACCCACCCACCGCTCCAAGAGAAACAAAAAAAAGGTATTTGCTCCTGTCAAGATTTAATCTCAGAATATATAGCTAGATATAGATATAGATATATGGTTACCATGAGTAGGAATCAACTTGATGGCGGTGGGTTGGTTTTTCGTGTGTGGAAGTTTTTGAAAACCATTGGACCTTTTCACATCTGCCTTCATAACATACTTATACATCTAGACCTACACAAGTTTCTTATATCAACCTGAAATTGAACTACCTGCTGGAACAAAAGAGTCCTTAGTGGACTGCAGTAGAAATCTCAATGTCTACTATACAGTAAAAATTACAAGACGGGAAAATGTTACCTACTCAATTAAAGCACACACACACACAACTGTCAGAAGCCTCCATGAGATGGCCCAGATGTTGGATTTAGGAGACAAAAGACTTGAAGGCAGCCAGTGTAAACAGATTCAAGGACTTAAAGAAAGCTACACTAAATATCTTGTTTTGAGTGAAAATAAAATCCGTCTGGGTGCTCCCCCCGCCCAACTCCTTTTCCCAGATTGTGAACTGCTTAATGAAACCTTTCTTCCTCTTTTTCACTTTTCTTCCCACTCCACAACTTCACCTAATCCCCCCCAAAACCCACAGTCTTGAGCTGTTTCAGTTGGATTTATTTTTACCAGATTACAGTCAGTCACAGCCTCATAAAAAAATGTTGTAATTGGCCAAGCGTGCACTGGACTTCTATTTATTTTATATAAACAAGCCTAGAGCATTTGATTTTTCTTTTTTTAATGTAAAGGCGGTGATTTTATTTATTTGTTTATTTATTTATTTTGGTGAAACCACCTGCTCGTGGTCTTCTGAGAACACTCAGATTTATAACGGTACAAGATAAACTTGCTAGTGTGCCACCTTTGTGTGCCAGCTCTGACCGGTGTGTGTGCTCCAGCCCCAGACGAACGCTTGCCATCAGCGTGCTGCCTGCTGCTTAGTCTCCAGCACCAGCTCCCACGCGACCAGACATGGAAGCAAAGGTGGAGTGGCTGCCTGCCAGTTTTCCCATGTAATATCTCTAACCTGACTTGGCCTGCTCATTGTACTCTGCAAAGACCATGCACTCTCCAGGGACCCTGGGAAGCTGGAAAGAGCCCTGGTGTGCCATTTTCCCTCCATCCCAACAGAGTTAGCTGGCACAAAACACGAGGAGAGGTGAGCCGGCAGAGCTGAGCGAGATGATCACTTGTTAGACGCTCGGCCTCCTTGTGCTACAGCTCTGTACCTTCTACCATTTGTACCTGAGAGCAATTCCCCCTTTTTTTTTTTTTAATTTTAGTTCTGTCTTTTTTTTATTTAAATCATTTGGGGGGGGGGCTTGTACAACTCTTACCGTGATTCATATACATATATATATATATATGCATTGCATCAAGCACATTTATAGATTTGTTGCCCCATCATTCTCAAAACATTTGCTTTCCACTTGGGCTCTTGGAATCAGCTCCTCATTTTCCCCTCCCTCATGAACCCTTGATAATTTAAAATTTTTTATTATTTTGTCATATCTTATACTGCCCACTGTCTCCCTTCACCCACTTTACTGTTGTCCATCCCCCAGGGAGGAGGTTATATATAGATCTTTGTAATTGATTTCCCCTCTCTACTCTACTTCCCCTCCACCCTCCTGGTATCACTACTCTCACCACTGGTCCTGAGGGGTTCGCAATGTGCCTTTTAAAACAGGTCACCTGGACACCACAGATTGGAACTAAAAATTTCCAGACTCCAGGGGAGCAACAAGGGATCCAAAATTAGTGGCAAGGAGGGTGTGAGAAACCTGGTAGGGATTCAGCAAGGGCAATGTAACCAAGAGAAATTACTGAAACCCAAATGAAGGCTGAGCATGATAGTGGGACAAGAGGAAAGTAAAAGGAAATAGAGCAAAGAACTAGGAGACAAAGGATATTTGTAGACGTCTAAATACAGGCATGTATATATGTAAATATATTTATATAGGATGGGGGAAATAGATCTACATGCATATATTTATAGGTTTAGTATTAAGGCAGCAGATGGACATTGGACCTCCACTCAAGTACCTAACTCAAAGCAAGAACTCTTTGTTCTATTAAATTGGCATTCCATGATGCACACCTTCCTGACATGATTGCTGACGACAAACAGGTACGTAAGCAAATGTGGTGAAGAAAGATGATGGTGCCCGGCTATCAAAAGGTATAGCGTCTGGGGTCTTAAAGGCTTTCAGGTAAACAAGTGACCATCTAGCTGAGAAGCAACAAAGCCCACATGAAAGAAGCACACCAGCCTGTGTGACCACGGGGTGTCAAAGGGATCAGGTATCAGGCATCAAAGAACAAAAAAATCATATTTTAAATGAGGGTGAGTGCAGAGTAGAGACCCAAAGCCCATCTGTAGGCAACTGGATACCCCTTACTGAAGGGTTGTGGGAAGGAGATGAGCCAGTCAGGGTGCAGTGTAGCAACGATAAAACATACAACTTTCTTCTAGTTCTTAAATACTTCCTAACTCCCACTATCATGATCCCAATTCTACCTTACAAATCTGGCTAGACCAGAGGACGTACGTTGATACAGATAGGAACTGGAAATGCATGGATTCCAGGACAGATTATCCCTTCAGGACCAGTGGTGAGAGTGGCGATACCAGGAGGGTGGAGGAAAGGTGGGGTAGAAAGGGGAACCAATTACAAGGACCTACATATAACCTCCTCCCTGAGGGATGGACAACAGAAAAGTGGGTGAAGGTAGACGTCAGACCGTGTAAGATATGACAAAATAATTTATAATTATGAAGGGTTCATGAGGGATGGGGGAGCAGGGAGGGAGGGCCAAAATGAGGAGCTGATATCAAGGGCTCAAGTAGAAAGCAAATGTTTTGAGAATGATGATGGCAACAAATGTACAAATGTGCTTGACACAATGTATGTGATAAGAATTGTATGAGCCCCCAGTAAAATGATTAAAACAACAACAACTCCAGATTCACCACCATTGATTTGATGCCGACTCATTGCGACCCCATAGGGCAGGGTAGAACTGCCCCAGACTGTGACTCTTTGCAGGAATAGAAAGCCCTATCTTTCTCTTACAGAGCAGCTGGTAGTTTTGAACTGCTGACCCTGCAGATCACAGCCTAAAATGTAACCACTGTCTCACCAGGGCTCCTGCAGCTCAGATGCAGGCTTTTTCCCCCCTAAAGTCTGTCTTTCTTAGGTCCAACCATCAGTGTGACTGATCTTTTATGCACACCTGAGCCCAATTCAAAGTTGCGTACCTTTTTCTTTCTTTCAAAATCTCTAACTCATTACAGAACATTAAGGATTAAGTAAGATGTACAACTTTCTAGAAATAGCCTTGGATTCCCCTTTTCTCTTCACTGATGTAGAAGCCTGTTCCTGGGCTTCGTCCTAAGCAGCGGCTGCTGCCCCCATCCTCAGTCTCTTAAACTTTGAACTTTCCCTGTGCCCACCGTCCCGGCACTTCCCCTGCCTGTGCTTTCCCCCTCGCCCTAGATTTGCCTCAAGACGTCTAGACTTGCAACCTTTCCTGCCTTGATTCACCTCCACACTTGGGAGATGGCTGGATCCAGTTAGATGAATTCCCCTTCCTGCTGGATCGTGCCTGCTCATGAACGCCAGGCTTCCGTTTCAGGTGACCCTAACGAGCGCTCTTGACTCTGAAACTGCTTGTTGAGTCACAGATACAGCCTTTCCAAAATCAGCCGGATCCTGATGGCCATCCTCTGGTCCTTTGACCGTGCTAAATTTATCACACTAGCAATTTAACTGTGGCCCTAAAATAGGGGAGACGAACGTCCAACCCATGGGCCATTAAAAGCCCCCCGAGAAATCATCCCTACCAGCTACCATGGCATACCTCACCAAAAAGTGTTCCAGCCGTCACTTTCCAAAACCAAACCCACTGCCACCAAGCCGATGCCAACTCATGATGACTGTAGGACAGGGTCGATCTGCCCCATCACAATAGGGGTGAGTTAATTAAATGTCTAACCACTCTGGCCCACACCTGATGGTATACATATCCAAAAGTCCCTTGGGGGGAAAAGAAGGTTCCCTACCCCTGCCCTAAATGAATTCCTCCTGCTCTCCAGGGCCGGTCCCTAGAAGCCGGTAACCATTTGGTCTCAATACCCTTCTTTTTCGTCTTCAATTCTTGGGGTCTTCTCTGTTTTCTTTTTCTCCCTTGTTCAAAGCTGGCCCTGCCGCCTGCACTGAACTCTGACCTCTGTGGCCTCAAACCCTCTGTCCCTCGTTTCCTTTTGTCACACACTATATATCCTAAGATCACAGCTCGCTGGGAATGCCCATTCCACTCTGGTGTCTCTTCATGAGAAAGTACCGTTTCCTCCTGGAGACCTAAGCCTGTGCTCGATCTACCTACATTTGATGTTGTTGCCCACTTTCCATCTTCTAACTGCTACCCAGCTCCCTTCTGCTTCTTCTGCTTCTCCCACACAGATGGCGACTTCTCCCTAAGCGTAAGGCCTGCTGGAGTAACTCCCAACCCTAGCGAGCCCTTTGCTCCCCATCGATCCTCATCCCTAACTTCCCACTACCTGGTGGTACTTGAATGCTCACTACGGGCTCATCTAGTGCCAGACCTGTGATTTCACATCCTCCTCCCAAAGGGCTCCTCTTTGGGAGTTGTGCTGTGTGGTTGTGTCTAAGACACTTGGCATTAATTATCTTCAAGCTATCTCTTTCCCTCAGCCCCAAACCAAACCCATCCCACTACTGTGGACTCATCACCACCCTCCCTATAGGACAGGGTAGAACTGCCCACAGGGGTCCCAGGACTACAAGCATCACAAAAGCAGACTGCCACATCTTTCTCCCTTTGGGTTTGAACCACCGACCTTTTGGTTGGCATCCAAATGCTCAACCACGGTGCCACCAGGTTCCCTCTCTCTCCTTGCCAGTTGGCCCCAGATCTGTAGCTTCTGCATCCACATTGTATTTGGAATGCTTCCCTGCCTCTGCCCTCCTTTCTGAGGCACTAGCTTCCAGTCTGGGGAATAGGGGGGGGGAGGGCGGAGAGACACAGGAACCACTGATCTCCCTGACTCTTCCTGCTGCAGCCTGCCAGTCAGCTGCCATCAGTCGGGGACCTAGAAGAAGCAGCCGTCTGTTGGAGGCATTTGCACAAGCCTTCTGCCATCCCCTCAGCTTGCAGTATTCTTCCCCTTGTCTCTAACACACACACACACACACGTGCGCACGCTCACTCAGTGGTTTTCTTATTCGTGTAACATTTCCCAGGTCAATAGAGAATAGATTTAACTCATCCTGTTTAGTAGCTACATAAAACTCTGCCGTATGGATGGATGAATAACCACTTATTGAACCACTCCACTATTGATTAAGGGATATTAAGAGTGCTCTCAGTTGTGTCCGCGGGTGTGTGTGTTTCATCCACTATTGATGCTGCCACGTGGATGTGCCGCTGTTTATGCTGCTGCCGACTCTTCTTTTGATGGAATCTCTATGTTAGTAGCCTCTTAAGGCAAATCCCTCTCCACCTCCTGTTCAGAACCCACCAGCGACTTCCTAGTCCATATCATGGAACAAAAGCCAAACTCCGCCGTAGCCAGATTTCTGTGGTGGGGTGCCCCCCACAGCCCAGCCTCACCTCCAAACCTCCCAGCAAGAGCCAGCACTCCTGCTTCTCCAGCACATGAGCTCTTGCCCTTCCCTCTGCTGGGATGCCCGCCCTGGTCCGCTGAGCTCCCCCTGCATCCTTCCTCTCCTCCTGCAGGTCTCTGGTGAGTGTCGCCTGCAGGACAGGCCTTCCCTAGTCACCCACCTAAGCAAGGGCTCCTTCTTCTCTGCATTCTTCCCTTCGGAGTCCTCAGTCCCGGATGCACACTGCTGTCTTGTTGCCTTGTAGAGGCAAGGGGCCCTGGCCTTCATGGTCACCACCGTAGCCTTAGCGCCTGGCACCATGCACGGTGCACATAAGGTGCCCAACCAGTGTCTGCCCCTAAGGAGCTCGGGGGCTGATGATGGAGTGTCTGCGTTTGTGTGGTCTTCATCGCGTCTTTCACTCACCTTCCGGTTCCCTGCCCCTCGCCCATGCTCTACGGCAAGTACTTCACACACGGTATGAAATTAAATCAAGGGACTGTTGTCTGAAGTGGCAAATTATATCACCTAAGGGACGACCTTGGAGATTCCTCCCCCACCCCCACCATACACATTTACAAAATGACTCGAGGCGCTACACCTCTCTTATTTCATTTGGAAATTCAGATCGCTGGCAGTAATCTACTTGATTTATCGCCTTCTCCTTGTATGCAGCCCCTCGGAGTTAATTAAGACGGCCATGAATCTTGCCTCCGAAGCTCGCGCGCACTCCATTTGCAGGGTGCTCCCACGTTGCTGAGACTGTTGATTTGGGACGCAGGTTGAAACATTACTTAATTTTCGCACATTGAGGTTGTTCATTCTGCTGAGCCTAGAGACTGACCCTGTCTTGGAAGAACCCCCCTCACTGGCAAGCTTTCAAATAGTCCTGTGCCTTCCCTCCCAGCTTCTAACCAACTTGTTCTCATTTCCTCCACTGTGGCCAAGATGTCGCCTCTGGGCTCCAAGCCGTGCAGCCAGGTCAGCCTTGGGTCCCTTGAAAGACCTCCCATCCACAGCCACCGTGTTCAATCTCTGCCCTCAGAGCCACCCCCACCCCCAGCCTGTGCGCAGGCTTATTTCCAGCCATCGCAGCCTTGGCCTTCTCTGAGCTACCTGGTCCCACACAACCGCACGATCATCAGGCCCTCACAGAGGAAGGCAGTCCAACCACAGAAGACATCAATCAACCTGAAAACCGTAGCACAGAGATTCATTTCATCGAAATCATTATGTGCAGAATGACGTGGGGGACACAAAGAAAATGTTCTTCCAAATTTTTTCTCAGCGTTTCCAACACAGATGGCTCCTGTGAGCACCTACTCTATGTGGGGCACTGGACAAGGCACTTTATTGTGTCATTTGTAACCCCAGCCCTGGAGTGGCACAAATGCTTATTAATAAGGGCAGTTGCTGATAGCGAGGCTGGAGGTTCAAGTCCACACAGAGTCCTCGGTAGAAAGGCCTCGGGATCTACTCTAATAATCACGGGGCCAATGAGTCGGCGTGGACTCATGGCAGTTGGCTTGTTTTCTATTGTTTTGTCCACACAATGATCCTTCCTCATTAGCTATTGTCTCCCGTGTATACCTAAGAAAATGGATTCCCAGGGAATTTTCAGGTGCTCTTAACTTTTTGTGTGTCCTGGGCCCAAGTGGACTACTTCCCCAAATACTTTTAAAATGAGAATCCTACTAAAATATGTAGGATTTGAAGGAAAAATCAATTACAGTTGAATGCAGTTGTCAAAATATTAAAATTACCAATCTGTGATACAGTGGTCTGTGTACAAGGAGCACTAGTGGTGTAGTGGGTTAAGCATGGGGCTACTAACCCAAAAATCAATGGTTCATACCCACCAGCCAATCATCAGGAAAAATTGGAAGCAATCTACTTCCATAAACATTTATAGCTCACAAAACCTTACGAGGCCATTCTACTCTGAACTGTAGGGTCACTATGTGCCAGAGTTGATTTGACGGCAATGGGTTTAGCCCATGTGATTTTTAAGATCTTAAATAAAAATGCTTAGATGCCGTGTTAACAATTTTAATAATTTGAACTCTCAATGCACACAAGCACTGTATGTTTTGAAGTTTTTTTGGTGTGGTTTGACTGAAAGAGCATAAGCAGTATTTTTAAATACCTGTTATTAATATATTGTGATATAAAAATACCTGTGATTGCTATGTGGAGCCCTGATGGCATAGTGGTTAGGCACTGGGCTGCGTGATCTGCGTGGTCAGCAGTTCAAAACCACCAGCAGCTCCGAGGCAGGCAGAAAGCCTGGGCTTTCTACTCCCATAAACAGTTACAGTCTCAGAAACCCACAGGGGTGGGGGGTGGAGGATCACTATATGTCAGCATTGACTTGATGGCAGGGAATACATTTATTCAATTCTGTAATCTTTGCTCTCTCTGGTATGCCACAGGCCTCCCTATGCCAATACCTTGGCTTTGTCCTTGGATTTCTGTAGGACCGGTCGTGTATTGTTCATGTCCTCACACTAGCCCGTGGGTGAATGGCAGAACTAGTAAGGAAAGCTAACCCGTTTACTAACATGATTGCTTCGAGAAGGATTGTCAGAGAGACGTCCAGGTGTCCTGGTTTACTAAGCAGTCCCGTGTTTACTCCCTTTTAAAAGGCCAATCTTAGCCCCATGTGTACAATGATAATAGAGCAACTCAGTGACTGGTCCAGGTTCACATAGCAAGTGCATGGCAGACGTGGAACTTGAATCTCCAAATATATTCTCTCTCTATCCCTGTTCATAGCATTACTCTAGATTGCTTGAAGGCTAAAGTAATTATGTATATACATATGTGTGTGTGTGTGTGTGTAATAATTTCTCCTCAATTCCAACTGGGTGCCAAGACATCGCCTCATCTCCTACCTCATTGTCTTGCCTCGTACACGTGGCCTCTAAAAACCTGCAGACTAGGATTTACACACACTTTGCTCTTTAATCACACATGCAGACCATGTGGAATTACCAGTCCTGAATAATTTAAGTGCGAGCCTGTATTTTATGTCATTGTCTCCAGTTGCTGACAAAAACCGAACAAGAGAGGAGGAGGGTTGTTCATTCCACACTAAGCAGGTGGTAATTTAGTCTCTGGTCATTGCACTCATGTCAGCCCTGTCCCCAGGGGGGTTTCTCCTTGCGTGATGCGGGTTAGTGCATTTGCCTCCGCAATCAATTTGCCCGGCACCATTGCGAAGGCTGTAAACGTGACCTTCCACAAGCGCAAGAATTTGCAGAGAAGCCTAGCCAGCGCCTTTCACCTTCCACCTTCCGTGATTCCGAAACGTCCTGGCAGATTTTGGTGATGACATGGACCGTGTAATTTACAGATGGTGAGGCGAACATACCTTCAGTCCTTGCCAACTGCATCTCTCCCCTAATGAGATAGGATTTGTTGTGCCAAGACCAGAAATTGGAACCAGCTGCGAGTTTCCCCTGCCTTCTCAGCAGTACCTGTGCACATCTCTGCTCGACTGTGCCAGACTTAACTCACCCCCATCATGTCAATTCTGTCTCACGGCGACCCTGTAGGACAGGATAGACCTGCCCCCTGTGAGTTCTGTAAATCTTTATGAAAGCAAAGCACTCCTTTTTCTCCCATCGAGTCACTGGTGGGTTTTGAACTGCTGACCTTGTGGCTAGCAGCCCAACAGGTCACCCAGTACACCACTAGCCTATATGCCAGGCTTAGCAGGCTCAATCTCCCATTTCAACCTTTTATTTTAGTAACAGCCAATAGCTGTTCGTCTTAGAAATTACAACATTACCCTGGCAAATTGGGTTCTCTATTTTTTTGTTGGATACTCCCAAGATTGCCTTCTGCAGACTTAGAAAAACAACCCTCTGCTGTCAAGTCAATGCCCACTCACAGTGACCCTACAGCCCAGGGTAGAACTAACCCTGTGAGTTTCCTAGACAGTAGCTCTTTACAGGAGTAGAAAGCCTCGTCTTTCTCCCTGGGAGCTGGTTGGTGGTTTCAAACATCTGACCTTGCAGTTAGCAGCCCAGTGGATAACCACCCACCCCCAGAGCTCCCTCTGCAGGCTAAAATAAGCAGAAAAGCATACCGTATGTCATCATCATCATGCTCAGAGAGAGGGATGCTACAATACTTTTAGAGCGTGTGGGCCAAGGACACATGCCTAGGTATTCATGATGAGCAGGAGGAAAAGAAGACTCAGTGTTGATGCCACCCGATTTCTTCCTTTCATCTGTGGAATGGCCATCAAGACCCCAGCAAATTAGCTGTCTGGCTGCTTAGAGCCGTTCTTCATGCCCATGCAAATATGCCTTCTTTCTTTTATTGCCCATTTTATTGTTGTGTTCAGCAGCAACCAGTTTCAATGATGTACAATTCCCTTGGGCCAAGCAAGCACGATGAGAAGTTGATTTCTAGACTGCATTAATTTCTGTAAGACGGCAGCCATATTTTTGAAAACCTGAAGCCTGAGTGCTTTTAATAAGAAAGGCACATTTTGCTTAGATCATTGACCTTTTTTTTAATTGAGATGCAATTCACCTAACATAAAATGAGCCATTTGAAAGTATACAAGTCAGTGGCATTTGGTACATCATTCAAATGTTCTGCAACCATTCTAGTCACTTATTTACCTTTTACAAGAAAATGCCTTCTGGTCGCTGGCATACTGTTTATCTCTAGGATAATTTAAAGGGGCATATGCATATTTATAGTTAATATAAATGTTTAAATTTTCTTTAATTCAAATTTGAAAGATTTATTGGTAAATCCTTCACTTTCTCATTCCTAAGTTAGACTACACCCTTGCAGCCTCTTCAATGTGTGACTACAGAAGACCAGGCCCCCCTTTAGAAGTTTACCTGACATATTATCATTATTATTGCATTACTTTAACCTTAAAATAATAAGAGTTTCTCCCATCACTGTCATCTCGCTCATCAGTTCTTAATTTTATATTGTGGGTGGAATACTATGGGACAAATGCTACAATGTGTACACTAATATTATTCTACCAGAGCAAATTGATTAGAATGGATGATGGTCTTCCATTTAACTTCTTTGGAAGACACCCTGGTGGCACAGTGGTCAAGCAGCATGTCTACCACCTAAAAGGTCGGTGGTTTGATCCCACCAACCACTCCATGGGAAAAAGATGTGGCCGTCTGCTTCTGTTCAGAGGACCAACCTTGGAGATTCCCATGGGAAGTTCTTCTCTGTCTTATAGGGATGCTGGGAGTTGAGTCTACTTGACACCCAATGGGTTCTGTCTTCTCTGGTTCAATGCTTTTGAGATTCATGCGTAGTATTGCATGTATTTGTGCAGTTTTCATGTCTAGATTTTAGTTACGTAATATTCTGTAAGTGTACCCCAGTTTATTTATCCCGATTATTCTCCTGTTGGCAGACTTTAAGTTGTTGTTATGTGCCATCTGGTTGATTGCAGTTTCTAACACTCCCATAGCACAGAACAGAATTGCCCCAGAATATTCTCAAGGTTGTAATCACCAGTTCTCCCCCAGGGAGCCACGGATGGGTTTGGCCTTTGGGCTAGTAACTGAGGGCCCCTAGGACATTGTAGGGGAGCCAGGAACACTCTGATGCTGGTCTATGGCATTCATGCCAGCTGGTCTGCTCTGGAGAATCTTACATGCCAGGTTCCTGTAGTGTACATGGATTGCCGTGAATTGAAATGGACTAAATGGAACCTAATCCAAAAATTTTATTTTTTATGATAAAAAATATCGTTACAGAAATTTGTTAAAACACTGAAAAACCACCCAGATTTCACTGCCCATAGTTAACCATGGTCAGTAGTTTTATGGTATTAGCTTCTAGTCCCTCTTTCATTTTTTTCCACTCGTGTTTTTCCATAAAATTAGGATCATAGGATTTTCTTACCTACATTTCCCCCTGAATCAGATTGTGACTATATTTGATCTTCAGGTATTTCTCAAAATTAATCATTTGGTGGCGTGGATGTTTCGAACGTATGAACTGACTTCTATTGTTGGTCATTAGATTGCCTTCCATTTTACATTCTTCTAAACGATGCTGTGATTTCCGTAACACGTGTTTCTAGGACTGCGATTGGGGGCTATGATGATTTGGGTACTCTGTGGTAGCGAGTGAGTTAAGATACGTTGTTGTGAGGAGATGTTGTAGCAGCGGTTCTGACTCCCAGCAACCCCAGACCCACCAGAAGGAGACCCCGCCCGGCAGGTCCAGCGCCATCCTCGTCATTGGTATGTCTGCTCCCAGGGCTGCAGCCACTCTCAATCCATCTCCTTTAGGATCTTCCTCTTTTTCTGTTGTGTGTGTTTTTTTTTGGGGGGGGGGGGGTTACATGGGGAGGAATTGGCTGCACAATACCCTTTTAAAAAGAAATCATCTTCTTGGGGGCTCTTACAGCTCTAATCAGAATCCATCCATCCATTGTGACAAGCACATTTGCACATTTGTTGCCATCATCATTCTCAAAACATTTGTTTTCTGCTTGAGCCCTTGGTATCAGCTCCCCATTTTCCCCCTCCCTCCCCGCTCCCTCCTCCCACATGAACCCTTGATAATTTATAAAATATTATTATTTTGTCATATCTTACACCGTCTGACATCTCCCTTCACCCACTCTCTGTTGTGGGAAGGAGGTTTTATGTAGATCCTTGTGATTGATAACCCCCTTTCCACTCTTCCTCTTTTACATTGAGCTGCTACATTGCCAAGGTTGATGTCCTTGTCCAGGGACTGGTCTCTTGTGATACCCCATGTACATTTCTAAGGAGCATGCTGGCTGTACTTACTCTGAGACAGGTCTGCTTGTTCTTCCGGCACTCCGTGGCCCTTCACCAACACGGCAGTGCACATGCACTGCCTCGCCTCTGTCTCCCTTGTTCCCTCTCCCACTTCCGCGTGCTTGTAAGGCCATAGACATGGCTATGGGTTAGGCCAGGAGGAATCAGAATTGATTCAATGGTAGTTAATAAACGAATGAATGACCATTTTTGGTGAGCCAAGATTTTTTTCCACCATTTCCTTGCTGGCATTTAGCATTCTCACACTTAAAATCTTTGCTGACTTAGGTAAAGCCAAAGATCATAACATAGCAGTCATGGGATATTAATATGACTCATCTTGGTGGGTTTTGTTTTTCATGTCTCGGGGTCATGCCATAGAAAGGTACTGAATCTTTGCATATGGAAGATGAGTGTAATCCCAATGAATCTCCTGGAATTCCTTCTAAAAAGGGTACTGCTTGTAAGAGCTAGATGAAAGCGAAGGTTTGTTCCCCACCCCCCGTAGAACAGTCATGAAATCATTCGTGCAAAACTATAGAGCCCGAGTCTTCATGTTTGCAGCCGAGGACAATGTTTGGGTGACTGCTGAAGAATAAAGATCATTTTGTGCTTATATTTTCCCCTCCCTTGTCACCATTTGTGCTCCACCTGTGAGAATCACAGAGGCCCTAGAATACTGGAGAACAACAGAGAGATTGAGTGGGAGGAGGGAATGAAATGTGCTTGGCTGATATCTAGGCTTCTATTAAGTACCCACCTTCTCTCCCATGCTCCCCAAAAACAGACATCAAAGAAGAAAGCCCATACTAGTAAAACACAGTCATCGGATAACTGTACAACTCATACAATTTTCCTCTAGTTCTTTAATGCTTCCTCTTCCCCACTATCATGACCCTAATTCTACCTTACAAATCCGGCTAGACCAGAGCATGCACTCAGGTACCAATAAGAGCTGGAAACACAGGGAGTCCGGGACAGATAAACCCCTTGGAACCAAGAATGAGAGAGAGAGAGAGTAGCAATACCAGGAGGGGAGGGGAAAGTAGGGGAAGAAAGAGAGAATTGATCACAATGATTGACATATAGCCCCCTCCCAGGGGGACAGACAACAGAAAAGTGAGTGACGGGAGACATCAGTCAGTGTGAGACATGAAAAAAAAAAGATTTATAAATTATCAAAGGCTCATGATGGGGCAGGGGAGATGAAGAGCTGATGCCAAGGGCTCAAGTAGAAAGAAAATGTCTTGAAAATGATGATGGCAACATACGTACAAATGTGCTTGACACATGGATGGATGGTTGGATTGTGATAAGAGCTGTAAGAGCCCCCCATGAAAATGATTTTAAAAGAAAAAACTTCTTAAAAAAATTTTTTTAAATCTTCTGGGTATGATTGAATCACTGAACTGTATGACATGTAGATAAAGTGCCAATAAAATGTTTAAAAACACACAGTCACTGGAAAATGGGCTTTGGTAGCCTCTTGCTTTTAGAATTGACATAGACCTTGAGCGGCCCACTTCCTCCAGGATGTGGAATCGCAGGTCCTGCCACTGACCCAGGATGGCCCCGCCGGTTGTTTGCCCCTTGCCCTAAACTGGAACAGCTGCAGTTTCACTGCTACCACATCGTTGCTACTTACGCTGTTTGTTTCGCTAGCTACCAGTTCACAATGCCCAACCTTCAAGGGAATTAAGAACGACCTGAAAACAACTTTCCAGGCAGGGCACCAAGGGAAGGTCAGACAGTCAGGATTCTCCCCTGAGAGTTTTCCTAAGAATGTTGTTTATCCAAAAGCCTCAACTCATAGAAAAGTGTGAAAGTAAACTGGCCTTTCCCACAGGAGAGCTTTGGCCATCAGGAACGCTGGCTGCGGACTGCCCCCGCCCTGCCTCTCTGTGCCTCGAGGCTCCGCAGAAGGCAACGCTGTGTGTTGACCTCATGTTGTGACAGTTGTGGCCACGTATCCCTAGGCCATCAATGCTCCCAGAGGACCCCTGAGTAGAGGACCGTATCCAGAGCCGGCCTTGAACTGTCGTCTTCTCGCTGGTGTCAGGAAGAGACTGGTCACTCCCCACCTCCATCTGCCGCCAAACCACTCCAGTTCCCTGGCCACTGCTCCAGACTGCACAAAGTGAGGTTTCGTGGCGACAGTTGTAAAAACACTATAAATCCAGCCGTGACTGGTGTAAGAAAAGAGTAAGGGGAATACACGGGAAACAGCGCGCTCGTCCCCAGGGAAAGCTCCAAGCCCACCAGACTCCACGCACCTCCGGGGTGACTGTGCAGGGGTGTGAGAGAGCGGCAAAGGCCTGGCCACCACGGGAGAGCTCGCGGCGTCGCATGGGGTCGTGTTCACGTGTGCAGTGCTCTCTCCTCCCCGTGCATCTTCTGGGACAGAAAAGCCACGCCAGCGCGCTGCTCCTGAAGCTTGAGCTTTTCCCGCTCGAGTTAGCAGGGGCAGGCGAATCGGATGCTTCCAGGAGCCTTTGGATGGTGGACATTCATGACAAAATACAGAAACGTGTGTTGGAGTGATACGTCCCTCAGCAGCTCGTGTGTTTCTGTCTCCTCTAGCGTTTGTACAGCGGCCACATCAGTCATGGGTTTCTGTGCCTAGCTTTCTACCCGCCACCTGACTTGTTCTAGAGCTGGAACACGACAAACTTCGGAAGTTAAATTCAAACAAGATGTGTGGGAATGAATTTCTTTTAGGGGCGAAGGCGGGAATGCCTTCTAGTCAGGAAGGATTTATGTCTTTTGCCTTTTTTTCCCCCTTCTTTCTCTTTCGTTTTTCATTAGCCTCCGGAAGTACCAACAATCTCATAGGCTGAAGATTTATAAAATACAAGGATCTTGCCCTTCTTATCAGGAGCCAAGATCAAGAAGGATTCATGGGCACTTTACAGACTGTAACGAAAATATACTCCCAACAGATAGGTCATCTGGAAACACAACATTTTTTAAAGCAGGGAGTCAAATTTGGGACATTTAAAGATGTCGGGGTTTGCAAACTTTCTTCATCTCAAGCAATTATAGTTAGTTACCTCTGAGACGGCGCAAGACTGAGTGATGGACGTGTGTGTGTGTGAGCATCAGACGTGAGGAAGACGTGATCCTGTGCTGTGTTGTGCAAGGCAACGTGACTGGAAGAGCAAACAGCCGGGCCGTCCTTTCACACCTGTCTCCAAGTCTAGTTTGTCTGAGTGTTTGCTTTTATAAAATGGATGCGTTTTTATCGGAGGTCTGACTGCTTGTTTGCTTACTTGTGTTAGGAAAACGCCAGCGTCGGAAGAATGGCGTTAAGTGTCCAGCAACTTAAAAAAGTAAGTGCGTCAAACAAAGCTCAAATTTGCCGAAAAGGCCCGACTCCCTGGACGTCAGAGACCGAGGAACGCCCCCAGAGCAGGAGTCGGCAGACTCCTGAGACCGAAGGGCCAATGCTGCCCCTCACGCCAGCTTCAGAATTATCCGAGAGCCTGAACTATATGTCTACCAGCAAATGAACCCCCATGATATGAATGACATCCTTTAAGTTTTTAGAAATGCCACTATGATGGCTTTTATTTTCATTTCCAATGTGACTTCGGAGCCGCATGTAAGTACCCAACGGGCCGCTTACGAGTCTCCAGCCCGTTTGCGGGCCCCTGCCCTAAGACACCCTTTCAACCTGGATGCGAAGCCATTGCCAAGGTCCTTCCAGCCCTAAACACCCAACACTGGTGAGGAATGGGCTCCTTAGAGCAACCAAACTGGTGGCATGTGCCCTAAAGCAAGGCTTAGAAGGCAGGGATACTCGAGGATGGGAATCAGGCTAGGCAGGGTGGGAATGGGGACAGGCCAACACGTTGTGGGGTTAGCTCCGGAGGACATGGAACAATTGTGTGTAAATGGTTGAATGGGAAACGAATATGCTGTGTAAGCTTTCACTTAAAGCACAGTAAAAGGGCATGGGGGATAGCAGTCACGCTCAACATAACATTGTTGGTGCTGGTCATGCACATATTTTGACCTTTGTGTCTGCTAGGCACTGGGATGAGTGCAGTGTCAGGGTCTGTCCGTGACACCCTGTAGCTGTCACGGCTGTCCTGACTGCTCCTGACGAACGCAGGGCACTTTTCTAGTCGCTTCTCAAGCTGATAATATGAGGAAAAAACGAATGCAAACACCCTCACACACTCACAGTCACAGATACCAGGATACATTCCAGACCACGAGTTTTAGTGGGAAAGTTTCTCTCCACCCCAACCCCCTCTTTTTAAAAAATCTCTTTTCTCAAGATTAGCTTGACCATTTTTGCCAATATTTTAATAACTAACAGATTCCTGAGTTAACCATCGTTGGCAGTCGAGGTGACCCAACCAGCCATCGGGAAGATTCATGACTACAGGATAAGTTGGTACCTACTAGGGTCTTTTTTTTTTTTTTTAAGATCATTTTATTGGGGGCTCTTGCCGCTCTTATAACAATCCATACTTTAGTTGCATCCAGCATATTTGTGCATATGTTGCCATCATTGTTTTCTAAACATTTATTTTCTATTTGAGCCCTTGGTATCAGCTCCTCTCCCCCCCCCCTTGTGACCCTTGGTAAATTATAAATTATTATTATTTTCATATCTTACACCAACTGCTGCCTCCCTTCCCCCACAGTTTCTGTTGTTCCTCCCCCTGGTGGAGAGGGGGTGTTAGTGTTGATCATTGCAATCGGTTCCCCTTTCCAACCCTCCTCTCCCCATTTTCCCCCTACCTGGGCTCTTTTATTGAAAATGTAATGTCTTGTGTAGTTCCTTTTTTTAAAAAACTTTTTTCTGTATTGTTAAGGAATTACTAAAGTAAACCTGAGAACGGTAATGCTGAAGTGGATTGTTTATCATGTATCACCTTTCTGCCACAATATTTAAGGGGTCCTAGATTCATTTTATTTTATAACATCCGTTCAATAAGATCAATTGAAATTTAGCTATGGTGTGGGAAATGATGATCATTTATCATATGCCTAAAAGTGCCATTGGCTTAAGTACAAAATACATCTGCCGAAAGCTCTCTGCCAAACTGTACGTGTGTATATTGGAACATGTTGTTAAGTGCCAACTAGTTGGTTCAGACTCATAGCAACCCCCGTGTACAACAGAGTGAAACACTGCCCTATCCTGGGCCATCCGCACAGTTGTTCTTATGTCTGAGCCCCTCATTACACCAGTGCGTCAGTCCATCGTGGCGAAGGTCTTCCTCTTCTCCATTGCCCTGGTAGTTCACATAAGCAGAATGATCTTCCCCGGGGACTGTGCCCTCCTGACAACATGTCCAGAGCACGTGAGACTGAGTTCCTGAGCACAGAAGATGCTCTCAGCCTTCTTTTCTTTCTTTCATCATGTTATTGGGGCTCGTATAACTCTTACATCACAATCCATGCATCCGTCCATTGTGTCAAGCACATGTGTACATTTGTTGCCCTCATCATTCGCTCTCAGTCTTCTTATCCGTGGTCACCTTGAACCTCAGAAACTCAAACCCCACTTCACAGCATGGTTTGATCTGAATTGCTCTCCTTCTGAAGGCTCTCTGGTTTGATAGCATTCCGTTGGCTTGATTCAAAAAATGTGAAAGGTGAAGGCGGATCTCTACTGGAAAGTTTTCAAAGGAAAGATGGTGGCTGGATCATTTCTGTGAAACTTTGGGGAACGTTAGCCTTTCATTTTAAAGGGATACCCGAGACCTGCCTGTCTTCCCAGCAGACATACCTAGGATTACGCCACACCCAGGGCCAAAGAGCAGATTCCCTGGGCTATCAGGGGAAGCCCTCCCTCAGCATGTTACTGTTTTAAAAACAACTGTTTTGCTTTCTGGTTAAAAGCGATCTGAACTCCAGTGCTAAATACCAAGATGAAGGCCGAAGAAGATAGGGGAGAGCTTGCCTGCAGACTTGCTTTTAGAACTTAAGCCTGGCCATTAAAGGTAATTAATTTATGGCCCAGCCAAGCCTGCTGCTGTCCTGTGGGGTTTGTTGGTTCTGCCTTCAGTGGGGGGATTCTAAATATAATGTGTACCCACCTTCACTTTTCCCCTAGAGATCCCCTAGAGATTAGAAGGAAACCCTTCTGGTTTTAGAAAGGAGAAGGCTTGACCCTAGCAGAGTAGAAAAGACTGCAAACTCATGGCCTCTGTAGAACCAGTTTCATAAAGTTGTTCTTTAGTGATAAGTTTCTACTGGGAGCTTTGACCTCACAGCCGTCTCCCCAGACACTTGTACTGTCACTCGTGTCCTGCTCTAACTTAAGATCAAGAAAGGGAAGCAGATCTGCACTAAGATCCTTTTTATTGGATCCTTCAGACCCACGTGCATTTTCCCCCTGTCACTGCAGCTCGTCTTGGGTCAGATGAATTTTTCAGGAAGCTGAGTGTGGATAGCCGTTTTATAGCCGATCGTTTTATACATGAGTAATGCCAGGGATTTGTATGGATTGAAAATAGGCCTGGGGAAAGCAGGAGAGGTTAGATTATTAAGTAATATATTATGGCTGAGAAACCAGCTTGTGTTACAGATGAGGCAACTAAAGTTTTCTTAAAGCTGCAGCACCCAAACTCACTGCCATTGAGGCCGTGCCAACTTGTACCAACCTTCTAGGACAGGGTAGGACTGCCCTGTAAGTTTCAAAGGCCGTAACTGTTTCCAAAAACCAAACTCACTTCTGTGGAGCCGGTGCCGACTCCTGGTGACCCTAGACAGGAGTAAAACACACCCTTTCTCCCTTAGTGCAGCCGGTAGCTGTAAACGATTGAGCGTTCAGATTGCAGGCCAATGGACAACCGCTACCCACCAGGGCGCCAAAGCATGTTACTGAACAGAGGTGGAGCTGGAATTCAAACGTGGGGTCTTTCAGATTCCAGCACATTAGACCAGTGTGGATCACACGGTCCGCCTGTGTGATTGCAGTAAGCCATTCACGTGCATTTGGAAAGCTCCTCGCCTCGGACAGCATCAAGTCCCATGCACGGGAGGGTACAAGTTCCCACCTTGGCTGGAACTTCGAGGGAAACTACTGGTTTACTTGTGTTTTGTTGGCATTGCTTACGTCGTCTTCACAAGCTGGACAGAGAAGACACTGGGCTCAGCAGGCTTTATAACACTCCCCAGTTTGCGACCCCACTTCCCCCTCTGAAAGCTTCAGCTCTCTCCATGTCGATCGACAATTCTGTAGCCAAAGGTAAACCTGAAACGTGACCCTCGTTGACACTCGTGTCCAAACCGCTTTCAAGACAGTGTTTCCTTATTTTGTAGAAACAGGAGCGTCGTGGACACGTCCACAATGCAGAGCCGAGCTCGCACAGAATGTGTATTTCGTTCCCTGACTCATCCCAAACTCCCTTCCCGTGCACACGGGCAACCCCATCGCTCCTTCCTTCATTCCTGCCATCACTAGCTCCTGCAGGCCGCTTTCTTGGGAGAAGCAATTTCCTGAAAAATAAACTCTCTAGTGTCTTCACCGGAGTTCCTGGACATGTGTATGGTGACAGACAGCAGCTTATTCCCATGATGGTGCGCTCTGGGGCACTTGGTGGCGCCAGTTGGCTGCCTGCACCACTTACCCACACACCAGCCTTGGACGGCAGTCGCCGTTGAGAACTGTGCCCAGGAAATCCCTACCAGACAAAGTCGTAGCAGAAGTGGTATCGGGTAGTGGCTAGGAACACAGACTCCTAAGACACAGGACTTGAGACAAAAGCTCATCTTCTGACTCTGGTAGGAGAGTTCCTCTCACCTCTTGGCTTCAGTTTTCCTATCTATAAAATGTGGCTAAACAAAATCACTACTGTAGAGGGCTGCTGTAAGTTCTGAATAAGTAATGCATGTAACGCACATATTATGCACTATTGTTAGCGCTTATTAGCCTCTGCGTTTTGTAAAGAAGAACGTTTAAACAGTAAATCTTCAAATGCCCGGTTGCAATTTTGATGAATGCAATTTTATTTACGGAATGTCTTCTCTCCCATGCTCCTTTCATGGGAGGTTATTCGAGTTACGCATTCTAGTGTTCTACAGTATTCTGTATTACAGGAAATCCTTCTGGGTAATTATTGTTATCGACAGTTCTGCAGTGTGCAGTTTTTCTAGTGTCATTCATGTTATTCTAGTATTATGTAGTCAATCCTCAGATTATGAGCAACTTCTGTTCCTAAGTCTGTCTTTTAAAGTCGGAGTTTTACCTCAGTCGGGATCACTAGGTACAATCTCTATCTAACAGTGGTCAGTTGTCTGTCTTAGTATCACAGTATATAATCTACCACCCTATGCATAAGAAAACAAAAGAAACACATCCAGATGCAGGAAACATCTTAATGATTACGGGTTCGGTTGCTAACCACGGTGTCAGCAGTTTGAAACCACAAGCCACTCTGAGGGACAGAGTTGAGGCTTTCTATCAGGTAGAGAGTTCGAGTCTCAGAAACCCGCAGAGGCAGTTCGACCCTGCCCTGTAAGGTCTCTATGCGTCGGAATGGAATCGATAGCAGTGAGCTCAATTTTTGTTTTTGTTTGAGTGAGGGCAGACATACTACTGTAGTAATACTACCGAACAGAAGAAAGGGCCACTTGCGAAGACAACGTGAAGTGTTGGAACGAACTGTGCAGAGACCTAGAGCTGGAGGACCAAAGGGCAGAGCACACTGGGCGTTTCTCAAAGCTGAAAGGACTAAAGAACAAGGTCAAGGCTCGGGTTACAATATCCAAGCGTCCTATAGGAAAAATATTGAGCGATGCAGGAAGCAGCAAAAGAAGATGGAAGGGGTACACAGGATCACTGCACCAAAAAGAACTGGTCAGCGTTCAACCATTTCCAGAAATGGCCTGTGATCAAGAAGGAAGAAGTTCAAACTGCCACTGAAGCTATTAGAGAGAACAAGGCTTTAGGAACTGACCAAATACTAACCAAACTATGTTAACCATTGATTGCAGTCCTGGAAATGCTCGTTCATCTGTATCAAGAAATGTGGAAGACCGCTTCCTGGCCAAACAACTGGCAGAGATCGATATTTGTGCCCGCTCCAAGGAGAGGTGCCCAGCAGAATGCCCAATGATTGAGCTATACCATGAATGTCACATGCAACTGGAATTGGGCTGAGGATCGTTTCAAATGGTGGCAGCAGTACCTCGACAGGAAACTGCCAGAAATTCAAGCCGCGCTCTGCAGCGGGTGAACAAGGGATATTGGTGCAGATGGCAGATGGATGCTGAGAATACCGGAAACGTTCTTTACCATTCTTTTATCAAATATGCGAGGCCTTAACTGCGGATCATCGCATACTGGTCTTTGTGGTAGGTTCAGTTATCATGGGCTCCCCCAATTAAACATGAGAGAAGTACAATAAACCCCAGAAGGAAAGACACTGTAGCTTTAAAATGAGGTTTGAAAGCAACGGGCTCTCTTCCCACAGGAATGAATTCTCCAAAGCAGGTTCCTTAGGTGGTCTCAGCCCTGTGGTTGGAGAGAGAGACGTGGCTCAATCAATGGCATAAGTTGCTCCTCCCTGGAACTGTTTCGTTAAGTCAGCCCTATGAATGTAACCAACCAGGAAGAGATGCCCTGTTTTGAAATTTGCCTTGTCCCAGAGAGCTGCTCACCAGCGTTTACTTTTCCCATAGGTTTGGAGGAGCTTCAATAAATTACTGTGCTGAGGAAGCTCTGCAGCGGGGGTTCGCGCCCCCCCCCCCGCCATTGGGCCCTCTTCCTCCTAGCTTTGCTGCAGCGATTCTCTCTGCTCAGAAACGGGCACCTCGGACGTCCGCAAGATTGAAAACGCATCCATTCCTTTATGCTGGCGAGTCAGGGCCAGTGCCTACGCCGCGTGCCCCGACGTAACAGCGTAGGACCTCCCCATAGGGCTCCTGGGTTGTCCTCTTTACAGTAGCAGATTGCCAGGGCTTTTCTCCTTGGAATAACTGGTGGATTTGAACTACCAATCTTTTGGTTCTCAACTAAGAACTTAACTATTGTGCCACCAGGGCTCCCTTAATTTATCGAATGTCTCCTCTATACTAGGCTATATCTTTCTCCCACAGAGTGGTTGGGAGGTTTGAATCATCAGCCTTGGGTTTTGCCGCTCACCGCCTAAACCACAGTGGATACTTATCACTCACTCCCTGCCATCAAGTCAATACTGACTCATAGCCACCCTACAGGTCAACATCAAACTGGCCCCGTGGGTTGCCGAGACACTGCTATTACCATAGAGAGAGAAAGAAAAGCCAATGCATTTGAACTGTGATGTTGGTGAAGACTGTAGAAAATACCATGGGCAGCCAAAAGGACAAACTGATTGTCTGATCAGAAGTACAGCCAGAATGCTCATTAAAGGCAAGGATGGCGAGACTTCATCTCACATCCTCTAGACATGTCGGGAGAGAGAAGCATCATGGAGGAGAGCATCATGCTTGATCAAGTAGAGGGGCAGCGAGAAAGAGGAAGGTGGGAGCGTGCGCAGTGCTTCGTTCTGTTGTGCAGAATCCCTTTGAGGAGGAACCCACCCGACAGCACCGGACAGCAACACGCAGAGAAAATGACTGCTGCATGCTCGCAAGTTCTTTAGAAGAAACAAAGAGCTGGTGACGTTTAAACATCAGCACCTATGAAATCCAAATAGCAGTGCAAAGTATAGTAACAGGGCACCGGGTCAAGTTTGTAGTTATGCCACGTAGGCAGTGAGTAGTTATGATGTCATAGCCATTAACGTACTCAGAAAAGCTTCGTGGAATATGGGAAACAATGAGCTGGCCTTTGCGGGAGAAAGGGGTTGGCTATCTGGAGATGAAGGAGCATGACATTCCATATGAAAGGAATGGAGGGCAAGGGGACTAGAATTATTTTTGAGACTTGCCAGAAGATCCTGAGGATGACTAGAAATGATCAGAAACATCTGAATTCAAATGTTAGGCAATATAGTTATTCTCTGTGAAGCTTCACGCACATTTCCTAATGATAGAGCCACAGTTGTTTGAGCTTTCAAGTGAAGATAAAGAAAGAAATGTAATGTCCATAAAAATGTTTACAATATGCATCCCTGATTACGGCTAAGAGAACTGACTATACCGTGGACTGCCAGGAGAACAAACAAATCTGCCTTGGAAAAAAAAATACATGGTCAGAGTAAAAGAGGACGACCCTGAGCCAAATGGATCGACGTGGTGGCTGCAGTGGCGGACACTGACCTAACCACGTGTGAGCGCAGTCCAGGACCAGGCATTGTTGTGTGTGCGGTCCCCATGAACCAGAACCAACATGTCGGCACTGAACAACAGGTATTTCTACAAAAGAGCATTGCTATTCACATTGTCACTGTTACTGTCACCACCCCACTGCCTTCACTACTATTAATTCTGCCACCGCGCTCTACTTTCCCTTTTATGATGTTACAGTCTTGGACTGCCTGAGTAGAACTCTGATTCCTATGAGCCAAGACGCAAGGAGGCCCGAGTCAGGCGTGGCGGGCTGGAGTCCCCGTATGCAGCAAACATTCAAATTTCAACTTATTTTATTCCCAAGGGTGTGGTGAGTAAAGACAAGACACACAGCATGGACCTGCAAGTCCAATCAAGAATCAATTGGGGGATCTAAACTGAGCCTCAAGTTTCACTAAAATCATTTTGCCCAATCCCAGAGGATCTTGGATGTGCTGTCCAAGCTGGCGTGCCAATGTGGTGGTGGACCAGCAGCCAGGTTGCCTCCAGTGTGCAACGTCCATTGACCCAGGATGGCACACCACTCGTGTAGCCCTAGTACCAGCCTCCCCTTCTCTTGGAGCTGATTGTGGTGCATTCTAAAATGTTATTTGCTTTTGTGGTAGTTACATAATCTGGTGTCCATTTGAGACTTGAGAGGATTAAGAGTGAAGGGGTAGAATCTAGTCTGTTGATTGGATCCTAGCCAATGAGGCCTCTGTGTGGGCATGGCCTTCTCCTGAGAATTCTCGGAACTCCTGTATTTTCCTCCTTGGAAACGGGAGACACTCTCTCTCTGCTCACTCTCTGAGAGATGCTCTACTGACCAGACACATGGCACTATGCTGATGGACCCCATGTCCTGGGAACAGGAGAAGCCACATGGAGACCCTTGCCAGCGCTGAGATGCTTACAATGCCACTGGATCCAAAGACTTTCTACCCACTTGCCTGTGATCATCCTGCATCCGGCGTCATTGCCTGTTTCGTGAGTCTGAAGAGGACTTTACAGATTGGTATCGGACACATGGGCTAATATCGAACTTATTGCCTTGGGCTGGACTGGGTTAGGATGCTTTCTTAATGTATAATTACCCTTTTTATAAAACTCTCTTATATAAATATGAGTGTCTAGGGATTTGTTTCTCTAGTCTCCCCAGACTAACATAGCTTTAGAAGGTGTGTCTGCTCTTACACCATTTAAACTGTCCTGGAGAGGGACCTGTGTATCAACAATCATCATGAGGTATACCTAGAGCATTTTGTTGTAGAACCACCCTGAGCATCCACTGCATCCTTTAACAATGGGATTTGGAGTTGAAATATACAAAATCAGTAATACTTACGCAATGATTCTTAAGTATACTCGGTGCTGTTATAGCTAGCAGACCCTCTATTGAAAATTGGGGGAGTAGAAAAGGCCTTGAGTAAATTAATAAAGATGACCCCATTCCTGTGCCGACTATCTCTGTGTGATAAATAATCATCATTTCCTGTTCTCACTCCTGATATATTAGACCACTCTCCAGGTTTATGTGGGATGACCTCTTCCCTCATTTCTTATTTCACTTACCAAGGTCATGAATTGCACGGATATGTAGAACTTGTCTGGTGGGCATGTTGGATACATGTTTTATTGCTACATCTAGAGGTCTGAAATATTTTACACGCTATTCTTAAGGTTTTCAATTAGCAAATTTTAATTAACTAATTGAGGTTTCTTATTAAGAAGCTTTTATGATTTGTCTTAGTAGTCTAGCTGTGTAGTCACCCTATTCTATTAAGAAGCCATTAAATCCTTAGAAACAGCCTGTGAATTCATTCATCTTAACATATAATTGCAGTCGTCTGGGCATAGGGTAGGCATTTCTAAAGTAGTGTCTTAAAATATGAGGCCCTTCTAAATGACCAAGTATTGCAATAGTGGAGTGGAAGGCAGAAAATACCGTATTCCTGCCAACACGAAGCACACCATTTGGATTTGGCTTTGAGTCCATTTTGATTCATCTGTTTTATTATCTATCTATATCTGATGTTCCAGAAATTTACAATCCGTCATGGAAGCTATATTAATTGAAGGCCTGCAGAAATGTCCCTAGTAAGATGCATTAGCTCAAGATGTCGCTTCCTCTGAGACCGAGTGGAGTACCATTCCTCAAGTCATTTCCTTTAAAAGACAGGGATGCGGGCATTCGTTACATAGCATCGCTTCTAAAGCTCCAGCTCATGCAAGCATGGGTCTGTGTCAAACTAAATGTTCGAACGTGTCTCTGTGGTCAGCAGATGGCTGCAGACAAGTTCTCTCAGTCATACGCGCGTCTTAGTCTTGAGAGGGTGGCTTTATAAGGTGGATACTTTGGTGCCATACTGGGGGGGGGGGGTATTTTAACAACATTCTAGTCGACATCTTCCCAAGTTATTGGAGCTTTTTAACAAGTGTATGGGAATGCTGCTTTGCATAAAACAGCAGTTCTTAGATGGATCAAGCATTTTAAGGAGATTTGGAAGACCTCAAAGATAAAGTCAAGGTAGAGAGGTTACTCAGAAGATTCTGGTGACTGATTTAGGGAATTGCAAAGGGGTGATCTTGATAGATTTTCTTAACACGCACGGGGTGATCACTAAGGCTTACTAGAAAGAAGTCCTAAGAAAATTGAAAACTGCATCGGTGAAAACTGCTTCGAGGAATTTTTTTTCCTATCATGACAGTAATCCACCTCATTATTCTTGAACGTTTGCAAGGGCTGACCTACGAGAATTTCATTGAGAGCCTATATTAGGATCTATCTAGAGAAAAAAAAAACCAACACTCTTATGTATGAATAAGACAGACATTTCTATCAAGAAAGTGGCCACCCAACTATAGAGTAGGCAAACCCAGACCACCTCCATTCTGTGGGTCAAATGCTAGCCAGAGACCCTACCCAGCCCACACAATTGAAGCAAGAGGTGGGAAGACCAAAGATGATGGAGACAAAGTCAGGGACCCAAGGCAGGGAATATGGCAGGCCACCAGCAGCAACCAAGGCTCAGCAGGCCAGCAGGAAGAAGAGGAAGAGCAGGCTGGTGCTTCCCAACATCTTTACAGAGGTCAAACTGCCCATCCTCAGGCTGTGCACTGAGTGAGAGGTTGCCAAGTTGACACAAAATCTACCTATCACAGAAGTCTTACCCATCACTCGACAGCCCTGGTCCTGCCTCCTCAGACTTCGCTTCTTCCAAACTCAAGGAACATTGAAAAGCTCCTCTTTTGGAGTCCCTCCAGGATTCCAAAGCTGCTATTTTGATGTGGTGTCAACTGGAGAATGCAGGCTTTTGTGGGGAAGCGTTTAAAAGAGGGAAACACCCTCCTTCAGAAGCTTTCAGACCTTAGATGGGGGCTGTGTTTGAGAAACAATAGCTTCACATTTTATCACATTTTCCTCCCAGGGACCCTGTTGAATAACGGTTTCTATGAGTTTGTAATGGTGCTTAGCCACCCCCTTGCCTTTATAAATAAAGATCACAAAGTAAATTTATTTTATGAATCAAATAATTCAATAATGCAAGCCACTTTACTAATTACCAGAAACTTAACATCTAGGATCCAAAAACAGGCTATTTCCAGAATAAATGTAGCCACGTGGGGTCAGGGAGTCTTTCCTTCTTGCCAGTGTTCCTAAAGGTCACCTGTGCTGATGTAAGTACAGTTCGCTCACGCAGGAGAGAATGGGGGAGGTGTCCTGTCAGATCCAAATGGGAATTAGCCACCAGTGGGGAAGAGGGGGGCACAGTCAGAGCCGAATCAATAGCGCCAGCTTTAATTAATGAACGACTTTATGAGCCTTCACACTTAGTTTATCTATTGAAACGCAAATGCAGCGCACTCCGTTATTTGTACAGAGCCTTGACTCTACACGATCTCAAGGAAATGGACTCATATTTCAGCAGTGGACTCCAATCACATTTACTGCCTCCGGCCCCCCAGTCTCCAGGCGGGGACTCCGTGACATAGAGGCAGATGCCCTCAAAAGCCAGGGCCACCCTTTGCCAGTTAGGAGAGTGGTAGTTGGCACCAGCATGTGTTCGCCTCCCAGCCATTGTCTGATTTCTTAGGCTCCTCTAGCCTCACTCTCAGTAACCCTTCCCCATAGGTGTCTTCTCCTCTAGAAAAGCCATTCCCACCTTTTTTATGAGGACAGAGTTCCTCCTCAATGACTTAGCGAGTCTGGGTCGGGTGGCAATGGGAGATAACTGAGGATTAGGGGTTGAAGGGGTTTACACTACGCCCCATATCCAGCCACCACCTGTCTTGTCAGTGGAGGCTTACGTGTTCCCATGGCAATCGCTAAAGGATTTGCTGTGGAGCTTTCAGACTAAGATGGACTAGGAAGGAGATGCCTGATGATCTTCTGAAAGTCAGTCGATGAAAACTCTGTGACTCATGATGGTCAGATTCTAAACCAGTCATAGGGATGGCACAGAACCAGTGTTTCATTGCTTTGTGATGGGCCACCATCGGCCAGGGCCAACTCAATGCTGACAGCCACAAGAAGGTGCTACTCACAAGATTCGAGGGTACTAACCAATAATTGCCTCATCTATTCTTCCTGATAACTGTTCCTTTAAAAGATAGTTTTGGAATGCCTCTTGGACAATCCCAACCATAATGTGGGCCTCAGGGCACATGATAGAATTGGTGAGAGAATTAGTTAAGTCAGAAACCATTTTCCTTCTGGTAATAGATGTTCATCTTTTCTCGTGGGAACATGAGGCCTGGGAGAGGAAGGTCAAGGTCGATCCAAGATCCGTAAATTCCAGCTAAGCCCTGGTATCACATCCTGCTCAGTTCTCTGCCCAGGAGCTCCCACAGCTGAATAAAGGCCCTGGTAGTGTTGAAATGTCCCCAAGAACGCCCAGACCGGCTGCCACTCTGACCATAAGGAGTCATGGGTTTTCGCTGGCTGATCTGCAGGAGATCGTCAGGCCTCTCCTTCTAAGCCCTCCTTGGTCTACAAGCTCCACTGTAAGCTGTTCAGCATCCCTAAGTGGGTTCTTGAGAACACTCCCCACAGGCTGCTCCGGAAGGACCCTATGATCGAGTCAGCTTCAGCAGCGCTGTGTCCTACCGCTGCCATCTCATCACCTTTGACCATCTAGCATTTCTAAGACTAAGCCTTTTTTTAAATTATCATTTTATTGGACACTCATACGGCTCTTATCACAAGCCATCCACCCATCCATTGTGTCAAGCACATTTGTATATTTGTTGCCATCATCATTTTCAAAACATTTTCTTTCTACCTGAGCCCTTGGTATCAGCTCCTCATTTTTTCCCTCCCTCCCTCCCCCAACCTCCCTTCCTCTCTCACGAACCCTTGATAATTTATAAATTGTTATGATTTTGTCATGTCTTACACTGACCGATGTCTCCCTTCACCCACTTTTCTGTTGTCTGTCCCCCTGGGAGGGGGTTATAGGTAGATCCTTGTGATTGGTTCCCCTTTTCCCCCCCACCTTCCCCTTCCCCTTCCCTTCCTGGTATCGCTACTCTCATTTTAGTCCTGAGGGGTTTATCTGTCCTGGATTCCCTGTGTTTCCAGTTCTTATCTGTACCTGTGTACATACCCTTGTCTAGCCAGATTTATAAGGTAGAATTGGGATCATGATAGTGGGGCTTGGGGGAAGGAAACATTAAAGAACTAGAGGAAAGTTGTATGTTTCATTGGTGCTATACTGCACCATGACTGGCTCCTCTCTTCCTTCTGACCCTTTTGTAAGGGGGTGTCTAATTGTCTACAGGTGGGCTTTGAGTATCCACTCTGCATTCCCCCTCATTCACATTGATGTGCTTTTTTGTTCTGGGTCTGTGATGCCTGATACTTGATCCCATCAACACCTCATGATCACACAGGCTGTGTGCTTCTTCATGTGGGTTTTGTTGCTTCTCAGCTAGATGGCTGCTTGTTTACCTTCAAGCCTTTAAGACCCCAGACACTATATCTTTTGATAGCTGGGCACCATCAGCTTTCTTCACCACATTTTCTTATGCACCCACTTTGTCTTCAGTGATAATGTCAGGAAGGTGAGCATCATGGGATGCCAGGTTATTAGAACAAAGTGTTCTTGCATTGAGAGAGTACTTGTGTAAGACTAAATCTTTACAAGAGAAAACAGCCTCCTCTTTCTCCCAAGGGACCAATAGTGGGTTTGAACCACTGACCTTGAGGTTAGCAGCCCAGTGCTTACCAGAAAGCACCACTAGAGCACCTTCATATATGTCATGTAACCTCCAAACCAAACCCACTGCCGTCAAGTGGCATCCAGCTCACCTGGACCCTGTATAGAGTTCCCTAGGCTGTGAATCGTGACAGGAGCAGACAGCCTCCCCTCTCCCAGGTGCAGCTAGTAGGTTTGCACCACCCACCTTGTGGCTCGCAGGGCAACTCTTACCCAACAGTGCCACAAGGGGACCTACTCGATGTCATAGGAACCCACTAAAGACTCATGATGTACAGCAAACCTCTGAGATTGTTCTTTTCACTAACGATTTCTCATTAACCATGAAGCCCCTCAAGAAAACCCATTGTCATCAACTCGGTTCTGACTCACGGTGTCCCCCTACAGCGGTTCTGAGGCTGCAAACCTTACTGGGAACAAATAGCCGCCTGTTTCCCCCAGGGAGCAGCTGCACTTACTTGACTGTGAAGTCCCACAAATCGTCACTTCCCACATGCTAATCTCTCTGCCAGCATTCCCATGTCTCATCATGCCTCTTCATGGCCCAGTCACCCTCAGTCCTAAAACAATTCATGAGGTCCAATCGCAGAGCAGGTTTGGGGCCGAGGATGAAAGGTGGTGGAGGAAATGGCTCTGGGTGATTCCCAAGAAGCAGTTTCACCAAACCCCGAAACTTGAAAAAAATCAAGTCAACTTCTTGTTCCTTGTCAGAAGCCAGGAAACTTACAAGCCTGCTGGGAGATGCTGTCAGCAGGAAAACGTTCTCTAGAAAGCTAATTCAGAGTCCTTGAGCACAGAACGGTGTCAGGGCAAAAATCACTGCGGTCCGATTGGAAGGGTCTCCGTCGAAAGCAGCCAAAAGCATTCACTTAGTACTGCTGTAAATGAAACAATATAAATGACACCTTTTTATTAAAAACACACCAGATGGAGGGAGGGCATGAGGGCATCGTGTTCATGAGGCGTCATAAGGGACGTGTCCCCTTTGTGCCCATCACCTCACAAGACTGGCAGGAACCAATGTTGCGTAAGTAAAAGACTGTGGTACTTTGAAGAATGTGCAGGCTCCGCCACCGGGACTTCCTGGCCAGGCTCCCTGAGTGTGGTGGAGTCAGAAGTCAGCTCGGAGAGCCCTTTAGCAGCCTGGAAAGGCAAGTGTGAGGCTTTGCTAAAGAGAAAGGTCTGCAGGCAGGAGGAAGAAGCTGCCTCTTCCTCACCCATGCGACCTCCGCTGTCTCTTTCTCTTTTTTAATTTAAATTTTATTTTGGGGGGCTCTGACAGCTCTTATCACAATCCATACATATATCCGTTGTGTCAAACCCATCTGTACATTTGTTGTCATCATCCTTTTCAAAACATTTTCTTTCTACTTGAGCCCCTGGCATTAGCTCCTCATTTTGCCCCCTCCCTCCTCCATACCCCCTTGATGATTTATAAATTCTTCTTTTTTTTTTTTTTTCCCTCACCAACTGCTGTCTCACTTTTCTGGGCACCTCCACTTGCATACATTGTTCACACAATATTTGCTTCTACAAAGGAGCCCTGGTGGCATATTGGGCTACTAAGTGCAGGCGCAGCAGTTCGAAACCACCAGCCGCTCTGCAAGAGAAAGATGAGGCTTTCTACTCCCATCCACAGTCACATGTCTCGGAAAGCCACAGTGGCAGTTCGACCCTGTCCTCCAGGGTTACTGTGACTCAGAATCAGTGCGTTTGAACTTGAGTTACTGTGACACGTGACAGGTCACTATGCTAAACTGCCATCCTTGGAGTAACTGAAGCAAAAAGGTCAACAGTTCAAACCTACCAGCTGCTCCTTGGGAGAAAGAGGTTGCTATCTACTTCCATAGAGATTTACAGCCTTAGAAACCCAGTGGGACCAAATCCACACTGTCCTATAGGGTGGTTGTGAATCAGTATCAACTTGACAGCAGTGGGCTCGAGGGGCTGGCTAGTGGCAACCTTGAGCAATAGCTGGAGTGAGAGGCCAGATTTGTGGTGGGGTGATTGGCAGGATGGGTACTGCAGGTGGACCAGGAGGCTCCCACAAAAGCCACCAACCTAAGTTCGTTTCCCGCAGTGCTCACCACAAACCGCAGTCAGCAGCCTTCTGCAAGTGGCTCTCCATAGACTCCTGCCCCTAAGGAGGCTGGTGGGCTGGGTGGTGGGGGAGGAAATTGGGGCGGGGAAGCCGAGAAAGTAAGCTTTCCGACCCCCGCTATCGGCCACGAGGAGTTGGCATCCAAGGTGGGCCCACAAAGGGAGACATTATGTCTATCTGAGGCATCTGGGTGTTGTAGTTAGTCAGTCATGTAAAATCCGTGCTGGCTGGTTCTTGAACAGACTGCCTCTTGGGGACAGCTGGAGACACAGTGGGGAGGGACACAGCAGGACACCAAACCGTGAAGAAGGCAGTGGTCTGTTGAGTCCCTGACGTCAGCATCCAGTTCCAGATGCATCTCCTGCTCCGTGCAGGGCAGTGTTAGTGGTGCCACTGTTGCTGATGAAATCGCCACCGGGAAACTGACAGGGTGTGATGACCTGGGATAAATACTCCACCTCTCCTGGTCACAGTCTGCTTCCAGAAAAGTGACAGCCTGGGAAACTCTGGGGGGAAACGACTTGTCAACAATGGGCATGGGGTTTTTCTGCTCATGTCCTTGGAGGACAACCGGTTTCATTCTTACAGATCCTTAGCATAAGACGTAGGAAGAATATCTTTTTTCCCCCCCCCCACAGAGCATTAGTGTGATCTGTAAGGGGTTTAGATTAGTAACTTAATAAAACATCAATCTGTTTTTGTTTTCCCAGTGAAATACACCACCACTTTCAAAGAAAACAGGTACATATATTCTCCTTGGAGTTCATCCAAGTGGCAGGAAAATATTAAGGACTTGACTACTAGTCATATTTACATATTTGGCTGCGATCTGCAAGGTTGGCAGTTCGAAACCACTAGCAGCTCCTCAGGAGAAAGGGATTTCAGCTCCCATAAAGAGTTACGGTCTCAAACTCCAAAAAAAAACCAACCAATTCTACTGTGTCCCCTGGGGTCGCTGTGACTCAGCATTGACTAGCAGAGTCAGATGGTTGGTGGTTTGACGCTACCCTAAGGCTCCTCAGAAGAGGTCACAGCCCTGAAAACACTAGGGAGACTTGTTCTCTGCTGCCAGGACTTGGATTGGCTTCCTGGTAACTGGCTGGTTTGTTTTAATAAGACACTGAACTTAGAGCCATTTTAGAGGTTCCTAGAATTGGAACCCCCTGTTAGCTCAATTCTGAGGTCCGTAGTCCCAGCCAAACCACTGAACCTTTTCAAGTCTCCCCTCTCCTCTGTATCCCAAATCTGAGTATGCAGTAAACCGCAGGCCAGCCAGCCAAACGTGTCTCAAAGGGCTGGGTGGGCATGTGCCTGGGTACATCTTGGGTTCAGCATTAAGTTTTATGAATCCCTCTTCTATAATATGTTTTCATCCCAAACATTACCTTCCAAATGAGTGCCAGAATTGGGTTTGAACTGATTTGTCCTCTTGGTTTTAGTTCACTAAAAACTCACACTTTTCAATACTGTTATTCAAACTTAGCATATAGCTACATACACCCAAAACCCCACTGTCGTCAAGTCAATACTGACTCATAGGATGTTAAATATTGACTGTACCATGGACTAAGAGAAGCCAAATCTGTTGGAGGAAGTACACTCAGAGTGCTCCTTAGAAGGAAGGTGGTGAGATGTCGCCTTAAGTACTCTGGGCATGTTACAGGTGAGACCAGTCCCTGGAGAAGGACATCATGCTTCTGAGGGCGTCGTAGAGGAAGACCTTCAGCGAGATGGATTGACACAGAGGCCGAACCATTACGGGTGTGGGGACGGTGCAGGAGCAGGCACCAGTTCTGTCGGTTGTGTGCACGGTCACTATGAGTTGGAACTGTTCCAGCAGCGTGAAGCAGCAGTATCCGCACGTGGGACTAGAGTGCTGGAGAAATGGCCTGTTGGCGGAGAATGCTTGTGGTACAGAAGGCTCTACAGCCTTAGAGGACGTGACTTTTCAGCCTGTGGTTTGCCTGCTGAGAAGACTTGTTCGGTAACACTTGAAGCATCATCAAATATTCGTTCCAAGTTTTTAAAATAAAGTAAGCTCAGGATTTTGCTCATGCTGTTAGCAATATGTCATACTGCTTTTAGAGGAGCGAAAAGGAACTGTGTGCTAAAGGTAGTTTGGTTTTATATCATAAAGCTTGTTCTTGATCAGGATATGGTTGCCTTTAGTAACATTCAGGGGAACAAATAGATAAGACATTTTACATTGGATATTGAAAGCATTCGCTTTTAAATCGCTACCATACTTAAATTCTCAGAAGGAAAAAGAATCTTAATGCATTTTTCCCTGGAACATGTTTTTAACATGTTGGGAGGAATATAGCCAGAACATGCCTTAGAACCAAGGATGGGGAGACTGTCTCATGGACTTGGGATGGTTATCAGGAGAGACCAATTCCTGCAGAAGGACGTCAGTCTTGGTGGAGAGTCAACATAAAGGAGACAGTGAAGGAGATGGGCCAACCCAGTGGCAGAGACAATGGGCTCAAACAGGAAAGGGAGGATGGGCAGACTAGTACACAAAGTCATGTGAGCTGGAACCAACTCAACAACACCGAACAGCAAGTGCGTTTCTAGATCTGTGCTTTCACAGGGGGGGAAACAGTCAAGCTGATCAAGTCTGACTTTCATAAGAGAAGCTTGCTTGTTTGCCCCTCGCCCCGCCTTGTAACCGGTTAGAGTTTTACTCCAGCTCCTTTTCCCCAAACGATGCGGAGCCTAGAGTGACCGCTCTGTCCCAGATGGCTCAGTCACTTTGGGAAGGCCTACGGGGTTGGCTTCTTTGCGCCAGATCTGCATTTCAGCAATTGGTTTACTTGTGGGACAAACAAAAGAATAGAGAGAAAACAGACCTGGTGGGGTCTGTACAACTTTGCACTCCTGGACCGTATCTGCACAGACAAAGCCTCCCCGGGAAGGGCATCATGGCCCCCATAGGGACCGTCACGCGGGCAAAGTGCAGGAAGGACTCCAATGAGTGCCAAGATCAGCACTCTCATCCCTTTGGCTCATCCCTCGAAGCCACAGCCTCCTGAGAGCCTTCCTGGCCCCTCCCTGCCCCTCATTGCTTATTGACTCCTTTTCTGTTCAGTGCTGGCCCCTGAGTGGTACCAACTGCATTCAGCTACCCACCTAAAGGCTCTGAGCTGGAATCCTCCCAGTGGCTCCACGGGAGAAAGGCCTGGTTATCTGCTACCATCAAGATGACCAACTAGTAAACTCTGTGACGCTCTTACCTACCACACGGGGTTGTCATGAGCTGGACCCAATTAGAAGACGTGTGTGTGTGTGTGTGTGTGTGTGTGTGTGTGTGTGTGTGTGTGTGTTGTGGGCTCCCTCCTCCTTATGCAGTGTGGTTATGGCTATGTTTGGCTACTTGCCTTCTGACTAGCGACTGTGGATTTCTTCAAAATGGGGATTTCTTCCTTGTATTAATATCTGTGGTTGTTAATTGTACTAATACACTGGTGGCGTGGTTGTTACATATGGGACTGCGATGCTCAAGGTCAGCAGTTGGAAACCACCAGCTGCTACAGGGAGAAAGACGGGGCTTTCTACTCCCATAAAGAGTGACAGTCTTAGAAATCACAGGGACAGTTCTACCCTGTCCTGGAGGGTCACTGTGAGTTGACATCCACTCGACGGCACGGAGTTTGGATTTTGGTTTTCACTGATGCCCCAGGAGCTGAGTGTAGACCAGTCAATGCCGATTCTGTTGAGTGGAATTGTTGGAGACACATCAGCCCTGAGTGCCCAACCCTTCCGCTCATTCATGGTACAGTTGTTTTTGGAGCGCCCATTCTTTACGGGCATGAAGCATGCTGTCGGGAAGAGTTGCGTCCTGTATTTTATCGCTAACAGGGAGAGAAGAGAGCCGCACAACTGGGGAGTCGAATTTGAGAAAGAGCACAGGAAGTGGGAGAGGGGTTGCCTGGAAATAGCAGTTGTGAGAATTCGTGCTCTTGGCCTTTTGTCTTGCAGCATACATCTCTCAATTTGGTGGTTGTAAAACTAAAAGTGCCTGGGCAGTGGTTTGTGCTGTTGTTGTTGTGTGTGTTTTCCTTCCTCCAATGAGGTGTCCTCAGTGGTCTGTTCTTAGTCGGTTCCCCGGCTTTTGTTACAACCGTCACGTGTGGGCAACGCTGCGGGAACTGAAATCCTCTCATAGTGGGTCTTTGCTGAGGGAGCTAATGAAATAGCCGTGTGGACGCGCTCCTGGATCCTTGCAGTGACAAAGCAAGGATGGTGGTCTGGGAAAGATACCCAGGATATGAAGAGTAAGCCCAAGGCTTTTTCTCTTTTAACATCTAAAATGCATGCTTTTGCTTTTTATTTCCATACACTTGGTAGCAAGTGCCTTAGAACCTGTTTTAAATAAATGTATTATTCAGTACTCCGAGGCTTATAAATTTTATTAGTGTACTAGTACTGCTCTTTTTGGCTTAGCAGAGCTAATGGATCAAGGGATACCGAGGTAAAGATTCTTGTAAGACATCATAAAGGGCCCCAAGGCTGAGCTCAGGTCAAATCCTGGGGGGAAGTTCTCACACCCAGATTCAATTGAAAGCACACAATTAAATAGAGGAAATGGGCTTAATAACAATAACAGCAACCATTTATGGAGCCCTTACCAGTGTTTCAAGCCTTGAGCTAAGTTTCCTGAGAAAGGTGGGAGAATAAAACTGCCCACCAAAAGTCCAGCTTAGGTGGGCTTGCTACCATCAAAGAAAGGTAAGATTAGGGGATTGCATACAAAGGGCTTTCAGAAAATTCTTGGGAAAATCCCCATTATCTTTTCATTCCATTTTTCCATGAACTCTTTGAAGTTCCCTCCTACAACCATTCATGTAAATACTGTCTTTGAAGGTTTGTTTTAAATGTTGGAGCTTCATTTTGTATTTGCAGAAAATTTAAGAAGAAAGGATGAATCATCTTGGGTGCATAGGTCATTTCCGTTTTGTGATCAAATTTCATGTGGCTTGAATCATTGGTGTCTTTTTCTTTTAAAATTTTTTTTTTATTTTATTGGGGACTCTTACAGCTTTTATCACTATCCATACGTATATCCATCTTGTCAAACACATCTGTACATATGTTGTCATCATCTTTTTCAAAACATTTTCTTTCTACTTGAGCCTCTGGTTTCAGCTCCTCATTTTCCCCCTCCCTCCCCTACCCTCCTTTCCCCATGCACCTTGATAATTTATAAATTATTCTTTTTTTCCCTTGTCTTGCACTGACTGCTGTCTCCTTTCACCCACTTTTCTACTGTCTGTCCCCCTGGGATGGGGGTCGTACGTCAATCACTGTGATCCGTTCCCCCTTACACCCCCGCCAACCTTACCCTCCTAGTATCACTGCTCCCCTTTGGTTCCTGCGGGATTTATCTGTTCTGGATTCCCTGTGTTGTGAGCTCTTATCTGTAATAGTGTACATGTTCTGATCTAGCCAGATTGATAAGGTAGAATTGGGGTCATGGTAGTGCGGGGGTAAGGGGTGGAGAGCATTAAAGAACTAGAGGAAGGTTGTGTGTTTCATTGGTGCTGTACTGCACCCATACTGGCTTTCCTCTTCCTTGCAGCCATTCTGACAGAATACTTTCTAAAATATGCTTAATTTATTCTCGTTGATAAGGTAACTGCCAAGTATCGGTGTATTGTTCATGGAAGACTGTTGCACACATCTTTGTGTGGATCCTGGGACTCTCTAGCCACTTGGTGTCATTTTCAATACAGCACATGACAGTTTAGGTATTCAATTAAATAAATTATCTTGCTTGTAGCACACAGTGAGTATCAATAGGACCCTTGAATAATCCAGAATTCTATTTGGTAACTAGGTTTAGAAGAGCCCTTGTGACAACATGGTTAGGCAATTAACTGCTAGTCAGTTCAATGATTCCAGTCCACCAGTGGCTTCAAGGGAGAGAAGACCCGGCGGTCTGCTTTCAGAAAAATGGAATCCTGGGAAATCCAATGAGACATCCCACCTTGTCCAGGAGGTGATACTTGCTATGAGTCTAAATTTATTTGGCAGCACACAAGGACAATGGCAGCGAAGTTTGGTTCCGTGTCGGTGTGTTTTCATAAATACCAACCCAGTTCGTGACCAACAATTTTTCAGTGACTGTAGAGAAAGATGGGCCTTCCTACTTCCGGAAAGAGTTGGTCTGAAACTCATAGGAACCGTTCTAGGGGATTATGGGAGTACACACAAAGGGCTTTCAGCCCTCTAGGGTTACAATGAGCTGGAACTGACTAGCTGGCAGTGAGTTTTTTCATGGGTTGAAGAGTGTTAGTACTAGTGTCTTTAAAAGCCCACTTTTTAAAAAAATGGCCTGGTGGTGCAAATGCTGAAGCACTCAGCAGCTAACCAAAAGGTTAGTGGTTCAAACCCAACCAGCAGCTCTATAGGAGAAAGACCTGGAGATCCTCGTCTGTAAAGATTCCAGCCAAGAAAATCCTAGGCCTATTAACAACGTGAGCTATGCAGAGGGCACCATCTTGCGTGCTGAAAACGAGGGGGACTGGAACGCTTGCTGATGAAGATTAAAGACTGTAGCCTTCAGTCAGGATTACAGCTCAATGTGAGAAGGCCAGGATCCTCACAGCGGGACCAGCAGGCGACATCAAGATGAAAAGACTGAAGTTGTCGAGGATTCCATCTTGGATTTCCCATCAGTGCTCATGGAAGCAGCCGTCAAGAGCGCAAACAACGCACTGCACTGGGTAAGTCTGCTGCACAAGACCTTTAAAATGTGGCAATGCAAGGATGTTACTTTGGGGACTAAAGTGTGCCTGACCCAAACCATGGTCTTCTCACTCGCCTTACATGCATATGAATGTTGAACACTGACTAAGGAAGACGAAGAAGAGTTGATCCATTTCCATTGTGGTGCTGGCAAAGAATATTAAAGTTCCATGGCCTACCAAAGAGCTAACAAATCTGTCTTGGAAGCAGTACAGCCAGTGTTCCTTAGAGACAAGGAAGTGAGACTCTGTCTCATGTTCTTTGGACATGTTGTCAATGAGACCAGTCCCAGAAGGACATCGTGCTTGGTAAAGTCAAAGGGCAGCAAACAAAGGAAGATTCTCCACAAGATGGATTGACGCGGAGAGCGCCACAATGGGCTGACTGACACACAAAAACAGTGGTGAGGATGTTACAGAATGAAGGAGGTGGCTTTTTGTTGTTATGTAGGGGTTTTTTAAATCATTTTATTGGGGGCTCATGCAACTCGTAGCACAATCCATACACCAAGCACATTTGTACATTTGTTGCCCTCATCATCCTCAAAATATTTGCTTTCTACTTGAGCTCATGGTATCAGCTTATTTTTCCCCTTCCTCCCTTCCCTCCCTCCCTCAAGAACCCTTGATAATTTACAAATTACTATTTTGTCATATCCTGCACTGTCCGACATCTCCCTTCACCCACTTTTCTGTTGTCCATCCCCCAGGGAGGGGGTTATATGTAGATCCTTGTAATTGGTTCACCCTTTCCACCCTATCCTCCCTCCACCCTCCCAGTATCACCACTCACACCACTGGTCCTGAAGGGATCATCTGCCCTGGATTCCCTGTGTTTCCAGTTCCTGTCTGTACCAGTGTACATCCTCTGGTTTAGCCAGATTTTAAAGGTAGAATTGGGATCATGATAGTAGGGGGAGGAAGCATTTAGGAACTAGAGGAAAATTGTATGTTTCATCATTGCTGCACTGCACCCTGACTGGCTCGTCTCATCCCTGTGACCCTTCTGTAAGAGGATGTCCAGTTGCCTACAGATGGGCTTTGGGTCTCCACTCCGCACTACCCCCCTTATTCACAATGATTTGATTTTTTTTGTTCTTTGATGCTGACACTTGATCCCTTCGACACCTCGTGATCACACAGGCTACAGTGCTTGTTCCATGTGGGCTTTGCTGCTTCTGAGCAAGATGGCTGCTTGTTTACCTTCAAACCTTTAAGATCCCAGATGCTGTATCAGCTTTCTTCACCACATTTGGTTATAAGCCCATCTGTCTTCAGCGAAGACAGGAAGGTGAGCATCATAGAATGCCAGTTAATAGAACAAAGTGTTCTTGCACTGAGGGAGTACTTGAGTGGAGGCCCAATGTCCATCTGCTACCTTAATACTAAACATATAAATACATGCACATAGATCTATTTCTCCATCATCATATATAAATACATTTACATATGTACATGCCTGTATTTAGACCTCTATAAAAGTCCTTTGCCTCCTAGTTCTTTCCTCTATTTCCTTTTACTTTCCTCTTATCCCACTATCATGCTCAGCCTTCATTTGGGTTTCAGTAATTCCTCTCAGTTACATTGCCCTTGATCAAGGCCTTTTATACCCTCCTCGCCAATGATTTTGGATCACTTGTTGTTCCTTTGTCCCTGGGTTTGTTAACACCTCTTCTTTCCCTGACCTCCCCCTCTCCCATGCACCCCCCCAACCATCAGTCCCATTGTTTTCTCCTCCAGATTGTTTATCCAGACTATCTTATCTAGCTAGACCTACAGAGATAATAAATATGCACAAAAACAAAGCAGCAAAAGAAAACAACAACAAAAACCAATGATCAAAAAAAGTCTGTAAGTAGTTCAAGGTCTGTTTGGTGACCTTTAGGAGTGTTTTGCCATCAAATCTTATGGGGTGCCACGCCCTGGCCCCAAAGTGTATTTTTGTATTCCCTAGGGACTTCCTCGTTCGGCTCCCCTTGCTGTCCTGACTTCCTTGTTCGGCTCCCCTTGCTGTTCCGTTGCACGCCCTCAGTGTTTTGCCTCGGTGTGGTGGTGTCAGATTGGGCGCAATTCCCACACTGTGTCTCCAGTGTTGTCCCCTGTAGGGCTGTGGGTGAGTGAGGGATGTCGTGTCTCAGAGTGGGGCTGACCATATGGTCCTCTCTGTTCATTAGGCTGCTCTGAGTGGGGATATCGTCCTCAAGGCATGGTGGGCCAGGATGTGCTGAAGGAGCCATTTGTATGGGGTGACTATATGCAACTGAGAAAGGATCTGATGAATAGCCTCTTACTTAACCTTGGAAATCTGTGGGGGCACATCTTAATACAGTCCTAATTTCCTGGGTATCTTCCTGGGTGTTCGGGAAATGGGTGTCTTTGAGGGGCAGGTAGAAATCGCTCACATGCAGTATAAAACGCTGACAAACTATGGTATGTGTTCAAGTTCAAAGGTTCCAGAAATAGAGCTGTACATCTTGGTTGCTCTATGTTCTTATCATAAATGAGCTCTGACTGTCCAGGGAGAGATTTTCAATCTAGGGGTTCACTTGCTTTTGCTCCTGCATATCAACCAGGTATAGGATATAGCTGGCAAGGAAGAGACTCTCTCTTGGTTGATTTTACCTTTGTGAGAAATGCTGACTACAGCTGAGTGCCAGTCTACCACACTTTAAAGGTCCTAGAACTCTTGCTGCAGGCCTGTGTTGATTATCAGCATACACAGACCTTCCTAGAAATTCACTCCGAACCACTGGCCTTAAATGCTCCCACATGCCAAAATTTAAACTTCAGAATATGGGACTGGCAGGTTATGAGAATCCCTTGAAAATGCAAGGGTGTACAAAAGCTAAGTCTTCGTAAAGGTAATTAGAGACTTTTCATAAGTTGGTGTATTGGGTTCTTTTTTCATAGGTATACATATAGTTTTTTCATAGATTAAAAAAAATAAAGTCCTGTAGACAAAAACAATACTTCATTTGGGCCTCCGGGCCTGTGATGTTTATTGCGCGGTTCATTTGACTGGATGGGATGCATATGAAGTAAAAGCAAAACAGCTGCCCCTCTGTATAAATTTCACCAAATGCCAGCGTGTAGTTTTTATTTGCCCTTCTTTGTAGTGATCGCTAGAGCGCCGTGCCTGGCATGAAGCAGTCAGTAAAATGCCCAGAAAGGAACGCAGATGTAAGCACTGCAGGGTCTTATAGATCTCCAGAGGAAAGCCCTCAGTAAGCTTCTCTCTTGGCTCAACCCGAGACTTCCAGCTCCCAGAAGCCCCCTCGTCTCCGGCTACCCCCTGCAGTGGTGACCTGCCCATCACCAATGAAGCAGCATCCTTATCCGCCAGTGTGGCCCTCCCAGCGTTTGCACAGAGGCTGACTGCCTGCTGCACCCGCCCCTTCACCCCCGAGTTCTCGCAGGCCTTTTTGACTGCCCTGGCAGCTTCGGCTATAAATTGTCCACAGACCAGACTATGACAAGGAGCAAGACAAAGACAATGAAGGGCAAGAGGAGATGTGCCCCAGGAGGACAGAGGCATAGTGAGCCGGCTAAGACCCCCCAGCTGTTAGTCATCAGGGTTTCCACCCCCCCTACCAGCCACAGGCAGCGCTGGCAGAGGTTCTTATGAACAGCCAGGTGGGAATCCGTGGGCAGAGGCCTAATAAATTTTCATCAAGCATTCCAGGGCTTTGATCCACAGTGAGGAGTGGACGGTGCTGGCAATTTATTACCATATGTCACTAGTGATGTAAATAACCAAATAGAACGATACGGGGAGGGGGGAGTATTCAGTTCACTGCATTTAGACTTTTCAGGTTATTCGTTGTTGCTCAGTTTCTTTGCAGACCATTCTAGATTGGAAGGGAAGATTCAGGAGCATGCGCTTGGTGGAACTGGGTGAAATAGCAAGCAAAAAAGTGATGCATCTGAAAAAAATAAAAGCTCTTGTGCGCTGCAAACATCAAAACAAAACTGTGACTGGATGATCCAAGTAAACTAATGCTTCCTGTGATTTTGCTCTTCGGAGGACTCCTAACATGCAGCAGTCATACATCCATTAGCAGTGGTACATACTGGCTGATGAAATGACATTGAACTGACAACAAGAAGTAAAAAAAGGCCAGAGGTGACTTGAACCTTGGAAGCATTTGAATGCATTTAAAACGTGTTTGCAAACAGGACAGGGTAGGGATTCTCGGCGTGGTGATGAAATCATCTCCCCGACTAGAAAGCAACAAATGCTTAGACGCTGAAGAAAATCAAAGTGTCTCATATCACGTGGCACACATGACAGATATAAAGCTTTTATTTTCACTTCAGAGAGAAGCAAACCGTTCCATGAGCCGACTCTAAAATGATCAAGACGTGGACTCGGTGTGCTTGAAAGTGCAAAAAGGCAATTAGCCAAACACAGAACCTTTTCTCCCTGAAGGCAGAGGAGTGTCACATAGCTACCCAGGACATTTTAGTTCTTTTTGCTTCCTTAAGGCAGCGACATCTGTTGGTAGCACATATTTATGAATTAAAATGGTATCTGCATCATAGAAAAACATAGTTTACTAGAGAGCCGTATAAGCACAACCCAAAGAGCATCTGGCCAGCCATTCTCCTTTGCCTTGGACCCGTTCCTCCATCACCATCAAGGCGGCTCTAACTCATGGAAACCCCATCTGTGTCAGAATCGGACTGAGCTGCATCGGGTTTTCCATGGCTGGTCTTTCAGGTGTCAGTCGGCAAACCTTTCTTGCCAGTGGACTCCAGCAGCTCACGTTCAGCAGCCAAGCCCTTAACCATCTGCGCTACCCAGGAACGCCAGGGTCACACTGCCTCATCTAAATCTGTGCTTCTGATTGAGGTTTAATAGCAACAATTTAGAGCTCAAGCTATCTGTGAGCCCTAGTGGCATGGTGGTTACGCACTGGCCTGTTTGAAACATGCAGAAGGGTCACTGTGAGTCAGCACCTCGGACAATGATGTTCTAGGTGACTCAAAGGCCTAGGTGGGAACCTAAGTCACCTAGAAAGGCCTTGGCCCCAAAATTTCCTAGCCCCAACCTTCTTAGAGATTCTGACCCCGTAGGATGGGCATACTGTTCAGGGGTCTAATTTGTTTTATTTTTAACAAAAGATTCTTGTCCCGGTTGTTGTTGTCAGGGGTCCAACTCAGGGGTTCTGTGTGTACAACAGAGTGAAACACCGCCTGGTCCTGCACCATCCTCGCCATCCTTGGTTTGAGACCATTGTTGTAATGACTGTCTCGTTGAAAGACTTCCTCTTTTTCACTGATGTCTTTCTCCAGCAACCAGTCCCTCAGAGTGAGACAAAACCGTGCTATTTTCACTTGTAAGGATTATTCTGGCAGTATTTCTTTTAACAAGGGTTTCATTCACTTTTCTGACAATCTAGGGTATATTTAATATTCTTCACCAACAGAAAAATCCAAAGGTAGCCATTCTTCTTTGGTCATCTTCATTCATTATTCAGCTCTTGCATGCCTATGAGATCATTGAAAGTACCGTGACTTGGGGCAAGTGTACCTTAGTCCTCCAAGATCTGACATTTAAGGACTCGAGAGTCTGGGCGACAACTTCGAGAGGCAGGGCGTCTGGGGGAGGTTGTGATTTGCCCTTGGGGCTGAGACCTGGGGAGGTGCTGCAGGGAGCACCCTCCCATGATCCTGAGAGTCTGGGATGCATAGCTCCCTCTCGGGAATATCGCTGGCTGTTTTGTGCACTGGCAATGCCGTAGTTTTGTATGAAGCCAGTCACCACCTTCAGTGTTGTCAGAGCCTTCTGGGTTTAGTGTGTGTTTTAAGTGTGCCTTAACAGCTGGGGTTAAACCCTGGCCCCAAACTAGATTTTTAAAAGGACTTTTAAAAGAAAAATTACCCCCACCCACCCCCAGCACTGCTCCCAAACACCCAGAGGATAGGGCTGGTTTTCCGGTTGGCCAGCCAAGAGTTCTAAAATGATAGCGAGCAAATGCCCAGTGAGAAGGTGTGGGAGAATGTCCCCTGAAAGCCAGAATGTATTAAGCACTACAAAGGGTGTGACACATCGTTGGGAGGACCAGCGATGAGGCAAGGGGGTTCCTGGAGAGCAAACGGCCCACATTCTTTTCCTGCCCCACTGAAGGCCGGGAGGCCCCGAAATAGCAGCGAAGCTCCCTGGGGCTGGCTTTCCTCATCCTGCGGCGGAGCTAAGTGCTGACATGTGTTTTCACAAATAAGGTTGCTAGTGGAAACCGCTTCAGGCACATGACGGCACCCAAGAATCTCATGTAACCCCGGCACCATGTTTTGTTTTGTTTTTTCAGGGGGTGGGGAAAGAATGTGACTTCACTAAAAACAATAAATGAGATCCTTTGCCCATATGTGGGAGTCAAGTTCAAGGAACCATTTTTTTGGCCCAGGACCAGGACTGTAAAATAAATCACAGGCATAATTGATTTTTAAGATGTGGTCAGCATTATAAAATGAAAAAAAGGAGTAATCATAACATTAAAATCGATGAGGGCTGCTCCGATCTGGCATCCACGTTACAAAACCTAATTCTAGCCCCTGGCGGAAGTCCCAGGTTGCATGTAGGAATTCCCAGTCTCATCAGTGCAGATGGGTCCATGGGCACGGTCCTCAGGCACCGGAAGTCACATGGTGAATTGCCAGATCACTAGAAAACCACGGCCCATTTAAACCCTCCTTAGCCCACGCAGACCACAGCCCTGGAGCTGAGCTAGAGCCGTTTGGAGTGCTGAGATGCAAATAGTACAGCACACCAGCCTCATATATTAAGTTCCTTATTGCGAACGTGTTTGGCAAGACTTAGCTCCCTTTGTAGTCTTAAGAAGGAGTTAAGTAGTATCAGACCATTGGGTTCTGCCCGGTGGGGTAATAACTTTCATGCTAAACTTTCATGAAACCGTCTGTGGAATTTAAAGAGAGTGTTTTAAGGACATGCCAAGGAAGGGAAGTGGTATAAAGTAATTTCCACATCCACGTCGTCTTGTGTCAAAGGAAGTAGGAAGACCAGGAGGCAGACATCAACCCGCAAGGTTTTCCTCCCTTCTGCCACCTGGCTTTTTACCTTGACCCAACACGGCAGTGAGCAGCTTCAGGATGTGAGAAAACGGGCCCCCAGCTCTCTCTGGGGAACACCTTGGCTTCTAGGCTAACACCCTAGAGAAAGGGCCATTCGCAGTGCTTGAGCACGGTACGGCAAGCGCCCGTGCAGGAAGAGGGCCGGCCGCCGGAGAGCACCGCTGCAAAGACGCCTAGCCAGCACGGTGTCCATGAACCCCTGATTGACGCCCGCGTGGCGCGGACTTGGCATCGCCTGGAAGGGCAAGTGGGGCCTCCAAATTTGAGATCGTATGTGAAAGAAGTCATGCAGTGGGCCCGAGAAGAGGGAGCATATTCCTTCCGACGGAAATGATCACATTCCATTCTTCCATCTCCCCCGATCTGTCAGAGAGACAGACAGACAGACACACCCAGACCCTCATCTGGGCTGCATTAGCCATGCGGCCGACCAGCCTACTGTGAGTTGCGCTGACCATTCGGCTTTCCTGCCCCCTTCCCCCACCTCACAACCCCCCCCCCAAAAGTGTCTGGGGACTTCAGAGCCAGCAGAGGGGAGGTTTGTGACCAAACCCCTCTTCCCATTTCACTCCCAAGCGCATCTCCTCCCTGCCCCACACCCCTCCCCATGAAAAGCATGGGGCTTGTGTTTCCCACTTTCTTCCTGCCCTGTCACTTCGTGGTCTGTCCTGAGAGAGAGCCCAAAAAGGCACGTGTTATTTCTCCTCCTTTATCATTAACACGCCTCGTTACAACGTGGCACCGTGTCCTCAGACAGCCACACCCTCTGCCCATCTCCCTGTAAGGAAGGGAGGGGTCGGGCCTGCTTGGGTTTGGGCTCTTGAGTCTGGCCCGGGTTCTGAACACTGAGTTTGGGGACACTGAGCAAGTCATTTATCCCTTCGTGACCTGTTTCTTCGGCTGCAAGTCGCCCCTTGTAGGTTGGCGTGGTGCCCACGGTGAAGCTCAGCCCAGAGGGCCAGGTGCCCAGTGCAGGTTCCAGTAAACCAAAGGAGGCTGCAAAACGCCTGCGTCCCATGAGCCTTTGAGTTGTAACCCTGGTTTTGAATCACTTCAGATCTCATGTCTATAAACGAGGCGGATCGCTTTCAGCCCAGCTATTATCTTTAACTTTAATTGTGGTGGAGAGGAGAGGATTAACTGAACTGATAGACCAAAGACACTGTGCAGATCAGGCCGCCAGGGCTTCACAGAGGGCGCCCATCGCTGCTGTTATCACGTCCTGTGAGAAGGAAAGTGGCAGACAGGGAGAAAGTAAACAGATACCCCGCGCCCACCGTGTGATGTAGCACCTTACTAAGTGTTTTTACACGTACTGCCTCTAAGTCCTCACCCCCAGTCTGTGCCAGCTGATGTCGGCTCCGTCTTGTTCAGCTGCACTGTTACTCAAAGTACTCAGGACAGACCTTTTGAGGCTGAAGCTTGAAGAAAGGTCTTCTGGGCCCAGATTCCCTGGAAAATTGTAGAATTGTGCTAGTCTTTGCCCTCGCCCCCACTCTCTGCTTCTCCAGTAGCTTCCCCCCTGCGGGCCATGCTTAAACCGGCATACATTTTAGAAGCAGCTAATTCCTCCTGCTGGACAGGCCATAAGTAAGATGCATCATAATTAGCTATGTCTGATTGACCTCCTGTTGTCCTAAGCTGTGGCCCCTAATTGTATGGTGGGGGGTTCTAGCTATGGCTAGTTTCATCATTTTGACAGTTTGCTAATAAAAGGTCACCCAGGTACAGAGGCGCTCTGATTTACATATGGCAAGTCGGAGAGCATTGTGGAAAGTCAGCGTCTACGCCAGGCCTGTGCATTTGCTGCTATTGACACCCATGCTGAGATTCCATAATTGACAAGAAACGCTATTATTAAGCAGGTCTGTTGAGATAATTAGCACTCAGGGTTGCATTTTTAATCGGACTTGAGTCAGATAATTTATCACAGCAGTAGCAAGCTGTCAGGGTCACACAATAAATACTCATTAAGGCTGAATAAAGATTAACTGCAGGCTGAAAGAAAATTAGGCCAAGTAGTAACATTTGATTTCAATATTTACAGTGCTAATTTGGACTGATATTGGCAAAAAGATCAGATCCCCAAATTGAGCTCATTTATGAAGGGAAAAGAGAGGAGGTTGCCGAGCGGGACTCTACTTTGAAAAAGCTTGCAATCTCAGCCCTAATTGATAGTCCAAAACATTAATTTTGAAAGGCTCATTTGGCACGACCGTTCCAGTCGCTCTGGTATCGCTGCATTAATAAGATGACAACTCCAAACAGAGAAATTGTGCATCCTGGAGGCGTGCCTAATTTGTTAACATTAGTCAGTTACTGCACTTTTAATTCAATGCGACTCACTTGTCTTCGGTTCATACATGGGCAGCTTATGGCACTTCAAGTTAATTAAAAACACCGACCATTGAAACATGCAACATCTTTAAAAGGAAGTCATTTCAGGCCACTATATTACCAGGCCAAGACATTTATGTACTTGCTTATAATTTACAGTACACTAAAGATAGGGAACCAAATGAGAACATTAGTATTTATGAATACAGTAAATTTTGTTGACAAAACCAGTGTAAAAGGTCAGCTACAGAATCCACAGCAAATGCGCAGTTTGTTTATCAGACTGAGGGGCTTAGATTTTAGTAGAAAATTAATTTCAAGGGCGACTGCCTTGGTGTGAAGTCCGCCTGCAAACCCCAAGGACCAGGCAGCGCCTGGCCGAGCCCACCCCTGCCCAAGGCCCAGCAGGCAGTCACTTGAGTGGCCTCTCGCAGGCAGCCCTGCCCTGTCATCAGACTTGAAAGATTTCAGCCACGCCGCCATCATCCTCCGAGAATTTCTGTCTGGAGCCTTGTTGTGATTGCGGTAGTTCTCTGTGGAACCTGGAGGCCGGCCCCTAAGAGAACGAGGGCTTCTGGGTAGATCCCCGCAAAGCAAGCAGGAGAAATGAAATGAATTATGCACACCGAGGCTGCAGGATCTGAGATGGGCTTCGGTCACAGGGAGGGGCCCTGGCTGCGAGGATTTTCGATGGCAAGAGGTCAGGAGGAGCTAGGAGTGCCAGGAGACTGGCCCTGAGGAGATGTTGGGGAGAGGACTGTCCCTTGCTCTGGCCTAGCCCTGTGCGCATGGTGCGTGACAGCATTTCATGGTCACAGCAGAGAGGTGTTGTCTTGTTCGCCAGCTTCTCAAGGGCCTTATTGGGTTCATTTGAGTGACACAAAGGAGGGAGGTGCTTTCAGATTGGGGCGAACCTGATCCAGTCATACCTCCTGCCTCACCGCACTGTTGGCCCTCAGAACCCCAATTATTGAACAGGGAGCCATGGCATTCGCTTTGAACCTCAGAAAGTAGCAGGCTCAGGAGATGCAAATGGGCCGACAGAGCCGTTCCGTGTTCTTCATTCGATTCAACTTGCTGTGCCCGTCTTTACTAAGCACACAGGTGCTGTGGCGGAAACCCAGGATGGAACCTGAATGCTCAAGGAGATGCTAAGGAAATTAGGAGACAGCAGTCCCACTTTAGGCCAACTGCCAAAGGTCAGGAAAGCAACACATCAGGGTCGCTGATGACAAGGTGTTACTTATTTAGCCCGGGCCTTCCATGCTGAGTCATCCCACTACTAAAAGGCCGCCTTTGATTCTTAGCTAACCCTTCCCTGCACACCTGGCCCTCGGAGCTCTGCGGCTCAGGTGCGACCTATGACAGGCACACAGCAGAGTAAGTGAGGCCGCCTCTCCTTTTATCCCGCCTGCCTTTGCCAGTCTATTTCTTTCCCAGGTCCTCTGCTCTTCCCCCCATCCACCCCCCGAAGCCCGTTATTCTCATTTCTTTAGGCTTAGCTCCCAGGCAGCGCATCTTTGTTAAGCGGATAAATCGAGCTTCTCCTAGCAGGAACCTTGGTATTTTAAGCAGTGCTTTCCTGGTAATCAGATAGCCCCCGGTAATGAACCTCAAACTACATGGTGTCTTCCAGCAGAAAGGCCGTCTCTTCCCCATGCTCTGTAGCACCGTGGATATATTGAGCATGCGGAGGGTTCTTTAATCATCGCGTGCGGAAAGAGGAGCGTCACGGGAAAGTGGGCATGACCACGCAGCCAAAGCCTTTCCTGACGGCAAAGTAGACCCTGAGTTCCTACTGCCTTCTGGGAGTGAGAAACCATGGGGCTTCATCTCCCCTCCAGGTGGATGGCCCACAGGAGGCCCAGGTGTTCTGGAAACCACTGTGAATTGGTGTCCTTGGGGAGAGTCCAGGTGGATTCTGTGTGTGAGAAAACATTGTGCAGGTTCTGGAATTCAAGTGAATGAGCGTCAAAGGTGTTTGGCAGTGTGTCCAAATAGCCTTTGAGTTGCAGTCCTTGGAAAGTTCTCAGTATATTCAAAGAATAAGGCAACAAATGTGTCTATCTCAAGTTCAAGTCAAAGACGAAAGCCCGCTTTCATGCGTGTTCTCAGTACACATCGTGTAACAAGCATGAGAATGTCCCAAATAGACTCCCTGAATGAGGAAAACCAATGTCAACTTGCTTCTACGCAAGCCCTTAAAAGTGACGTTTTCTTCTTCCTCTGTGTACATTATGTAATAAGTATGCGCATGTAGGAAAGGCAGAAAGGCCTACGTTCTGTGCTCTTCAAAACACACAGCAGAGTCCACTGCTACTCTGCTCAGGAAGAGTGCGTTAGAGACAGGGCCAAAGCTTCTGGGTTCACGCTAAACACGGAGGGAGGTGGCAGAAGCAGAGTGCAGTTATGGGGAACAAGAGGGGACGCCATCTTCCCTGTCAGGGCACTGGGATGGGTGGCAATCCGTATTTCCAGGTCTTTAAAAGCGAATCATTGGAAGCAGCCACACAACTCAAATCATAAGGGCTAGTGTTTTATTAAGCAGGTGGACTGTCCGAGGGGCATCGAAAAGGAGGAAGGCCCTCGAGGGGGCGAGGATGGTGCAGGACCGGGCAGCGCCTCATTCTGTGGTGCATGGGATCATTATGGGTTGGAACTAAGCTGACAGTGCCTACCAATATTTGCCTAAAGTGCTTTGTATCTTTGGAACGTTCTCACTTCATTCCTACAAAAAACCATACACTATCGGCATTTCATAAAGAGCCTGGTGCCTCTGGACTAAGCATTGGACTGCTATCTGCAAGGTGGACGATTCCGACCCACTAGCCAGCCACTTCCCAGGAGGAAGGTGAGGCTGTCTGATCCCATAACAATCACAGTCTTGTACACAAATGCAGATAAGAGCTCACGACGAATCCATGTCAGATAAAACCCCTCAGGAACAGAAATGGGAGTAGCGATACCAGGAGGGTAGAGGGGAATGTGCGGGGAAGAGGGGGGAGAGGGGGAACCGATTGCAATGATTGACGTATAGTCTCCCCCTACCCTACCCCACAGGGGGATGAACAACAGGAACGTGGGCGAAGGAATACAGTGGTCGGTGTAAGATATGAAAACAATAATAATATATCATTTATTCAAGGGATCACAAGGGTGGGAGGGGGAAAGGGGGGAAAAAGAAGAGCTGGTATCAAGGGCTCCCAGAGAAAGTAAATGTTTGGAAAATGATGTTGGCAACACATGTTCAAACGTGCTTGATACACTTGATGTATGGAATGGTGTAAGAGCCCCCAATAAAATGAGTTAATAAATAAATAGAAGCAGCAATTTGCCGTCTCAGAAACCCTAAGGGGAAAGCAGTTCTACTCTGTCCTGCATGTGAGTCAGCATGGACTCGGCGGCAGCAGGTTTGTGTTTGGGGTCAGTCTCGTTTCATTGGTGAGCTCACTGGGGCACAGAGACCATAGGTAACTTGCCCAAGCTGTACCACCAGTGACTGGTGATACTGAGACGGACACCCGTGGGCCTCTGTGGGCATTTCTGCAGAGCCAGAAGATCGTCAGTAGAAGATAGGAGAAGAACAGGGGGTTTAACATAAACATCAATGTCTTCATTTAGGGGCCGATTTAATGTTGGAAAGTTAAGAACATAACAAACCACGTTGCAATTTGAAAATATAAGCTAAAACCTTCAGAAAGCCAGAGAGATAAGAAATTACAGGGTTCACTGTGAAAGACTATAGCCATTCATTGCAATGGGAATAATGAAACTTGGAAGACCCATCTTAAATCTGTAAGCTTAGTCAGACAGTGAAATTGTTGAGAACTTGAGATGAGGGTGCTGTTTCTAATAGGAAAATAAACACCAGAACTAACCAAAACACCCTTCAGTGAGTAAGTGAATTGGGTGCATCCATCCTATTGAAAACCATGAGGCTGATCTACCTGCCCAAACCTAAAAAGACGCCAACATACAGCTCAGAAAGAGTAAAAAGGCCTTTTTAAAGTACTGTGAGCCTATATTTATTCTGTAAAGGGAAGAAAAACTGGTAAAGACAGTGCGCACAGATCAGTGCAATCTGATCAGTGCAATCTGATCAATGCAATCTGGAGCATTCTCGAGTAGCTGGCTGGAGTTGGCATAGGAGTCTGAGAACTTTCCTGTAATACCTGGGTCTTTTCTGGTATGATATGTTGCTTTTTAATTCCGATGAAACAGAGAGGTTTTTCAAATATATATCTACAGATATGTTTTCATGGACAGCCCTATTTGGTCAGGTTTATGAGATTTCCTAATGGGATATAAAGCTTTTTCATGGCATATTGATTCTATTGTTACACGTCCATAAAAACAAGAGAGAACACTGATTGCTTTTTCTTCTTCTTCTTTCAAAGCAATAAACATATTCTAGAAATTTGTGAGTGGCTTGGCGTCGATATTATATTTATTTTCCAATTAGGACGGATGTTCTTGGAGCAGAAGATCGACTTTTGGGTTGCTTCTGAGTAAACCAAACAAAAGAATATCAGGAGACCAGCCTAAGGAGCAGAAGCTCCAAGCAGTCACGACGGCAACCACTTTCATATGTATATTGTTGTTGGCAAAAGTCCATCGAACAAAACATTTGCCTAGTCAGGGGGCATTACTTGTACAGTTCAGTGGCATTGGCTGTATTTGCCATGTTGTACAATCACCAGCACTCTTTGTTTCCAGATTCTACCTTTGTTAACAGATGTTCAGTGCTTAAAGCTAAGACTCTCCAACCCTTGATACCACTAATAAACTTGGGCATCCTCCTTTATGGGGTACCTACTCTTGCCCTCATTTGCTGTGCACAGCAGCCTTATGAGGTAGGTAGTATACTGGTCCCGATTTTCTAGTTGAAAAGGTAGACTGAGCCAACTTAAAGAATTTGCACAGAGCCAGTCAGTAGTAGAAGGAGCCCTAGGGGTGCTGTTGAGGAAGCCTCAAGGTCAGCAGTTCAAACCTACCAGCTGCTCCAAGGGAGACAGTTGAGGCTATCTGCTCCAATAAAGATTTACCTCCCACATAAGGTTATTCTACTTTGGAATTGAATTTATGGCGGGGGGGGGGGGGGGTTGTTGGTGGTGGTTAGTAAGTAGTAGAGTAGCCCTTAACCATAAGGTTGTCGATAAAAGCCCATTCCAAGACACCTCAGAAGAAAGGCCTGGTTATCTACTTCATAGAACCCAGCCATTGATTTAAAAAAAAAAACATTTGGGGCACAGTTTTATTCCAACACATGTGGGGTTGCCATGGGCCAGATTCAACTGGTTGGTAAGTGGGTGAGTTGGCCTTCCCAGCGCACTGTGTGCGTGCCATCCTGGTGGACCAGCCAAGCTGCTTCCCTGTGAGGAAAAGTGACTGACTTGCCAGGGTTTTCTTCCTAGTACAGTCTCCTTGCTCTTGCAGAGACATGCAGTTGGCAAGACCCCACCAACTCTAGTTGACACCAAGCCATGAAGACCATGCTGGCAGGCCCTCGGTGCAGATGCCGCAGTAGACTGTGGCTGTGAGAACAAATAGCATCAGAACTGGGAAACCCAAATGCCTACTCTAATTTGCTGAGTAATGGGCTACTTGGACTGGGCGGTACCAGGCACGTCCATGATTTCAAATATGTGGGCCTGGTTAACGCAGGAAGTGGTATGAAAATAGGTTTGGCTAAAACATGGTGCTCATTCTGGAGGGCTTAAAGGAAACATGAATTGGTTGACAACAGCAAGTAAATCAGACCTGATCTTATGAACCATTTTATGCCATCCACGGGCAAGCTACGTAATCAGAATAGACACGAGAGCATTTCCATCTTTACTACCACCGTCTGTTATCAGAATCTTGGTAGAAGTAAACAAATGCATAGTATGGCGTCGAAAACCTACCGGCTCTTCCAGGAAGACTTGGCGCCTGAATTTATGATCTCAACCAAGCAGTGCGCCAAGATGTGTGTGAGTTTACTCTAGAGGGGCCGCCCAGAGGTGTAAAGAAAAATTCGTTGGTAGCAATCGCTCACCGTTTCAATGTGCTTTATGTTACTGGGCGGTCATTGCCTTCGCTTGGCAGGCACTCCCAGGAAAGGCTGGGCACCCCAAGGTGAAGCCAGTTGTTGGAGTAGGCACCATGGAGAAAAGGCTGGCAGACATTCAGCGTAGACATGTTGCTAGGGAAAACAAAGAAGCAAATAGTGACACCAAGCCTGTTCTGACCGCAGCAACCTCATAGGACAGACTAGAAAGCCTGGGGGGTTCCGAGGCTGTCAATCTTTACAGGAGCAGACCGCCTCATATGTCCGATAACAATCTCTAAAGGCCTCTTCAGACTCATGAAGTACATGCAATGACGCCGAATGCAGGAAGGTCACAGGCCAGTGGGTAGAAAGTCTTGGGGATCCAGTGGCATTGTCAGCATCTCAGCGCTGGCAGGGGTCTCCACATGGCTCCTCAGCACCCAGGGCTCTGGCTGCATCAGGGTAGCTCCATGTGGCTTCCCCTCAGGAATGTCTCCCAGGAAGTGAGCATGTGTTCCCCCTCCAGTGAGCTGTTTGTCTCCTCAGCATCTCCAAATGAGGTCATCAAGCCACGACCTGATTGACAGGCAAAACTCTATCTAAGTCTCAAATTGACCACAGATTATGTAACTACCACAGCCCATCACACACCATAAATTTCACCTGGTCCACGTTCACACTTGAGTGCTTTTCATATGGTCCCAGAACTGTGTGGCTCGCGCCACAATGTAATTTTAGAACATTTTCAGAACCTTTTTTTCTGCCAATGGGCCATTTGGATATTTACAACATCACTCAAAGGCCATACATTAGCCACTTAAATATCAGTCACCTATAGTTGGTATAACAGTTAACTCACTGCTCATGTGATGACTAGAACTGCTTCTGTTTTGGTGAGACGAATGATGGTAGCTGGTATAGATGATTTCCCAGGCCTGCCCTAAAAAAACCCCACCTAGGCATTAGCTGTTACTTTCACTCCCCACTGCCACCTTGCTTCCAGACCAATCTGCTTTGTGACTCCATAGAGTTGCCTCCTGTGGACCTTTCGTCTAAATGGAATCATATAGAATGAGGCCTTTTGTGTCTGTTTTCCCATAATGTTTTCAAGGTTACTCTATGTTGTAGCGAGTACTTAATTCCTTTTCGTGGCTGTCTAATATTCCATCGCATAGATATGCCACAGTTTATCTATTCATCCTTTGAGAGAGCTTTCTCTTTAAGGAATTGGCAAACTGATTTCCAAAGCAGCTGAATCGTTCTACATTCTTATCAGCATTGTATGCAGATTCCAGTGTCTCTAAATCTTTACCAACATTTGTATCTGCCTTTTGTATTAGATCCCTTCCTGGTGAATATGAAGGAACCCTGGCAGTGCAGTGAGTTAACTGTTGGACTGCTAACCCCGAGTAACAGTACAAATCCCTCAGTCAGACCTTGAGAGAAAGCTGACACTGCCTATTCCCAGGAAGACCTACAACCTTGGAGCCCTATGTGTCCCCTCTACTCTGCTCTGTAAGGTCATTTGCTGTGACTTGGAATTGACTCAGTGGCAGTAGGCTTATTGGGTGTGAAACTGTATCCCATTGTGGATTTGATTTGCATATCCTTAATGACTAATGACATTGAGCATATTTCCTTGTGTTTATTGGCCATCATATATCTTCTTTAGAGATATTTCTATGTAGATTGGCCCCCTTTTTAAATTGGATTCTTTAATCTTTTCCCCACTGAATTATAGGAGGGGGTTGTTTGTTTTTATATAAATTCTGAGTACAAGAAAACTTAGCAGACCATTTTCAATTATTTTCTCCCATTCTATCAGTTCGCCTTTGCAACTTGAACGGTTTTCCTTTTGATTTTGTTTAGGATTCAAAAAAGACCCCAATCCCAATGATAATTTAGGGAGAACAGTTTATTAAGTCTGAAAGGGAGAACATTTTTCCTTTTGATCAAGTGCAACACGCCACCTTTTTCTCCTTTTCTCACTCGTGCTGCTGGTGTCAGCTAGGAACCCATCGCCCGCCTCGGCCAGCTCATGCAGATGGACCCCAGTTACTCTTCTTAGACTTTCTAGCTTTCCTCTGACGTTTAGGTCCGTGCTCCCAGTTTGAGTTAATCCAACCGAATTTCGAGCTTTGTCCAATTTTCTTTTCTATGGACTGGATTGATTTCTGGCCGATCCTTCCGATGGGATGTGGAGCCAGAATTGTAATCGCTCCCACGGCAACGCCATCCATCACGCTGCCTTCACCACGCTGCCTGCACCGCGATGCAGAAGGAGAAGTCTTCGCCGTGCTTGATCTTTTATTTCATTGCTGTTGAAATGCCCTTTAGGTGGTGCTGCTGCTGCGTTTCCTGGCTTCTCCTTTTCTTGACTGAAAAGTCAAGGATTTTCGTTCTACCTTGGTGTCAGCCACATCCCTTGCTAGAAGAAAACGTGGCTCCATCGTGGAAAACAAACAGTTGGCATTTTGATGGCATCCCCCCTCCCTCCCCCCACTCCATATCTAACGGAAACTCGCTAGCACTTCTTGTAAGACGTGTCTCCGTCGGAGGGCACTTTGCCGACTGTGTGCCTTAACCAGCGTATGAGCAGAGCCGGCTTCTGAGACTGGGAACTGAGCCAGTTAGAGCTCCATGTGGAATTAATGACGATTTCCAGCTCCTACTCTCTCAACTTCCATGCAGCTAATTAAAAAGCAAAACTTTCAAGTGGTTGACTTCCTAAAGAAAAATGCGTTCTTCATGTTGCCTGTTTGCAAAGTGCCTCTTCTGTTAAAAGGACCTGTGTACGAGTTTTACATCTCATTTCCTGGATTATCTTCCCTTTGCCAACTCGCAGTGTGGGACATGGGGAAGTGGCATGGCTCCCCACCCCTCCCCCCACCGTTTTTTTAAAACCACTTAAAAAAATTCCCAGGAAGGTTTTTTTTTCCCACTCCAACTGCCTTCCCATTATGTTCTGCAGCCTGCCACGCTTGCCAGGAACCAGCAGGTAGCCCACATGGTATGCGTGTCTGTGTGAGAAAGCTCCCCTGATGTGGACAAGATGTTCGTTGTAAAATGAAGCCAACATCTTGTCTACAAGTGTGCAGAAGTACAGTATATCCGCAAGCACCAGGGCCATAAAGAACATTTAGTCAAGTGTGGCTTGCTAGAAAGACTCTATTGTTGTCAGTATGATTCGGAGACCAAGACTTGTAAGTCTAGGGAAGAAAAGCGGTGGTCAGAGGACCTGTTTTTCCCTGTATTTGTCCCCAAGGTCGGGGGGGGGAGGGGTGGATTTTCCTGTGGATTATTTTCTACAACAGAAGCAGCTCTCCTCATCTGTGGATCTTACATTTCAGTCTTCTTGTCCTCTCAGCACTTGGGGCGTTGTTTGGGGCCACTCTCTCGACAGTTGTCCATCAGCGACAGAGTACTTCTTACTTCTGCCTTCCCTGCTACACTCAAGACCATTACGTTGTGTTGCATGTCCACTTACACAGTGCATCGAATGTTAGCTGTGTAAGTCCTCAGCCCTTGATGTGAGACCCCAAAAGTATTTGACCCTCTGGAGCCTACTTATATCAGAAATACTCTGGGCCACACCTGAAGAAAGACATAAAAAAAATTTTTTTTTGAAACCTCAAAAATGCAAGTGTTTGAAGGGAACCTAATAACCTTGCTATATTGATATGTGCTTTGAATTATAATACGAACAACTTGGCACACATTTCTCTCCCTTATTGCACGGCAAGCTCCTTGAGGTTCAAGCCGCAAATTCGTCTTCTACCAGCCCCCAGTAGGCGCTCAGGCAGCACGCGGGGAACTGAGCTCTGGGAACTGAAGCCATAGCCAAGAACAAACAGAGCCGTTGTGATGGCTCCTCAGAGCATGTTCTCCAGGAGGTGACATGGTGACGTTTTGTCTTAATTTCTCCTTCAAGGGAGATCTTCTTCGGAATTTTCCAAAGATGTTTTCTGAGACTGCTGCCACAGCTCAGTCCACGTTGGGGTGTGCTGATGGGAAAGGAGGCGAGGTTTTGAGGGATGGAGATGGAATTGGTGTTGAAGTAATTCTCTGGCCTCCCTTCCGTGGCCCTCTTCCTACCAGTTAAATGGAAATGTGAATGTCCCTTGTCGATGCCCGGGACATGTTTCTGTATCTGCGATTCTACTTACTGGCCCTGTTATCCGCACCACGGGAGGAGAAATACCCAGACTCCTGACTTACAGGTGGCTTTGTGCGAAGTCTTTGCCTAGCACAACCACGGAACGCTAACCCAGTCAGAAATGCAGTCTCCTACTTTACACACTTCCAGTTTACAGGCAGCTCCTAACTTACAGCGGGCTGCATTCCAAAAGTCCATTTATAAATCAATTGGTTGGAAAATAATGCACTTTCCATAGAAACAATTTTATATGTGAGGGCCGGGTTAGCCCACAAAACCTCCTCAAACGTAGCTGAACCTTTTGTTTGCTGTGAGCTGAGCAGCCGGAGAGACCAGTGCTGTCTGAGGATCTGCGGCCTTGGAAGACCTAATGGACTGTTGATTGTTATTGTTATTAGAGGTCAGCATGCATTTTAATTAGAGGGCGGAAGGGAACTGTTTCTTTTGGGAATCAGTTTGGGGGAGGGAGGACTCTGAATAGCCCCGCCTAAGGAAGCAGGCGGTAGAGGGGGGAGAAAGGACTAAAACCAAGCCCCCCCCCCCCCAGGGGAGGTAGGTGAGCTGTGAGGATTAAGGAAAATGGAGGGCAGGGTCTGTGTTCCCTGAGGAGGACACTTGGGCGCCACCTTTCCTGGGCTGCCAGCTTACACTTAACCGAGAGGACCCAGCAGCTGGCTAGAGAGAAGTCTCTGGGTTACAGTCTCCAAAGGCTTAGTGAAGGTGAGCGAAACAAACGCAAAAGACAAAGTGCCATCGAGTCGATACCAACTCATGGTGACCCGATAGGACAGGGTAGAAAGGCCCCTGTGGATTTCCGAGACTAACTCTTTAGGGGAGCAGACAGCCTCTTCGTCTTACCAGCAATTCTCATCCTGTGGGTCTCGACCCTTTTGGGGGTCAAACGACCCTTTCACGGGGTTGCCCAATTTATAACAGTTGCAAAATGACAGTGATGAAGTCGCAATGAAAATAATTGCATGGTTGGGGGGTCACCCCAACATGAGGAACTGTACTAAAGGGTCGCGGCATGAGGAAGGTTGAGAACCACTGTCCTAGACAGTCTTGAGTCCTCCTAAATGATGCGGGAATACTTATCAAACACTAACGTTTTTCTCCACTGTCACTGGCCATAAATCTAAGCTCATATTACTTCGAATGGCATCCTAAGTATCCGTGGGCTGACCGGTCATTTTATCTAGGGCTGGACTAGCAGGCAGTTTAGGAAAATGGCCTAGTCCCCGCCACCCCACGTGCCAACTATCTAACCTCAGTACACACACACACACACACACACGCACCTCTATCCAACTCACAATACCCAATGTATCAGTGCATCCAACGAGCTGGGGCAGGGATGAGTCGGGGAGAGCTCCCCTCATCCACATCCAGGCCAGTCCCCCAGCCTGGTTTCCTCCATCGGCTGCAGCATGCGCATGCTCCTTGACAAGGGCCTCCCAGACTTGCTGTTCTTGGACACAAAGTTACCCATCCTAATGTGATCCAACCAAATCTACCCTGTTCGAGTCAATTCCAACTCTCAGCGCCCCTTTCCAGGACGGCAGAGAACTGCCCCTGTTTGTCTCTGAAACGCTATGGGAGCTGGCAACTGCGACTTTGTCCTGAGGAGCGACTGGTGGGTCTGAGTGAAGCAGCCTGGCACCCGCAGCCCAGGGTTTCAGCCCCCAAGTGGCACCGTCATGCCATAGCTCACTGCTGTCAAACTGATTTTGTGGCACAGAGTAGCACTGCCAACTTTGGGTTTCCAAGACTGTAACTCTTGGCTGGAGTAGAGAACCACATCTTTCCCGTGGGGAGAGGCCGGTCGTTTTGAACTGCCGACCTTGTGGTTAGCAGCCCAGCGCGTGCCCTTAGGGCTCCTTCATAGGGGGACAGTCTTGCGTGTATTTTTCCATTCGTTTTACAACACTTAAGGAATGGCTTTGTAACTTGGCAGTTTTGTTTCTCTGCACCAGGAGTCAGCAGAGCCAAATATGGCCCTTCACCTCGTTTTGTAAATAAAGTTTTATTGTCCATTTGCTTACATGTTGTGTCTGAGTGCTGATTTCAATCTATCACGGTAGACTTGAGTAATTGTAACCGAAACCATTTGTCCCACAGAGTCGAAAATATTTACTAGCAGGCCCATTATAAAAAAAGGTTTTCTGGCTGGTTTGCTTCATCTAATCTCATTTCAGATGGTCTTCCAGAAGACCAAGATGTGATGTTGCATTGAGAAATTCTTCTTTGCCCACAGGCTTACTCCTTTAACTGGCTTTACATTTTATAAAAGCGATGGGGACCTTTCTGTTTATCTCATAGTGAGGATCCTGAGCTGCTGCCTAGGTTCTGAGTGCCATTGGGTTAGCGTGTACTTTCCCCTGCACTTGGCATGTTCTTTTCTGTTTCGAGTGAAGGAGCCACCATGGTGGTGTGGATCTGCTCCGCGGGAAGAAGAGGGGGCCGTCCCTGTGAAGATCCGCAGCCACTTCTCCGCGCTGCAGTATTGCTGCAGGTTGGAGTAGACTCGGTGGCAGTGGGCGTGGGTCTTTGGGTTTGGGTTTGTTCTAAGCACTCAGCTGCCCACCGAAAGGTCTGCAGTTCCAACCCAACAGCGGCTCCTCGGGAGAAAGGCCTGGAGACCTGCTCCCTGGGGAGATGGCCTAGAAAGCCTCGCGGGCAGGCAGCTGGACCCAGTCTTTTTTTATCAGGAGCAACGAGGCCACGCTCCCACAACGTGTCCCTGTATAGGAGACAAGTAGTTGAGGTCTTCGTGCTGTACTTACACAAAGACATTTTCTTCAAAAAATAAATACGGAACCGATGATAGGAACATTTCCTCATTGGAGAAATAATTACCCCAATTTTGAGTTATTAGGAAAGCCTCAGAAGAGAAATAGCAAAGCAGTTGTTCATGAGGAAGAATTTGCTGTTTAAAAATATATGTCAAACCCAGCAGATTATTCCAAAAGTGAACCTCGTTTTGTTGTGTTGACATTTTTGTTCACTGTGTATCCCTTTTTTCTGTAACATCAGTATGACCACTTACACTGTGCTCTTGGGAGAAACAGGGGTCATGTTGGGAATGTTCAGAGTTGCTGCCGGAGAACCACAGGCGAGGCTTACAGTGACATGTCATCTTGTCCGTCTTTAAATCCATTTACATTCTTGTTTCTCTTTCTTAAATTTATGGGTGAAAGTTTACAGAGCAAATTAGTTTTCCATTCAATATTCTGTACCCGTTGTATTTCAAAGCTTAGTTGTAATGGCCTCAATATGACACCCCTCTTCCCACTTCCTCTCTGGGTTCCCACATCCCTTTCCTCTTTCCCGTCCCTGCCTGCTTACAGAGCTTTGATTTGGGGGAAATGCTACCACTTGGGGTCTCCTCCGGGGGATGATCTCTCTGAGAAGCACATTGTCCCCAGGTGTTATTGTTCACGTTGTTGCCCTGTCTGACACATGACTGAAAGGTGATCCCCCAGGACAGATTCACCCCCAGGTTAGTCTCTCATCAGACCAGTAAATTCTCTTTCGTGATTTTGAATTTTGGTCATTTTTCTCCCGTTATGTCCAGTACCTTTTGATGTATTTTCATGTAAAATATATCTTCCTATTTCAAGAGCCGTGTTTTGCTCTTCCAATAGTGTCTCTATGAAAAGGGACTGGCTCGGAGGCTGCGGGCTTTTGGTTTGGTGTTCTGATTACAAACGACACGTGCAACTGCTTTCTGGGCACAAGGTGGCTTTGGGGGATGACGAGAATAGTTCAAAACGAAGTGGAGGTGATGGGGGCGCAACATTGTAAGTGCACTAAATGCCACTGAACTGATCGCTTTCAGGGGTGAATTTATGTTAGGGAATGTCACCTCAATTGTTTAAAGTCATTTTCATTATAGAAAACACAGAACAGGACACAAAGAAGAAAAATTCTTCACTTCCATTACCCAGAGATGACTGTTGATATTTTAGTATCTTTCAGGGCTCATTTTCCATGGAGATCCTGTCTGCCTTTTTAACAAAGTCTGGCTATGCTTTCTTAGGACTGATCGTCGATCATCTGTTGACCATGCACTACGCTAGCAGTTTGTGTCCACGTGACCTAGTTCAATCCTTGCAGCGGCCTTAGGCTGTGTGGCAGAAACCTCACTTGACCCATGAGAAACAAAAACACAACAGGCTAACTTATTTGCCCAAGGTCAAAAAGCTCAAGCCGACACTCGCACTCTTAGCCACTCTGCCCTCCTTCCGCAAACAAACACTTGCTACGGTCAGTACGCAAGCAGTGCTTCAAGCTGCCAATCTAGGCAACTGCTGTGGTTAGTGTACTGTTTATTAACAGCGGTCCTTCCACAGCGGACCTGTAAGGAGTGCTCGCACTGAAGATCCCAAGATGGCCCAGCACTCCCCGCTGTGAGCTAGGGTAGCCACACACCCCAGGGCCGGTGGCCACTTCTGCCCCCTCCCCCCGGCTGGCCGCAACACTCCCAATGCAGCCATCCCACAGGCCATGGGGCACTGCCTGGCTGCCCACTGGAGCCACCCTGCCCTAAATCACAGGGAAATATTTTAACCGCTGGGTAAATAAACCATAAAACAGAATCTACCAGCTCCTCTAGAGCAGTTTTGGCTCCCAGAAGACTGCTTTATTTGTATGTTTGGAAGAGGCCACGGGGATGTGTTTTTTAGAAGAGATCCTTGCAGTTGCCAGAAAACCAACTTCCCTGCTCCTTGAAATCAAGCCTGGAGAACCTCCTTTCCCGCTCCCTCTGTGGATCCGGAGCCCCTTCCCTGCCCTCCGCCCTAACTGTTGGGTGCTCAGTCAAAGGGCAGAGTAAGGGACTTCAAGAACGTGGTTGCACAGACAACTTAAGGGGTGGGCACCAGCAAGATAAAGAATTGGTTTGCTTTTCCAGCAAGCTAAATCAGAACTCGGCACAAGCACGCCTTTAACGATTCTATTTTCTCCTTTGTTGGGAGCTGCAATCTAAGATTGCCTGCCACATTCTTGAGCGAGAGTCATAAAAGCCCTTTGCCTGCAACTGGCCTTCCATTGGGAAACCTAATAAACATTTGCTAATGCAATGTGATTCAAAATTACTATGAAAGTTAAGAATAATAAAGCTGGACCTAAATAAAGTGCTATTAACTGTGTTTATATCTGCATTAGGCCTAAGCCCCACTGGCAATTACATGTTTTTAGTTTGCATTGTTCAACAGTTTCAAATGTACCAGAAAATGCTGGCCGAAGACTGTTGCCTAACTGAAACCAGATAGGCCCAGCCATCCAAAGGCTCTGTGGAGAAAATACATCCTTCTACCCAAAATAATCTGAACAGTTTATGTTTTGCAATCACATGCCATTTGGCGTGATTTGGTACAAATCTGGGTCACTTCTCAGAAAATATATGATGAAGTAAATACAAGCGAACTATTCAAATAATATGCAAGCATGTAGACGCAAAGTTATATGACCCCGTGCTGCATGTGGGCCTTGTAGATTCAATTACTATTTCATTTTATCAAGAGCTTGTGACACGAGAGCTTTCTATTGCAGGGCCCCTGAAAATTGATTCAGAGGAAGAAAACGCTTGCTCCCAGAACTGGTTCTGGCCTTCATGTAGAAGAATAACTAGCATTTAGAATAATTTAAAGGGTGCTGAGAACACCTTACCCAAGCATGGCCCCCAAGCCCGCCATTGTAGATCATCTGGTTTTGTACCCTTTCTCCAAATGCACAAACTCTCAGGAGCATGTTTTAATAACAAATAAAACAAGAAAGACTGATGAATGAGTCGATGCAAGCATCATGAGCCCTGCCTTCAGAAAGCTTATCCAACACCCAACCCACTGCCATTGCGTCTCAATGCACCCACAGAGCGGCTGGTGGCTTTGTACCATGGACCTCGTGGCTAGCTATCCAACAGTTAATGCCACCAGGGCTCCCCAGAAAGCTTATTATTTAGTGAAAGAGGGGACATAATTTGGGGGGTATTAATATTTTCCTCATTGCAAAAGATAATATGTTGTACTGTGATAGTAAGATGGATGTGCATTTGTTGAGCACTTAGGGTGTGTGTGTGTGAAGAGATTGCTTTAAATAAGCACTTATATATTTGTATTATATCACTTATTGCTTAAACAATCATATAAGGAAGTTACCTTTATTCCCATTTTACTTAATATTTAGTAGTAAGGCACAGAGATCTCAAGAGGAGATGGTTGTGCTGAGATTCACACGCAATGGAAAGGCTCTGGAGGTCCTCTTCTTAAGCATTTCTGTACAGGACCCTCCCACTGATGAGTGTCTTGTCCATCTCTATAGTCAATACCGTCCAGAGAGGTTCTGGGGAGAAACAGGGAATTCTCGATGTCCCCTAATGTGTCCTCAGCTACTCCCCCCATTGGAGACAGACTCCCTGTTAGGCCCACCTGCTGCCTTCAAACGCTAGGAACTCCCTGGGGTTCAGTCTGCCCACAGAAAAAGCCACCCAGGTCTCCAGGATGGAAGACAGAGACGTGTCCATTGTGGAATCCAGACTTCCCTGAGGAGACATGCTGCCCCGAGACCCCCTCGCCCCAGTGGAAAGGTGCAGTCCCTCAAAGCAGGGGAGGAGACAAGAGTCACACTGTGTCCATGATATGGCCACTGTGACATGGGCCCTCTTACAGCAGCTGCTCATTTGGTCCCGTTCAACACCTCCCACCCCCCCACTCTACCTCCACTACTAAGCATGGATTCTGTTGGCACTAAAGCTGTGGGTCTCGACCCCCTTGGGGGTCGAACGACCTCTCACAAGGGCTGTCCAATTCATAACAGCAGCAAAATTACTGTGATAAAATAGCAACAAAAATAATTGTATGGTTGGGGGGGTCACCACCACATGAGGAACTGTATGAAAGGGTCACAGCATTAGGAAGGCTAAGAACCACTGCTGTGAATGATGATGGCAACAAATGTACAAATGTGCTTGACACGATGTATGTATGGATTGTGATAAAAAGAATGTACCAACCCCCCAATAAAATGATTTAAAAAAAACAAACCACTGCTGTAAAGCAAGGAAGGGAAAGGAAGGATTCTTGAACTCCTACAAACGCACTGCCTTTGAGTCCTCCTGGGCCTTACCCCGCAGCACCGCTGCTGATAAAACAATGAGTCTGTGTTGCTTGCCCTGCCCACTCACTGGCTTTGTTGTGACAGTCATGACATCTTATGTATTGACACGTGTGGGATGCCTTTTGCACGCGTGATTATGAATTGGAGATGGGGAGAATGTCGTGAGTGAGAATGGGGTGTCAAATGATGAGGAGAGCACCCACACATTCCTGTAGCAGAAAGTCTGATTTCTTCCTGACACACACGGGTCGTCAGACAAGTAAATTAAAGCTGCTTATGGTGAGTGCACCCAGGACCTTCCTGGATTCACCATGGGAAAGGCTATTTAATGGTGTCCATTTTTCTTCAGGTGACAGCATAGACACTGCAGTGTCATGGTGGGTTACTCTTTGCACTTCAAGCCTCAGGTCAGCAGTTCAAAACCACTCCACACTGTGGGTGAATGATAAGGCTTTCTACTCTGGTAAAGAGTTACCATCTCAGAAACTCACAGGGGCAGTTCTACCCTGCCCTGTAGGGTCGCTGTGAATCACAACTGACCCGATAGCAGTAGATGGTAATTTGGGGTTTGCGGGTGACAAATTGAAATAGCATTAGCTGCCTGCTTGAAATGATCAGAGGTCATAGTTGTTTTTTGTTGTTATTTTTACAATTAAATCTTTTCCTGTCTTTCCCAAGGGAAGTGACTTCCAAAAGATGAAAATATCCCACAGGCACTAATTCCATCTTTTCTCATTTACCTAACCCTTGTGAGAGGCGGTGGAAGGCCTTTCCTGCTCTGACTTCTCATAGGGGCATTCTGTAAAAAGGGGGGTTTCTGAAATCCCTGGTGGTCGGAAAATTGTTATACATCGATCCAGTCAGGCCTGGAGGTTCCAGCCATTGTTCTGAGGACGAGGCTGTATGTGAACCTGAACATTGCTGAATTTGCCTGCAGGAGTAGTCAGCAGTAGGATGGAAGCCCTACTAAGGCCATCAGAAAACAGTTCTTAGTATAACTGGGGAGAAAGAGTGACCCTCCCAGCACAGCCCCGAGTCAGGTGAAGATGGCACTGCTCATGCCCAAGAATAAAGCCCCTCGTGACTTGTGGGTGAATTGTAAACAATTGGGGGTGGAAACTAGACCATTTCTTTTTGTTTCTTCCATTAGCCCTGTCCTTGCCCATCATGCCAAATGTCTTTCCGTTTACATCCCCACTCTCCATCTCCTGGTGTTCAAGCATTGGTCTGTGTTTCTCGGGTGTAAGTCTAGCCCCTAAATCCTGTCACCGTGGTATTAATTTCCTTCCCTATGCTGAGGATATGCAAATACGCCTGTCTTAATCCTCATCACCTGTCCTGTCCCAGTGGACTGAGTCTGCCTGCAGGCATTGGTGGGAGTTCCGTGTGCCCCATCGAGCGGCGGGGCTGACTGGGAGCGGGAGCACAGGAATGACCATAAACATTGGCGGCGCCAGGCCCGGTCGGGCTCCCGTCGGTGGGCAGCCCAACATCTGCTGCGGAGCGTGCGAGCAGACCCCACCTCTCCCTGGGGAATATAGCCGAGTAGAGGAGGCCCGGGCTGGCAGCCGGATTCCAGGGCTCTCGGCATCTCGTCTGACATTGAAGCCTGGACGGTTGGGGTGGGATGGGTGGAGACAAGTCCCTGGGAAGCCAGCAGCTGCCCCTCTTTAACTCTGGCTGTTGACAGTTCACACTGAGAGCTCTCGTTTCAACCAATCTGGAAACTTGACGTTGTAATTCTGGGGTTTCATTGAGAAGAATCGTTTTCACTGGAACCACACCATTTGCTGACATTACCCTAAGGACTCGCTGGCCTTGTCCACTCTGATGGGTAGAGGGGACAAGAAAAATTCAAGGCTGAGTGAATGCTCTGGGGGAGAGCAGCGGTCAGACAGGCCAACTGACCTGGAGGGGTGGATGGATGGATGGATGGGTGGGTGGATGGGTGGATGGATAGTTAAGATGTCTGTGGGTCCTCAGGGTACTGCTGAGGATGTTGGGATTTGCTGCAAACAACCTCAGCCTTGGTCCCTGCCCCTAGACCCATGGGATTTTTGTTCAAAACTCACAGCCATCAAGTCGAGTCTGGCTCCTTGTGGCCCTATAGGGCAAGGTAGAACTGCCCTCATGGGTTTCCGAGGCTGCAACTCTGGATAGGAGCAGAAAGCCTCGTCTTTTTCCACTGAGCAGCTGGTGATTTCAAACGGCTGGCCTTGTAGTTAGCAAGCCATCCCATTGCATGGCACACACCACCGGGCTCCTTTGATGATCGTTGTCGGCTCCCTGCAATCCTTCCCCGACTGGAGGTGAAGCAACCTTGTGAGCCATAGGGCTCTCAGGGGATTCTCGGGTAGTGTCCACTGAACTCCCCTGCAGCTCTTTTAAACAGATGCTGTGAAGAGTTTTAAAATGCTGTCAAATGACCTTTTAGGACATACCATATCATGTTCTTTCTCACCATCATATCATTTTCCGTTTTTATTTCCTTTATCCTGGCTTCCTGGCAAGTGTGGCCCATAATGTTCCACTGGCCAGGGTAAGGGACCAGGAGGAGGCAGGGCCAGGATCTTTGTGAGAGGAGAGAAGCATGCATCTCTAGGTGCGCTGCAAGGTTTATAAGTTACCTGGCATGGATGAAACACAGCAAAAGGAAATATTTTGGTCAAAATGCTTCCTCTTTTTAAATTAATGCTCTCTTGACTATTTAAGGGAAACAGAAACTTACCAACTATTAAAAAGTAGTTGTTGCTTTCACTGACTTGAAAATATCATGAAAAAACATCCTATTAAAAGTTGTTGGCTATTTTGCTGACTTTAGACTACTAGCAGCATGAAATGGGGTTTGAAAAGCACCGCCTAATTCTAAATGAACGTAAGAGCTTGTTTCATTTTGCTGTCTTAAAAAAAAAAACTTTACAGATGACTCTCCTCGTGCATTTATATCCATTCCACCTAGAAAGTTTAAAACAAAATGAGCTGTGCTGTAAAAATTTACACTACGTTCCCTGCAACGCTTGAGAACTTCACTGGATTTGCCAGGAATGAATGAAAAGCTGGCTGAGGACAGTTCTAAAGCGGCTAGCCGCCTCTTCCCCGGCGCCAGGCGCCCAGATGTGGCAGAAACTGCACTTGCAAGGGAATTCTTCCCGCTCCAGTCTTCAGGGATGGTTTTAAGGATTACCGTGATGATGATAATGTAGCCCTGACTCTACAGAGCCCTATGACACATTCCCACGAGCCTACAGACAGTGTCCTATCAGAGCCCTAACAGGATCCAACAGTGGTGTTCTTTTGCAGCGTGCCCTTAGCAAGAGCCCAGGTCAGCCTGCCCTTAGAGAAACCACTTCCCTGTGAGATCCCACAAGCAGTAACACCCACCACACCACATGGTTACAGTGACTCCCTTTTCCTGCAGGCTTAAGAAAAAAGGTCCTGCTCCTGAACTACTGCAAAACTTCTGACCTGCAGAGGGCTCTGTAATACCGTATTTTGAGGCGTACACTTGTAAACCGCAAAGCCAGGGGTTGCTGCCGGGGGAAGGGAAACCCACGGGCTTTATGATGTTTCCAGCCGCTAGTCTGCTGGCAGTCTGGTAAACAGACCAGGAATTGTAGGCCAAGTTCTTTGCCTTGAGCTTTGCACTGAGCGTGAGATCAGATGACTGTCCGGACTCATTACTCTCGCAGCCTGGGGCTAGTTCACGCACCAGCAGGAGACCTGCACAAAGGCATTTAATTGTTGAAACCGAAACTGGTAACGTTGTAACTGCCTGATTAGTAGTAGTCAGATGCAAACCCCCCCTCCCCCCCAGTATTTCAAGTAATTTATAAAGCACTTGCACACATAAATAGTTTTAAATGCTGATATTCCATAAAAAGTAAATAAAATCTATTTGGGGGCATTAAGACTCAATTAAGTGGCATGATTTCATGTCACGAATTTAAAGAGGGCAAGTGAGACTTGCCAACTTTACTACAGCTGTGTCTTACATTAGGAAATTAATTAAAATGGTCATTTATGCCTTTCCCCTGCCTGGCAGGTATTTAGATCTCTGTGTTACACCGTATATTTTCCTTTCCATCGTTACGTTACGGTACGCCATCTTAGCAGGCTGCTTCTTTCTCTGTTGGTGCTGGGAGCGGCAGCGGGGAGCATGTGCTAGTAAAATAGTATCTAGTCAAACTGCTTCTGCCAAAAGGGCTGAAGGAAGGTCTACACACGTCCAAAGAGGATGGACTGAGCATTATTCACTTGTGCTTCTCTTCTTCCCCATTTTAACGGAATGTTATTTTCTATTTCACAAGACCACAGTTTTCGGTGTCAGGAAAGAGCAGTAGAGGAAGGTAGAAAAATATCCGAATGACCACTTCATGCCTCATCCTTTAGACCTGCTAAACGAGGCTGCTTTTTTTGAATCAGCCCTACTTATAGAATTCAAATATGGGATGTGTTAAACCCAAAGCAAATTAAAACATGCCTGAGTGGATCATTGCTACATGGCCTACAGTGCCGATACGGTGCTGATTTTGCGTATCAGGGCTAAATAATGCCTCCATTGTGATATCAGGAAGACATTGATCACTCTGTACTTATTTACTACAGTCATTTATGTTAAGAATTACAATAAAATGATGACTTGATGAAGTTTTAATGATGTAAGTAATTTTGCTCCCCCAGAGGCAGGCATCCGTGGCCAAATGAGGCAGAAGTTTTTAAAAGGCTCATACTCAGAGTATAGACAATCCCCCAGCATCCTGACTCTTGGGTGTCATTTACAACAATGCGGATTAGTCTTCCAAAGCATCTTTATTAATAGGTCCAATTTACAAGGCCATCTCCAGGTTACAAATGAGACCTGGCTTTGATCTGTGTGTCTTTTAAACATTGTTTTAAATAATTGTGAATTAGTTAAAGGTTTACAGAATAGAGCAGTTTTACAATTCATGTGCATTTGGTTCAACTCATGCACTGCAATCCCCTTGTTATCCTACTTCCTCCCTGTGTTTCCTGTTTCCTTTCCTCCTTTTCTAACTCTCTGAGCTTTGTCCTTGAGTAAATGCCTCCCTTTTGCACCTCAATGACTGATTATTCTTTTATTTAGAGGTGAGCTCAGATCCACCAGTCTCCATCTGACCAGTAAGCCTGGCCTCTTTCAGAATTCTGACTTCTGTTTCTCTCTCTCTCTCTCTCTCTCTCTCTCTCTCTCTCTCTCTCTCTCTCTCTCTCTCTCACTCACTCACTCACTCACTTTCATTGAGCCAGTGCTGATCCATAGTGACCTCTGTGGGTTTCCAAGACTGTAACTGTTTACAGGAGTACGAAGCCTGGTCTTTCTCCCTGGGAACTGCTGGTGGTTGTGAACTGCCAACCCTGCAGCCAATCGTAACCCCTGTAAGGCCAGGGCCCCTATCCGCTCTCTCCAGAATCTTCTCATGTCAACCTTTTCAAATGGTTGGTAGTGAAAGCCGAGCACCATTAGTCCATTGAACTAAATTTTCCCCAAGTCACTCTCTTTCCCCTAGATAAGGTGTGTTGGACAGGGTTCTCTAGAGAGACAAAACCAGATTGCTAGTAATTATATAAAAATATATTTATAAAGATAGATATATAATACAAGAAATGAACCGTTAAATTATATACAGATAGATAATACAAGAAATTAACAGTTAAATTATAAAGCGAGACACTAGCAGTCCTTTAAGGCTTGAGAGCCGCCAGTTGCCAGTCCCCTTCTGTAGAGAGAGCTGGGCTATATCTACCCAGGCAGCAAACAGCAAGGCAGGTCACCAACTGTCATCAACTGTCGGTCCCCAGCTCCAGAGACGAACATTCCAATCGTGTGGGATAAAAGGGACCTCAACTTACAGCGACACAGTCCACAGGCTAGGCATCCCACAGGTAATGTACCCCTTTAAATTGAGGCACAGAACAAGCAAGGTGAGGATCACCGAGCCCTCCGCCCTTCAATTAATCCTACTTGTGTTTATCGGCCAGGCTGGCACAATAAACTATCGCATAAGGATAGACCAAAATTGCACCTTAAATGACTGCTCACTAACTTTTGAAAGATTCCACTTGCTATTCACCAAATTGGGGTGAAGAACATTTTCTTTGTGAACTATGTTATAGTAGTTGACCTTGATGTCCCCCGAGACTGGAGCCCAAGTTCCTTCCACCCAGCCAATTGTTCCCTCATGATGTTTGAAATTTTCATAACATTGTCCTTTGCATACCCTACCAGGAGGAGCCCTGGTGATGTCGTGGTTACACATTAGGCTGCTACAGCAAGATCAGCAGTTCAAAACCACTAACCACTCCACAGGAGAAGGATGAGGCTTTCTACTCTCATAAAGAGTTACATAGTCTCAGAAACCCACAAGGGCAGTTCTATTCTGCCATACAGGATCACTGTGAGTTGGAAACAACTCAATGGCAAGGAGTTTGGTTTTAGAGTTATGCGCTACCACATGCGTGGGTATATTTGCAGCAAAAGTAAATGCACGGCAGAGAAGGGGGGGGAGGAAGACTCCAGATAGGGCAAGATATGACAAAATAACAATCTATAAATTATCGAGGGCTCATGAGGGAGGGGGGAGCGGGAAGGGAGGGGAAAAAAAGAGGACCTGATGAAAAGGGCTTGGGTGGAGAGCAGATGCTTTGAAAATGATTAGGGAAAAGATTGTACGGATGTCCTTTATACAATTGATGTATGTATATGTATGGATTGTGATAAGAGTTGTATGAGCCCCTAATAAAATGTTTTTTAAAAAAGTAAATGCACATACACAGATATTCTGTCAAATATATATGTGTATGTATGTGTGTATGTACATATATATACATGTCTGTGGTACACTCCCACTCGCCATCTCCCACCCATTCAGACTACAATTCTATCCAAATATCTACTCCCAGATCACCACCTTTACAGGAGTGTGTGCACGACAGTATCTGCCTCTATTGCCTTTACCACAAATGATAACCCAGATAAAGAAGTAAGCAAACAAACTTACAAGACTGAGGCTAGTAGTCCCTAATAAAATGTTAAAAAAAAAAAAAAAAGACTGAGGCTAAAGAGCCAGAGATAACAATTTGTAATGAAGACCATTATGATGTAAATAGAGGGGATTATGTAATTAAAGAACTTTCAAATGGAGAGGAAGACAAGTAGATTTCAAGATAGAACAGACTCTGTTAAACATGAAAGAAAATTAATAAAATCCAGAGTAGCTTCCATGAGCATTCATAAACCTTATCAAAATAAAAACGTTTAAAATCATAAAGACCTAGAACAAAAAGATAGGTCTTTGCGCTGAAAGAAACATTCCTGGATAGTTCCCAGGCCTGGGAGAAGGGAGAAAAGAGGTGGTGTCAGGGGTGGGAGATAGACAAGTCTTAGCTCGGGGGAGGGGAAAGGGAAGACTCTGAGTCTTGAAGTTGAATTTGTAGTAAGTCAGAACAGGTGCACAGTTTTCTTTTTGTTTTTGTTTTGACAGTTCCTGTTTAGCTTTATTTTCATGCAAGAAAATGAAATCTGGTGGCACAGTGGTTATAGGGCTCAGCCTGTAAACAAAACTTCAGTAGTTCAAACCCACCACTCACTGTTGAGGATCAGTGTGGCAGCCTGTTGCTGAATAGATTGATAGCCTCAGAAACCCTCTGGAGCAATGATGTGTCCTGCATGGTCACTGTGTTGGAATCAACTCCACAGCAACAGGTTCCATACTGCCCGAAAAGGTCTGAACCCAGTTTAATTACCGTTTATACTCAAGTATAAGCCAACCCGAGTATCAGCCACAAAAACTGCATTAACAATGTGCTGGAAAATTTGTCTTATACTCGAGTATAATACGGTATTTAAAAGTCACACACGCATGAAGGTAAGTAAGTGTGACAAATAATCTGTTGTAAGGGAAGGTTGGTCCAATCGATTCAAAGCGAGGACAAATTTCAGACAACATTGAATGGAGCCCAGGTGGCATAGGGGTTATGCTTTTGGACTGCTAACCACAAGGTCAGCAGTTCAAAACCACTAGCCACTCTGCAGGAGATATAGGAGGCTCTCTATTTGCATAAAGAATCAACTCCATGGCAGTGGGTTAGGTTGTTTTGGGTAAAAGGACAAGTACAGGTTGCCCCGAAGTCCAATATTTGTCACTAGGGACTGCCTTGTAATGTGCATGGGTCTTCAGCAGAACTTTTGGTTCCTCAAGTGACAAAGGTACTTCCCTTGAGACGTTCACACCTTGAGAAAGTCCTACTGCTTGGATTTTAAGGGTGGCAGGTAGGGTAAATCTAATCAGGTGGCAGATAGGGTAAATCTGACCAGTCTGCTTATTAAGCAGCTCTTGGAAACCAGGAGTTTCCTTAATAGTCATTGACATTGTTAGAATAAAAACAAACTGTCATCAAATTAATTCCAGTTCATAGGGACCCTTTAGGAAAGGGTAGAACTTCCCCCTGTGTCTTTCCAAGACAGTCACTCTTTATGGGAGTAGAAAGCTTTATCTTTCTCCACAGAGGTGATTTTGAACTGCAACTTTTGGGATAGCTGCCCAACTCAAAACTGTTAACCTACCAGGGCTCCCTGGGGAAACAATTGTAGGTAAAATTGGTCTGCTGGTCCCCTGAATCTTCCTTATTCCCATGATGACATCTATAGCCAGACATTTGAATAATTAAGCCCATTCCCTTTCTAAATTTTACTTAGCCCTGCTTCTTAAGACACCACCCAAGCCTCCTATGTGTTGCCAGAAAGTGTGGCATTGCTTTAGTTATTACAGAGATGTCACTTGTTTCCATGTCACCTTAGTGTGCGTCTTCATGCTTGCAGTGTTCTGTCTAGCTTTGGTAGTTAACATTGTTGACAACAAAATACGCTCCCATGTTCTGTAAGGCCTTATTGGCATGCTTTTTTTTTTTTTGTAAAATTAAGTGACAGATTTTTTAGAACTCTCATCCCACGTTTATGATTCATTGTCTTTTGATTTTTATTCCTTACTGCTTCCCCTCCCAAATTCTCCAATTTAACCTCCTTCTCATAAATATCAGGACCTGCAATCAGGGTGCGAGGTAGTACCGATGAAGAACACAGCTTTCCCCCAGATCCTGGATGCTTCCTCCCCCCAACTACCATGATCCGAATTCTAACTTGCAGGACTGGATAGGGCAGAGGTTGTACACTGGTGCATATGGGAGCTGGAGGCACAGGGAATCCAGGGTGGATGATACCTTCAGGACCAAGGGTGTGAGGGGCGATACTGGGAGAGTGGAGGGTGAGTGGGTTGGAAAGGGGGAACTGATTACAAGGATCCACATGTGACCTCCTCCCTGGGAGATGGACGGCAGAGAAGGGGGGGAAGGGAGACTCTGGATAGGGCAAGATATGACAAAATAACGATGTATAAATTACCAAGGGCACACGAGGGAGGGGGGAGCGGGGAGGGAGGGGGGAAAAAAAGGACCTGATGCAAAGGGCTTAAGTGGAGAGCAAATGCTTTGAGAATGATTGGGGCGGGGAATGTATGGATGTGCTTTATACAATTGATGTATGTATATGTATGGATTGTGATAAGAGTTGTATGAGTCCCTAATAAAAAAATATAAAAAAAGAAAAGAGAAAATGATTAGGGCAAAGAATGTACAGATGTGCTTTATACAATTGATGTATGTATATGTATGGACTGTGATAAGAGTTGTATGAGCTCCTAATAAATTGTTTTAAAAAACATATATCAGGACCTGGTCCAGAGTAGTTCTCTCCCTTTCATGAGGTTTGACCACTTTAGTTCAGCAAAACCTCGTTTTTGTTTTGGGTGAAAATAATCATAGCAAGACATACCTGTTCAACAATTTCTATGGGACAGTTCGATGTCCTGGTGACAGACTCCACATTGGGTTAATTTCTCATTAGCTCTGCCCACACATTTCACCACCACCTCTCACCTTTAATCTCTGGCCCCTTAAAGTCTGTATCAGGGCTTCAGGATTAATGTGATCGTTTGAATTACCTAGAGACGGGTCTGCAAAAACAGGAACTGCCCAAGGCTGACCCTCTTTATGAATTGAGCTGAATGGTTTTGTTTACCGATAATACCCTAGGACTGTTTCTGAATTAAAGATTGCTTTAGGACAGTAGATTCAGGAGTTCCCCCAGTCTCAATAGATCCATCTAGTTTCCATAGGAATTTGGTGTCTTGTTCCACATTTTCCTCCTGTTGATGAAGATCCCGATATTGAGTCTTTCAGGAGGGGTAACTGTCTCATCCATTTCATCTGACTGCACAGCGGTGGGGGTTGTAGTAGTTAAAGGAGGCAGGCAGAGTGGCAAACCGTTTATTTATTTTTCAGTTTCTGGCTTTCCTTTTTCTTCTGGTCCAGGCGAGTTGAAACCAATTGTTGTGTCTTGGGTGGTCGCTTGCAAGCTTTTAAGAACCTCGGTGCTACTCACTGAACTAAGAGTTTGCACATAAACTCTTAAAGAGAGATTAGGCCAATAACCATAAATCTTCAACCCAAGAAATGTAATTCCATGTGGCGTTTATAGTTGAGCCTAAGTAGCCTTCTCAATTGCATCCCCCTTGTCCTCTCTCTTCTCTTTTTGGCTGCAGTTGTAAAAATTATATAAACATTCTATTTCTGCAAAATATTGTTTTATGCCCAATCTTGGTGGTGTGGCTCACCCACTTTGTGGAGTATTTAAAGTTATCCATTAAAAGAACTCAAGTTTCACTACTTCATTTATCACTTACTAAGTAAGGAGGTATGTTAGTCTGGGTACATTAGAGAAGCAAACCCACAGAAACTCATATGTATAAGAGAGAGATTTATATAAAGGGTAAGTGCACATCAAGAAAACATCACAATCCAGTGTTGCCCAAGCCCATAAGTCCAACATTAGCCTATATGTCCAACACCAATCTACAAAGTCCTCCTCCATCTCACAAAACACATGCAGTGATGCTGACTGCAGGAGGAAAGCCGAGGCAATGAATGTGTAAGCATCTCAGCGCTGGCAGGGGTCTCCATACGGTGGCTTTAGCACCCAGGGCTGCTTCGGGGTAGGTCCATGTAGCTTATCCTCGGAGATATCTTTCAGGAAGTGAGCCTTGCAAGCTGAGGCAGGGAACCAGCTAAGGCAGCTGCACCCTGGTCCGACCATGAGAAAGCAAGAGACCTGAGAACTAGAAAGGTGAGGCTTACTGAGCCATTTATCTCTCCACCTTTCAATTAACCCCACGTCTGTTTATCAGCCAGGTTGGCACAATAATCTTTATCCCAGGAGGGAACCTTTAGCCAGTCCAACTTCTGCTGTAAAGAACCAAATGCTTGACAGCAAAATCTGAAGACAGAGAACGAAGTGACTTCGCAAAACTCCCAAGTTCTCAAATTCCACGGATAACTCTGTCCAGGTAGTAGGTGCTCAGCAACCGTCTGTCCAGTACACATAATAAAGCGAAACCATTGAGCTACCATAATGTTTCGACAGCTCCATTTTCCAGCTAGACTCGGTTAGCTCCTCACCCACCCCACCCACTTGACTCACAAAGATCTTTCTGCCTTTCAAAAGGCTTTGATCTCATTGGTGAGGGACAGTAACAGCTATGGAAAATTCCAAGATAACCAAGTAGTGAAACCTAGCACCAGAGTAGTCGTGAAGATGTAACTCTAGTCAGGGCTTGAAGGGTCATTAGAATGTTTTAGAAAGGGTTCCTTGGGCTAAAAGGAACAAATGGAATATAATCTATGTGTTGTATTTTTTTTTCCTCTGTCAAGATGGACTAGATTGTAATAATCTCGATGCTCTGGAACAGGCATGGTTATCTGTGCTTCATCGACATGTGCATCGTGTGGATGATGGGAATGCTGTGCTCACTTCATTACCTGGTCTGACAGGCTTACTTTAGCCAACCTTCCATAACCCTTGCTGTGAATCAGTGACTCATCACCGCTACGTATGTTTCATTGGCCAATTAATGTCACATGGCCACATCTGAACTAAAGCAAAACGAAGAAGTGAGGTCTTAGCATGTGCCCAGCAATGGGAGAGCCAGAAATACTTGGGGAACAACATCAACGACTGGCACATTTTCCATGCTATCTTTGGAAAGAATTCAATGCTTGGCATATTCAGTAAATATAACTTTCTTAAGTAAGCTGATCATAATTTGGAAGTCACTAGTTTGCCTTCTCTACCATTGAATCAATGCTGACTCATAGGAACCCTGAAAGACAGGGTAGAACTGGTGCTGTAAGTTCCAGACACTGTAACTCTTTATGGGAGTAGAAAGTCTCATCTTTCCCCAGTTTGCCTTCTATGAACCTTATAAGAGTTATATTTGGTTCTGCGTAGAAACTTGGAATAAATATTGGCATCTCCTTCAGGCTGTCCGCTGGCAAGTACCCTGGCCAGTGTCTCAGCACAGACATCGTATAAGGATTTTATAAGGATCATGAGTAGAAGCCATTGCATCACTAGTTTCCGCCCCAAACAACTCCATCACATTTGCTAGAAGAACTCTAAATTCATTCTGCTTCTAATTAAATAATCTTAACATCAGTGATTGGCAAGATGTGTTCCTCAAACCATGAGCATCACTGGGGAACTGGCTGGAAATTTAAATTTTGGCCTGCTCCCCCAAACGAAAGGAGCCCTGGGGGCATCGTGATTATGAGATGGGCTGGTAATCATGAGGAAAACGTCTCTGCTGCCACCAAGACTTCATCTCAGAAACCCAGCTGGGCAGTTCCACCTTGTCCTGTAGGGTCACTGTGAGTCACAGTTCACTCAATGGCAGGGTGTACATGAGCCCAGAGCTAAGGGTCCTTGGCACAGTGGGGTTAACGGTAGGCTGCAAACTGAAGATCCAAATGCATGTTGAGTCCATGAACTTGAAGTTTGGGGTGTTGAGGCAATGACTAGGAAATTCAAGTGTTTAGGAGCATCAAGCAAGTGATGTGCATCTGTGGCAATGGCTGGATTCTAGGAAAAACGGAGTAAAATTGAGAGATTAAACCTCTCCTGGCAGAGGTAATTTGCTGCTCTGCTTTTAAGGCATTGTTTGTTGCTGTGGTGGCATTTGAGTCCAGCAACACCACAGCTTCTGACTTTCCAAGAGATCCTGAAGTCCGAACTGCTTCATTCTCTTTTTTCTCACCGTGGTTCAACTCGATGCCATTGAGCTGCGAGCTCTGGCTCAGTTGATAATAAAGCCATCCCCGAAGCCACTGCCATTGCATCGATTCCAACTCATTGTGACTCTGGATAGAGTTTCCAAGACTGTAAATCTTTTTTAATCATTTTATTAGGGGCTCATACAACTCTTATCACAGTCCATACATCCATCAGTTGTGTAAAGCACATTTGTACATTCATTGCCCTCATCATTCTCAAAGCATTTGCTCTCCACCTAAGCCCCTGGCATCAGGTCCTCATTTTTCCCCTCCCTCCCCAGTAACCCCTCCCTCATGAGCCCTTGATAATTTATAAATTATTATGTTGTCATATCTTGCCCTGTCCGATGTCTCCGTTCACCCACTTTTCTGTTGCCTGTCCCCCAGGGAGGAGGTCACATGTAGATCCTTATAATCAGTTCCCTCTTTCCAACCCACTCTCCCTCTACCCTCCCAGTATTGCCACTCAATCTTTATGGGAGCAGACAGCCTCATCTTTATTTCACAGAACTGCTGGTGGGTTTAAACCATCTACCATGGGGTTAGCAGACCGATGCTTACCCTACAGTGCCACCAGGGCTCCTACTATATCTACTAGACAATTTTACTCGAATGTCAGCTTTCTTAGGTGTTATCCATCAAATTAAAATATGAACATTCTGTACAGGTAAGAAGTCTTTCCTTCAATCTTCTGTATTGAAAAGTTCATTGTTAATTAGGAGTTTGGGGAGTGACCGGTGCCCCTTAACGTGAAGTGAGACCTTCTCTGGAACAGGTATCTAAATAAGGGTTGGAAGTGAGCTGGAAATGCTGCCATGACATATTTCACTCAAGGCTGGAATTAGTATCCTTGCTCTTCCCAAAGTTAATTCCTAAAAACTAATTCCAAGCTTTACTGAATGAGTCAAGAGCATCTGTAAGTGGGAGGGAAAAAATTACAGTGGACAGTTTGGTCACTAAAAAAAAAAAAAAATCTGTATCACTGCCATTGAGTCGATTCTGACTCTCAGTGACTCTATAGGACAGAGTAGAACTGCCCCTGTGGGTTTCTGAGACTGTTGCTCTTGATGGGCCATCTTTTTCCTGCAGAGTAACTGGTGGTTTCAAACCGCTTACATTATGGTTAGCAACCCAATGCATAACCACTGCTCCACCAGGGCTCCTATATAATACAGGAGTGAGCTGAGGCCCAATGTCCATCTGCAACCTTAATTTTTAACATACAGGTATGAATACATAGTTCTATTCCCCTCTCATTTTTATATATTTACATATGTACATGCCTGTATTTAGGCCTCTATAAATGTCCTTTGCCCCCTGGTTCTTTCCTCTATTTCCTTTTACTTTCCCCTTGTCCCACTATCATGTTGGCCTTCTTTCGGGTTTAGTAATTCCTGGCTGCTACATTGCCCTTCGTTGAGCCCCACCAGTCATCCTATGACCTTCCTTCCATTCATTTGAGTTCACTTGTTGTTCCCTTGTCCTTGGGTTGGTCTCCCCCTCCCTTCCTTTCCCCCACCTCCCTTCTCCCATATCCCCCTCCCCCACCAAACTATTGTTCCCATTCTTTTCATCTCCACATTATTTATACCACTTACTCAGATAGACGTGCATATACATTACTAAGTACAAAAACCAGGGAAAGCCAAATAAAACAACAAAGGAAGTAAAAACCAACAAAACAACAGCAGAAAGCAAGAACAAAATAACAATAACAAAAAGAAAGCCACTGACAAAAATGGCAAAGCCTTTAAATAGGTAAAGGTCTGTTTGTTGGCCTTTAGGAGTATTTTCTGGTTGAGTCTGATGGGGTGTCACACTCTGTCTCCCAAGTCTATTTTTGGTATTCCCTGGCTGTTTCTTCACTCTGCTCCCCCTGCTGTTCTGCTGCATGCCCCCTCAGTGCCTCACCCCAGCATGATGGGGACAGACCATGCACTATTCTCACACTGTGTCTCCAGCGCTGTTCCCTGCAGCATCATGATTCAGTGTAGGATGCCATGTCCTGGTGCATAAACAAATATGGTAAAGAAAGCTGATGGTGCCCAGCTATCAAAAGATACAGAGTCTGCAGTTTAAAGGCTTGAAGATAAACAAGCAGCCATCTAGCTAAGAAGCAACAAAGCCCACATGAAAGAAGCACACCAGCCTGTGTGATCATAAGATGTCAGTATGTCGATAGGATCAGGTGTCAGGCATCTAAGACCCAGAATAAAACCCTACCCAAGGTGAATGGCGGGGGAGGGGGGGCGCACATGGAGTAGAGATCCAATGCCCATCTGTAGACAATTCCTTCACAGAGGGGTCACAGGGAAGAGGTGAGCCAGTCAGGGTGCAGTATAGCACCAATGAAACACACAACTTTCCTCTAATTCTTTGGTGCTTTCTTCACCCCCCTATCCTGACTTCAATTCTACCTTACAAATTGGATTAGACCTGAACATTCACACTGCTACAGACAAGAGTCTGCAAAACAGGGAATCCAGGATAGATAAACCCCTCAGGGCCAACTAGGACAATAGAGATACCAGGAGGATTAGGAGAGGGTCATGGGAGAAAGGGGGAATTCATCACAAGGATAAATCTAGAACCCCTTCCCAGGAAGACGAATAACAGAAAAGTGGGTGAGGGGCACTGGAGGACGATGTAAGATATGAAAGTAATAATGTATAACTTATCAAGGGTTCGTGAGGGAGGGGGAAGAAATGGGGAGCTGCTATCAGATGCTCACGTGGGAAGAGAATGCTTTGAAAATGATGATGGTGGCGTATGTGCAAATGTGCTTGACACACTGGATGAATGTATGGATTGTGATAAGAGATGTAAGAGTCCCCAATAAAAGTATTTTTAAAAATAATAATACAGGAGTGAAGGAAAACCTGTGGTCGCAGGTGCTTCTGTTTGAAGTAAAAAGAACATCCCATTCGATTCCCGCGCAATTCAGTGACTTGTTTCTGTTGTTTGTCTTCCCGGGCCCATCGCTGAGATGTAGTGTTTGAGGCTTACAGACGCAGCCCACATTGCAGGTGTTCCTAATATCCTTTGAGTATTTTATTGGTGTAGTTTACATGCAAATATCTTTTGGTATTTCTGTGGCATATTATTGTTTTATTTATAACCCCCTTAGGGTGAACTAAAAACTCACTGCCATCGAGTTGATTCTGACTCCTAGTGACCCTTTAGGATAGAGCAGAACAGCCCTGTGGGATTCCAAAAGTAACTCTTCAAGGGAAGAAAAAGCCTTGTCTTTCTGAGAATAAGTCATTGCTAAGACTCACTAACCCAGTGCTGATATGCCAGAGAATCGCAGTTCGCCAGGCCGTACTGTGGTTTGCTAATACTTTTAGTGCGCACACAATGGAAACTGTTTTTACCGAAGAGGAGAAATAGGGGCCTAAGAGAATTGCGGTCAGTGTGAGCCGAAGTTTCAGCTCATGTCAGGATCGAATCTTCTCTTGAAAGAACCACTGGTGTATACCAGATAATATTTCACTGTTGTCTTGAATAAGTCAATAAATTAAACCCATCACATTTCAGATTTAATAGCTGCCTTATTAACCAAAATTGAGTATTAATAATAAAGTCAACATATTTACTGCCCTTTTCAGTGGCATGATTTTCATTATTCATTACCCAATTACTTTTGCAGTAAAAAGAAATGACTTATGATTTGTTTTGGGATGAGCAGGTTATTAAATTAATGGCTTGTTTCAAATGTTTTAACCTAAACATTGTAGTTGAAAAACGTCAGTAAAACTTCTGCACTTCTCCTTGTCCAAGATAATAAGCCTGTACTAGCCAAACACTAAAGCACGCTCTATTTTTAATTAGCCGACAATAATATCCTGTTGTTCTGTGGTACCTGGATGATGACAATTTTTTTAAGTGTTAGTGATGAAATTATGCACCTCAATTAATTAGGCAATACCCCAGGAAAGATCTATTGTGACCAGTGGGTGGAGTTTGCTGTTTAATGACCCACGCCAGAGTCAGGCTGCGCTAAACTGCAAGGAGGCACTCGCTAACTACAGGAAGGATGAATTCTGAGGATTAGAATGACCAGATGAAGTGGAATTTGGTGGTTTCTTACAGCCCCCTTTTGAAATGCAGCATTATAAAAAAATTTAAAAATGAAAATTCCTGCCCTCAGCGAGGGAGGAAGCCCAATACCCTCCCCTGTTTATTTTATAATTACTCCATAAAATCCAGACTAAATTAGTTGTTACCAGTAATTAATGACCAGTTTAATGAAAAAGAAGGGAGTCTAGCAGATGGTGATTATTTTTTTAATAGGGCCTGCTTGAAGGCATCATCTTGATAGTAAATTCTTAACAGTAATTTGTAGCTAAAGTGGCTGGTAGTTGCCATCTGATTGGTTCCTGGGGCTGCGTCTGATCCCCCCAAACCCCTCTCCATCAGCTCAAACTTGACATAAAGTCAACGGCCTTCAGGTCACTGCCACAAATAAAGTAAGTTCCAGTCCTGTAGCAGAGGGGTGGCTTGGCAAAGGCAGGGGGCCGATGCCATGTCGTGCGGAGCTCGTGTGCCCCTGTTCTCGGACTGGCGGACAGGAAACGGAGGCAAGCTGGAGCAGGCAGAGAAGACTCTTAAGGGGGCCAGGCAATGACTGCGGAGGTGCATGATCGCCCAATGTGGTCATTAAGCGTTACTTCCTTCTGGGAAATGGAGGAAGCACAGCGAGGCAAATGTCAGCCACGTGCCCCCGCTCTTCCTCGGCTCTTGAGCCAGGTTTTCCTTAGTGCTGAAGATGTGAGAAAGTCGGGAATGTGGTCTGGACATCAAGGGGATGCTGGGTTCATATGTGCAAAAACGCCACAGAAGCTAACGGTGGTGGTGTGTGCACACACAGCGTGAAATATCCGGGGCACGTAGCGCCTCTCTGCCTTGTGTCTCAGCGGGTTCATAAGAGCCACAGGCTCTACTTTAGATCCCCCAAAGCAGACGGTCAGCAGTGCTGCGAGGGCAGGGACCCTGGCGGATTCATCTCCACCTCTCCTGGGCCCAGGCACCTCCATACATACTTGTTAAACCGAAGCACGCCCCACGCGAGCCCGTCTCAGTGTTCTCCACAGCTGCTCAGCCACTGCCACGAACGCTGGGAGCCATTCCTTCAGAGCTTGCCCGTCACCCACGTTTTCAGAAGCATTCACCCCTTCTAGTCACGATGTCCTCAGGCCCTCTCATTCCCACGGTCCTGGTTCTCCATTATGCCCTCGCCCATGTTGATGTCTTACTTCTGCCACTCTCGTCATTCATTCTGCCTCACTGAACTATTGTGTGGATCCTTCGAAACCGAATAAGAGAGCTAGTAAAAATCCACTTGTTTCAGGTAAGAAAACTGAAGCCCAGGAAGGTTAGCTATTTGATGACAAGCATAGAACCAGGGCTGGACTCGGGTCTTGCCTGCAGGACCTACCTTTGTTTCTCTGCACTCGGGACCCTGCCAAGTGGCAGCCCTGCCGAGAATGAGCGAGAGAGGAATTCGGGCAGGTCAGACACAAAGTGGACTGCAGCATCCTTTTGCTTGAACACCTGAAAGATGAAGTACTTGAAAGGACTCCCCCAGGTAAGCTGGAGTCCTCTTCTGGAGAAGGTCAGAACCAAAGAAAGACTTGAACAGAGCTCTGGCCCAAGCGGAAGGAGCATCAGTGATTTCCCTCCTTACTAAAGCCAGGATGCTGACTCCCCAGCATCCTCTGGGCCCATGGCAGTTACCCAGCTCCGAGAGCTGTGTTCCACACATGGGGTCTCCTAGGCCTTGTTTGTCCTCTTCAGAGAGTGGCTATCAGCCAGAAGGGACCATGCTCACTGCCTGCCCTATATGCCCCAAATTATCTCTTTTTTAACTTTAAAAGTAGTGATGGGAAGGGTTTAAAAATCAATTCGATGACCCCTCAAATAGTGGAGGTGGGAATCTGGAAGCTTTTCTAGAGTGACTTGCCTTTGGCTTCATCCGGCCAAATGTGGGAGCTCTCAGGGTCCTCGTGAGGTGACGGGGCTCTTTCAGAGACAACGGGGGTCCCATTTGGTGAATTGCCCACTAACTGGTGCCCAGGCATCTGAAAGGATCGTGTCTTCCTGCAAACTCCCCCAATTCTCCCAGGGAGTGGTGCAGAGCAGAGGAAGCGTGGGTGCTTACACGAACGAGGAGAGGAACCTCTGCGGTTCTGCTGCAGGAATCACTCTGGAGATGGCGAGCCACTGCCCGGCCTGCCTCCACTTTCAATGGGCAACACCGGCAGCTGTGTTTGCAAATTATGTTTCCCCAAATTAGGCATGGTGCCTTTTAGGGCCATCTGGCCTGTGAAGAGTCGCCACGAGTCCCCTTGTAGACGGTGGAGGGGACAAGTTGGGAATGCGCTCAGACTCTGCGCACAGGAACCCGCGTGAGGGTGGCGGTGCTTCCGTCTGTTGGACAGAGGTCTGTCATGAGTCAGAACTGACTCGTGATACCTAACAGCTAGCAGCCAGGGGCAAAGGGCTGGGCTGCTTCTCTGGGTGCCCTTGGTTAAGCAATGAGAAATACAGACCGGGGTGACCTCTCAAAGACGCCCTCAGGCAAATCTGAACAGGAAGGGGAATGTAAAAGCCTTCCTAAAATAGCCTGCACCTCAGGGGACCTGCCGGAGGGCGCTCATTCCAGTTGGTTATTGGGGTCCCATCATGCCAGAGTTTTGCAGCTCACCTCAAACTAAATTCCAACTGCTCCCTGCACCGTGCATTAGAGCCCAGTGGTGGTGTGTGCCGTGCACCATGTTCTCCCACGCAGGGAACCGCACCCACAGCTGGAAGGTGAGCCTGCTCTCCAGGCCTGTGCGTGGGAGGGCTTCAGTGTGCCGTGCCGCACAGAATGGTTTGTACCTTTTACTACAAAAGCCAGACTGGTCGTCATCAAGTTTCCCCCGAGTGTTCAGCTGAAGCCATCAAAAGAGAAAGAAAATATTGATGACCAAAAACAACCCGCCTCAGTCCCTTTGAGGGGCTAAGCCTCTTCCTCGCCGGTCAGCTATCTAACAATGGAGGCATTCCCCCCAAGTTTCTATGCGCACCCCCTGTTTTTCTCTGTCTCCCAGCTTTCCTGGGATTCACGATCTGGACTTCAGGCCCTACACACAACTCCCAACCCCATTTGCACTCCTGCTGGATGTGCCACCACCATTCCGACCCGTCGGTGCAGAACTAAAAGGCAGCAGCTCTGTCATCGTGCCCGCTAGAGCTGCCCGGTCCAGGAGACCTCAGCCCCGGTGGCCACTTGGAATGAAGTCAGAAATGCTGTCCCTCACTTGCACTAGCCTCACGCATGTCAAGTGCTCGGGAGCCCTGTGTGGCTTGAGCCGGAGTCTTTTGTTTGTTTGTCTCTTTCCTTTGGCACTTTACTGCCCATGCTCCAGCAAACTCTGCAGCTCAGTTTCTCATCTGTAAAATGGGACTATTAAGCTCTAAACCAGGTTTGTAACTTCTTACACAGTTGTGGTAAAGGTGGGGTAAGGTAATGATTCTAAGGTATGGAAGCATCGTACCCAGGAGCCCTTGTGACACAGTGGTTACTTGTTGGGCCACAAACCACAGACAGCCATTCGAAAGCACCAGCTGCTGGTAGGGAGAGGGGTGAGGCAGTCGACTCTTAGATCAGAACTAAATCAACAACAACAACAACAACAAAAGATCTGCAGTCTCAGCCACCCGTAGCGCAGTTCCACTCTATCTTACAGGGCTAGTCTGAGTCAGAAGTGACTCCATGGCAGGGGACCTCTCATATCAACTTTCAACGATCTATCAGAAGGTCATATAATGTTAACAGTCTCCACTACTACTTTAAGAATGGGTCAGCTTACAAATTGTAAGGAACACCTAGGAAAACCTTAAATTCAACTGTAGACCAGCAGTTCTCAACCTGTGGGTCGCGACCCCTTGGAGCGTCAAATAACCTTTACACAGGGGTCACCCGATTCATAACAGTAGCAAAATGACAGTGATGAAGTAGCAACAAAAATAATGTTATGGTTGGGGGTCACCACCACATGAGGCACAGTATGAAAGGGTCGCGGCGTGAGGAAGGTGAGAATCAGCTGTAGACCTTTTCATGATCGCCAAACCCACGGCCAGGGTGTCCATGTCAGCTCCCCGTGTGGGGTCTCTGAGGCTCATGGTCAGCGATCCAGGGCTCACCCAGAAGTGCCAGCAGGCCTCCTCAGCATCTTTAGGGGTTGGCTATGGAAAACCTCTTGGGCTGTTCTCCGCAGCAGGGTTAATGTGAGAGTGCTCTGCAGGGCCTGGTGACTGAACTATGCTGCTGTTGTTAAGGTTACCGTGGCGCTAATTTGTGGCAATTATCTGTAGCAGAATGGAGCTTGCCTGGTCCTTCCTGTGCCCTCTCCCTGAGGGTTGCTAGGCCCAAATTCATTGTTTCAACCATGACTGTGTCCTCCCTTCTCCCTGGAGGACCCCTCCTTGTAGTTGGATCTTTTACTTGCGGTTGCTCGTTCATAACCCAAAGTTACTAAGTCGAAGTCTCGCCAGCCTGACTTACAAAGAACATTGTGGTTTTAGTACGAGGAGACAATCCCCCTAAGGGGACCGTTGGTGTATGGAGCGGTTTCCTCTCCCCAGTGCTGCCATAGACTCTTGGGGGATGACAGGAGGGGGTGGGCAGCCTGGCTGGCATGTGAGAGCCTGATGGAAGAAGCACCCTCAGCGCCAGCAGTGCCCTGGGTACGGGCTGTGGAGGCGGCCCTGCTCCCTTCTGGGAGCGCAGGGATCTTCAGGCACCCTCTGCCAAGAACCATGCCTGCTTTCTCCACAAGGCCTGGGTTTTAAAGAGGGTTTGCCTGGTTTCTATCCGGCTGCAATCCATTACAGCTTTAATGACACTAATTAGGGATTTGGGTAATCGGGTTGGCTGGCCTGAAATGAGAGCCTGGACTCCTGTGAAGAACAGCTTTGCTAAATAAACCAGCAGGAGAACCAGGACTGTGGGGCACATGTATCTGGGGGAGCCAGCTGAGGCCTTTGGCATGCAAATGAAGGCTATTCATTATAAACCAGCAGAAGGACCCCAGGCCCCTCCAAGCAACATTCCTTTAGCCACTAAGTACAGTACAGTGACATTTTTAAAAGGTTTTCAATTATTATTACTTTAAATTAATTCTTCCCTGGCCCCAAATCTGTGAATTCCCATTTAGCAGACTGTGTGTAGGGTGGAGCATGGAGAGGAAGTGCGGCTGGGGATCTTATAAAATAAAAGTGCTCATTTATTCCTATGCATCACCAAATAGTTTTGTGCCGTTTTTCCCCATCCCTTAATTAAAGAGCTTCAGAAGTCCCAAGATGAGCTAGGAGGAGCACTGACAGAGGACCCCAAACCTAGAGGAGCTGATTGAGAGCCACTGGTTCAAATTGTCCCCATGTTAAACCCTTCAGCTGTTCACATCAGTACTCAACTTGGCAAGCACCATAACCTGCCGTTGAGCCCTAACCAAAAGGTGGCTTTGTGTTCTTTCGTAATGGATTGTTCCTTTAGGCTTATTTAAGGGCAAACCCGGTCCGGCACAGGGCTGCACAGGGAGCAAGAGGAGGCTGTCTGCCCTGCTTAGGACTTACAAAGCCTCAGAAACTCTCTATAGGCTTGCTGTGAGTCAGAATCAGCTCCATAGCAATGAGTTGGGTTTGTTTACTTGTTTGTTTGTTTGTTCTGAGAAACTCTGCAGTTACACTCTTAACTGTCGTACGGTTCTGAATGCTTTCCTCTTTTTTTCTATTTGCTTCCTTTTCCATTCCTGCTTTTTCCCCTTTTGTTTTTTAACCTTCCCCCCCCTTTTTTTCCCCTTTTGTTTTTTAACCCCTAGACGTTTTTCACGTGATTCTGTGGCCATAGGATGAGGGCTATGAGTAATCAATATTTAAGACCCTAAAGAGAGAAGAGAAGGGGGTCATTTAAACAGGAGAGTGTAATATTCATTATGTGGCTGTTCTTGAGAAGCCTTAGTGACCCAGTGGGTTACACATTGGGCTACTAATCACAAGGTCAGCAGTTCCAACCTACCAGCCCTCCAAAGGCAAAAGACGAGGCTGTCTGCACCCATATTGAAGCCTCTGAAGCCCTGGAGCAAGCATGCTGAGGGTCAAAATGGAGAAGACCGCATTGGATTAGTGGATATCATGCCAATCTCATGGAGTTTGTGGCGGCTTTAAAATTTTTCTAGTAAAAATTTAAAATTAATCACTCTCCATACCTCACCTTCTCCATACCCAACATTTACACACAATAAACAATGTATCGAGAATTTGTTACCATCCACAAACTCATTGAGATAACTCTTAAGTTGGAAAAGTTCAACTGTCATATATAGTTTATATGATCTATATATTTTTATATATTTATGTATTATATATATTTATATATTATATATTTCATATATATATTTTAAAAGAAGCATCCAAAAATATGTTTTCCTGAATAACTAAATATCTATGCACACTGGCCATGAGCCCAGCTCATAGAAAACAGGGAAGGTCAAACTCTTCAGGCCAGAGGAAGCCTAACAACTCTTGTGACAATGAGAAAAGATCACCTGGGGGAAATCGGCCTCCACAGCCCATAGTCTGACCGCTTTTGATGCCCATAGAACTTCACTTGTCAAAGGGACAGCCCGATACAGAACCCGGTTTGCCCTTAAATAAGCCTAAATAAATAATCCATTACAAAAAAATTAATGTTGTAGACTATATTCCCAAACAGTACTAAGTTACAGGCTGCTCTTCCTATGTGTAAGTAAGGCGTATAAACCCATAAGTAAATTTGAAGGAACATGAGCAAATGCTGCCACTTAGAATGTGTGTTTGCTGCCCTTGTATCACTAAGGGTAACTCTTCCCTTAGACATAACTTGCCTTTCTTAGATGGTTCATTCTCTGCCATCTTCGCCCTGTGATTCTCTGGGAATGGGGGGAGTAGGTGCCAATTGAGTTAGGCCATGGTGTAGTGGTTACTCAGTGAGCCACTAGCCACAAGGTCAGCACTTCAAACGATCAGCAGCTCCTCAGGATGGGAAAGATGGGGCTTTCTATTCCCATAAATAGTTAGTGTCTGAACTCACAGGGGCAGTTCTCCGCTGTCTTACAGGGTCACTATGAGTAAGTACTTACTCAGTGAGTTTGAGATTTTTGAGTTTAATGGCTGGCCTGCAAGGCGCTCTAGTGGCACAGAGGTTAAGCATTCATCTGTTACATTAGCCAAAAGGTTGGCCATATGAACCCCCAAGATGCTCTACAGGAGAGAAGACCTGGTACTCTTGCTCCTGTAAAAACTGTAGCCTAGGAAACCCTGTGGGTTTCTACTTGTGAGACAAAATCAACTCATTGGTGCATAACCACATTCCCGGCCTGGGATATTAGTGGAAACATCGGTGGACATAAGGGGGAATGTGTAAATCATGTGTCAGCTACATCGGTTGGTAGTGGCCTCCGAGAGTACAGTACTGCAGAGGAGTCTAATGCTGAATCTACATGCAGTACAAATAAGTGTGTCGAGATCCATTAGCGATGTCTGTCGTGGGCAGAGTAAATCAGAAGTGGCCTCGATGTCATTGTCTATGCCACCCTGGTGTAAATGAACCCAACACGGTTGAGACTTCCTCCTACATTGGGACCCCTTAACCACCTCACTTGGCTCCCTTTGCCCTTCTCAGCCATCATCATTAACCAGAGACCTCCAATGCACCCTGTCACCCCTGGTGCTCAGTTAGCTGGGAATTGCAGGAATCACTTGTTTTGTATGAAAATGTTGGCTGTCACCCATTCACTGTCAAAGGACCTCACCTTAGTAGATGGCCGTGGCAGCATCAGAAAAGTACTTTCTTTAGAAACAGATTTTTGATCCCAGACTTTCTAAGCCCATCTGTGGACTGCATAGGTTTTCCCCAAAATGGTGTCATATGTGGGCACTTTCCAATCAGATGACTCAAATATAAACTATTCCTTTTAATTCCTGCGCACGGGCATAGGGCCACCACCTGTGGACATACAGTGAGTCTCAGCGGCTTCGTGGCATAAATAAAAATCCCACTGCCAGCGAGTCAATTCGGGTTCTCCTGGTGAGAGGGGTTATTATGTGGCAGACATTGGACCGAGTGCTTTCCATATGTTTATCAATGAGATCTTCATAATAAACCATCATGTATTCGAGAATGATGATGGCAACAAATGTACAAATGTTCTTGACACAATGGATAGATGGATGGATTGTGGTAAGAGTTGTACAAGCCCCCAATAAAACAATTTAAAATAAATAAACCATCATGAGGCTACCAAGAGCTAGGGGTAGCTCTTATAAGTGAGGACCCCTGGTCCCAAGAGGTCAACAGTTTCCCCAAAGCTTGAATGTCCGCTCAGTCAGATTAAGACTTGGCTCTGGTGTGTAGACTTCCAGCCACCGTGCTGTGTTCCCAGCCATCAATGAAACGAGAACGAAATCTCCAGCAGTCCTAAAATTCCCCCGTTTTTTTTTTCCTTCTGTTTTTAAACCTCTTCCACTTTACTGGGGAAAGTTATGCATCATCTCATTAGCAGTTATGTTGAAACCGCAAATAAATCAATTACTTTGGGGTGGGGGGTGCAAAACAAGAAAACCCGAGCTATTTGTAGTTTGGTAGCTCAAGGCCTCATAAAATGCAACTTCTTTTGTTTTGTTCTTTGGATTTTACACGGATGTCAAATTAGCAGTGAAACCATGTGTGAGGACTAGCCGCAGCAGCCCGTTCGGTGGAAAGGAAAGGATGCTAGAGGGCTGCCAAGAGAGTCACAAGACAGTTGGCCTGCAAACCAAAGAGTTGTGGTTGTAATTTTCTTTTCTGCTTGGCAGCTAAGATGAAAAAGACCATGATTGACTCTATTCAAACGAAAATAAATCTCAATTAATTGCCACAATGATCATTTTTGCTGATTTGTGACTTCACATGGTGGTTGTTGGCCCTGAACCATAAGTTTTCATTAAGGTAGATTGACTATTGTTTCTTAGTTGTGAGAACAACGAATATTTAATAGGCATATACCGAGTAGTGGTATTCCAGAGAGGGATTGTGTGTATTTATTGCAGTTATTTAACTTTGGTGCATAGATTTCATTTGAAGGCTGAGTGTTCAGGGAAAAGATACTGTGTTGGTTGTTTTGTTGTTGTTGGTTAAAGTGGTTTCGGGCTACTAAGTGGAAGGGCTGTCATCTGAACCTGCTGTCTGCTCTTAGAGAAAGATGAGTCTGTCTCCTGTAGCGGAGGACACTCTCAGGACCCTATACAGGGACCGCGGTGGGTTGGAGTCAGCTCCACTGGGGTTTGGGTGAAGCTTTGTCCACAGAACCTCCATTAGTCTTTGGAAGGCTTTTCATGAGAGTGTTTCTACTGGTCTGCAGTCTTCGGGTTGCTTGGGGTCCCCCACGGCCCCCTCTGTTGTGTCCCACTGTAGGAGGGCACTCGGCTCTGGTTTGAATTCACCTTTCCCACTTCTTCCCCAAAGAGAAGCAATCGGATTTAGGTGTTTTTGTGTCTGGCATCCGGCCTAAAGTTTGCCTAGCACATTCCACATAGAAGGCAGTAACCTCGAGTTCCATTTTGGTCAGCAGCCCTTGGAATGGAATTCTTACCAGTGGCAACAGTGGGGCGGAGGCATGGAATTTTTGGTGGTTTTTTTTAATTAAAATAAAAGATCATTTTATTGGGGGCTCTTAAAGCTCTTATAACAATCCACACATCAATTGTACCAAGCATATGTTGTACAATCCACACATCAATTGTACCAAGCACATGTTGTACAATCCACACATCAATTGTACCAAGCACATGTTGTACAATCCACACATCAATTGTACCAAGCATATGTTGTACAATCCACACATCAATTGTACCAAGCATATGTTGTACAATCCACACATCAATTGTACCAAGCATATGTTGTACAATCCACACATCAATTGTACCAAGCATATGTTGTACAATCCACACATCAATTGTACCAAGCATATGTTGTACAATCCACACATCAATTGTACCAAGCATATGTTGTACAATCCACACATCAATTGTACCAAGCATATGTTGTACAATCCACACATCAATTGTACCAAGCATATGTTGTACAATCCACACATCAATTGTACCAAGCACATTCTACATACGTTGTCATCATTCTTTCCTAGACGTTTACTTTCTATTGAACCCTTGGGCTCAGCTCCTCTTTTTTCCCTCCCTGTACTCCACCCTTGTGACCCCTTGATAAATTATAAATTATTATTATTTTCATATCTTACACTAACCGCTGTCTCCCTTCCCGCATGGCTTCTGCTGTTTGTTCCCCTGAAAAGGGGGGGTATGGCTTTGTGCCGATCATTGCGATTGGTTCCCCCTCCCTCCCCTCTCCTTCCTATCTTCCCCTTACCGTTCTGGTATCACTATTCAGCATGGTTATTCTTAATAATATATATTTATAGGTCAATTTGAGTCAGAATGGACTTGATGACACTGATTTTGGAGTTTATTGTGTGTGTTTTGAGAAATAAATATTAAAATATAATATTATAAGCAATATTTTACAATGTAAGTATGATGTCATTAAAAAATTTTAAATAATGAAGTGAATTTTTATATGGTAGATTCTCTGCATTGGAAAAACTGTAGATTTTTCCTATGTTGTAGTGTCGTTATCTCAGATTCAAGAGCAGTTTTCTTCTGAAGAAAATGTTATTTTGAGATGATGCCTTTCTTATAATTTATGTTAAAACGTCCTTTACATTTAATGAGAGACTGGTGGTGTCAGCAGTATCTAGCTAAGGAACATTTGGCAGTGTAACAAGTGGCCACCCAGCTTATTATTATTATTAAGATGATTGAATCTATATCACATAATGGAGGGGGCAAATTAGCATGTTATTGGTAGTCAGCTCTGACTCCTGGCTACCCCGTGTGTGCAGAAACTGCTTGGAAAGGTTTCCAGTTGGTAGCGCTGTCCTTAGAAGGCACCTCCAGGGGGTTTCGAACCAACAACTGTCCATCCTTTGTGTCACCTTGGGAACCACCAACTAATTGTCACTGCCTGAAAAAAAAATCACAGGAGAAAATGAAAATAAATGAAATTTGTTCATCAAGAAAGTAGATTAAGGGAAAGATTCCTTCTTAGCCTGTCTTTTCTTTGACTTTTTCCCTTTTCCTTTACCCTCAAATCTAGTGAACATTTATTTATAAGCCAGACCACCTATAAAATCTGATGAAATTGGCTTGCCCTTACTTTATTTTGTGCAAATTAGATGAGAACTCCACCAAAGACCAAGGAACCCCTCCTTCCATATGTGCCACACATGTATAAACTTAAGAAACCCAGAGGGAGGGGTGTGTGGTGTATCCCCTACTGCAACGAATCTGTCAGCTTTGGTCTGGTCCCCAGGAACAGAATCTGATTCACTGGCCGAACCAAACTCACTGCTGTGGAGTCAATGCTGACTCATAGTGACCTGACCGGACAGAGCTGCCCCTTCCGGTTTCCAAGACTGCCCCCCTCTAAGGGGGAGTAGAAAGCCTCCTCGTTCTCCTGTGGAGCGGCTGGTGGTTTCTAACTGCTGACCTTGCAGTTAGCAGCCCAACGGACTAACTGCCTCTTTCCAGATGTGCCACATAGAAACTTGGTAAAGAACTAAGAAGGGGACCCCAGGGGTGTGTGCATGCAATATTGTATCCTTACTGCAACGAATCTGTCAACTTTGGTCTGGACCCCAAGAACAAAGCCTGATTGGCTTGCCCAATTATTTAAATTACGCTCGCCACTCCTGTGAATGTCGGAGGAAAATAAGCAAACCCACTCCCGCGTTGAGCGCCCAGCTGACTTAATCCGATGGAGTGGGCTTTTCCCGGTGTTGCTTTCAATTTTTTACTATTTTGTGTTAAAAGGTTAATAGCAGCGTGTTAAACGCAGTTCTGGGTTTGGTGACTCTGCAGAACTGTCTGTGGAGCTCCCAGATCCTCCTGCGGGCTTCCGACCATGAAGTCAAAAACAGCTCTGGGACGAACAGCAGAACACAGATGGATCTGAAACCCCGCCGGAGCCGCTCTGAACGGGGGTCACTCGTAGGCCCGCGTCTTCTTTCATCTACTGTATTTCAGTCCCGAAGCACCAGGAGAGCTCATCGTGTTCCTGAGAGGGCGCTGACAACGGTTGGCCCGCTCGCAGCTTCCAGGTGCGATTCCACAGCCCAGCTCTTTGAACCAAACACCCCTCCAACTTCGCCGTGGATTCAAGTTGCTGCTAAAATGAGAAGACCCGCCCCATGAGTTTGTTAGCAGATGTGCATCCTGAAAGCCGTCGTTACATGCCTTTGACATGCATGTGGGCCACATGTGATCGCATGCTGAACTGCATCCGTGTCCCCTTGCTTTTCCCACGGCCTCCCTTTGCGTGCCCTTCGGGTGATTTTGCTTGCTCACTGTCGCTCTGCCCACCCGGGTCCTGCATGGCACATAGGATTTGTCAGGTGGAGGGCCAGTCTGCAGCCGCTAGGCTGCCCTCTGCACCGGAAGGTTGACGGCATCGTTGTCACATCAGGAAGCCCGTTCTCTGGCGAGAGGACTGACCAGAATTGGAAGTGCTGTTTGCCAGCTCCCCACAGCTTTCCTGACGCGTGCCGGGTTTCACAAAGGAGCGTTCACTGAGACATGGCCATGCCCAAAGGGCCATGGGAAAGACACAACAAAGCTCTGGCACTTCCAGTGAAGCATGGTCAGGCGCAGTGCTCTGGACAGACCTCTGCTGGCGGCTGCATCACAGGCTTGGTGCAACTTTATGAATCTCCCAAGACCAGGCTTGCCTGTAACTGGAGAGAAAGATGCCCCACCAATGAGAGGGAATTGCGGAGAGCGTCTTCTGCAGCGTGTCCTGCAGGAAATGCCAGCTACACGTGGGTTCTTCCCATGGAACGGACGCAAGGAAGCAAACAGAAGCCGGTGTGCGCGTTTGTGGACGGCCTCGCACAGCCCTCTGCGTGTTGTCTCTAATGAGCACAGGCTTCCCGAGGTAGTCCAGCGACCGTGAAGCCACCTTCTTGAATTTGTCTGCTGTCCCCACCCAAACCAGTTGCTGCTGAATGGACCCCAGGTGTGTCCGAGCAGAACCGTGCTCCTCCGCAGGCTTTTCTGGCTTTTTCCGAATTTGTTCGTTCCAGTTCGGGGAAAACAGAGCAGAGCCCAATCCCATCCCCCAGTTCCTCAACATGATGATCCAGGGACATTGTTGACGTTCTTCACATCATGTCAACATTCCCGTTATTTCTGTCTAGTTGTTTCACTCTCGTTGCCTCGAACTCCCTGGCCCCCACCCTTCTCAGCTGTGCTGTAAAATCGCTGGGTTCCTTCCAAACCACACTCTGCCATCAAGTCAGTGCTGACCCATAGCAACCGCATGGGTTTCTGAGATGGTACCTGCTTACGAGTAGAAAGGCCAGTCTTTGTCCCCCGGAGCTGCTGGTGGTTTCAAACTGCCAACCATGCGATTGCAGCCCAATGCATAAACACGATGCCACCAGGGCTGTTGACCTTAGGTCTTCTAAACAATTTTTTAATTGAACACAATACTCAAGGGTGAAAAATCTTAACTCTTTTGCTAAACTGTTAGTGAGTTGAAAAGTGACTTCTGGGAAACATTTCAACGCAAGATTTGTAGAACAATTCAGGGCCGTGGTTCTTAAGACCTTGTTCAGTCTCGGTAAGTCCAATCAGTCTGGATTCTTTCAGAACCTCAAGTTAAGTTACACATCTGTCTGTCTCTCTGTCGTCTGCTGTGGCCCTGATCAAAACGTTTTTATTCAGTGGGGCACCATCTAATTCTTCTGGTCTCAAAGTCAAAGAGACAGTGATTCATGAAGACAGGTCAGTCCTGTGGCAGAGGGTTTTCAGCGGCTGGTTTTCATCAGATGGTCAAGCCCTTCTGAGTCACCTCTTTGTGGACTTGAATATCCAACTTTTCTCATAGTCCACCGCCCTGGGAGCCCCGCATTTGCAGCAGTACTTTAGTAAATGACTGCAGGATCAGTACCTGTGTGTCTTCGTGAACAGCGGCCATCTTTCTAGGGTGGTGGCTCATGATGGCAATAGCCAAGAAATAACCAAACTGCTGGCATCGGTATCAGAGACGAAAGGCTTGTAAGCTAGGACTACTCACATCTGTTATGAATGGAATGAACCAGGAACTTGATATCTACCAAGCACTGAGTGCCAGTCCCTGTCCTGAGTGTTTCATTCATTCACTCACAGTAATCCTATGAGGTAGGCACTGCCACCATTTATAGATGAGTGTGGCAGTTACATCATTTCCTAGCAACTTGAATGAAGGGGTGGAGTCTAGCCTATCAATCAGATCATAGCCAATCAGGCCTCTTTGTGGACATGGCCATCTCCTGAGGATTCTGGGAACTCTTGTCTTCCTCCCTGGAGGCGGGACATACACTCTCACCGCTTCACATTCCTGTCAACAAGTCACATGGAGACACACTGATGGAGCCAGATCCCTGGAGCTGGAAGAACCACATGGAGACTCACACTAGCATGGAGATGCTTCCACCACCACTGGATCCACAAGACTTTCCACCCACTGGTCTGTGATCTTCCTGCATTGGGCATCATTGCATGTGTTGCATGAGTCCGAAGAAGAATTTATAGACTGGTATCAGACATATGGGCTAATATCAGACTTAAGGACTTGATCTGGACTGGGCTGGGATGTTTCTTAATATACACTGACTCTTTGATATAAAGCTCTCTTTCTTATATACATAGGACTGTCTATGAATTTGTTTCTCCAGTCTACCCAGACTAACACAATGAGAAGACTGGGGTACAGATAGGTAACTTTCCTGAGGTCACACAGCTGGAGAGCAGAGACTAGACCATCTTATCTCCTAAGCCCACTTTCATCCCTGCTGTCAGTGTTTTCATTTGTGGGTCAAGGAATCGATGCAGTGGTCTTGACCCAGCATATATTATTAGAATAAAATTATAACAGAAAAACATCCGAGCATATCACATCTACAGCCCTGGTGGCTTAGTGGTAGTACATTGGGCTACTACTAAACCGAGGTTTGAGGTTTGAAACCGCCAGCTGCTCCTTGGCAAAAAGACGGGACCTTCTTCTCCCATTCAGGGTTACAGTCGCAGAAAGTCATCCCGGGGCAGTTCCACTCTGTCCTGGAGGGTCGCTAGGAATCGACCTCGAAGCCATGGAATGAGTATTTTGGCTTTTATATATCACATCTAATAAGGGTGCAGGAAACTTTTACTTCAGTTATGTGCATTTTAAAAAATCTCAGGTCTATATTTTCTTATCCTTGAATGCAGAAGTGTTTCATAATTCATATTTTTTCAGATTTTAGAAAAGTGATACAGTACAAATATTTTATGTTGCCTAACACTTCCAGCAAGGTCTGGGGCAGCACCTTGTAATCAAACACATTAATATTTATGCCAGGAAGCACATGAATATTTACACTAAATGTGATAAAGTGCAAACAGTCTTTCAGCAGTGCAGGTCAATGCCAAACTTTTTTTTTAACTTGCCAGTTTTCAAGGCTTTGGGGATTTCAAAATTACAGATCGCAGACCTTTTAATATATAGGTGTGTTCTCGGCCTCAATGAAAGGTAATATTTCTTATAGTGGACAGAGGTCAGGTTAAAAATCAAGCTAACACTGCACCGTGGTATTGTTGGAAGTGGGAAGGGCCGTAAGGGCGATATAGCCCATATATCCATAAAAACCAAAATGCCTGGGTTTTCACAAATAGAAAAATTAGGGTGGGAAAGGAGAGCATCATGCTTGCTGCAGGCCTGTCTTTCATTCCCACACATGCCTGCTGAAGCACAGCTCAGGCCCCGGGACCCAAAGCCACTTAAGAACCACTAACCCACACCGTGCAAGTTGGAGTTTAGATTCTGCCAAGGGCGACTGGTCTGTTGTGTGCGGTCACCTCCATCTCGGCCTTCTCCGGAGCCTGCAGATGCCGCCTCCTTTCCCCAGCAGGACACTGAACCTCGTATGATGGCCGTAGGGTCAGATGGCAGTGGAATCTCTGCCCAGGTTCCAGCAAATACTATAAATTTTCTGCATTTGTGGTTTCAGCTGGTCTCCCCAGACGAGCAGCCGACATCCACCCCCCCACCCACCCCGTGGTGTTACATTCATATTTCCACGCTTAACGTGTCAAACTGGATGAACATTGTGGTCTAAGGATTTAAAAGATTTATAATCTGGTCTTGGAAATTTACTTTAGGAATATATACTTCCCCAAGCAATAACAAACACTGTTACACATGACTGTAGTAAATTAGAGGAACTGGGGCCTTTCTGATTGGTGGCAAAGTTGAAGTTAATCATACGGCGGTTTCCGTTTCAAGATGCAAACCCCGCTTTGCCTGACCACAGGTCCCGGCTGTGAGTCAACAGCGAACAGGCCTTCGAGTTCTTTTTCTCTAAGAAGCAGTCAGGTTCCTCTTTGTGTAGGAAAAATAGTCCAATCATCTCCCCGAATGATTCCTTGCCATTGGAAATCTGCCCGTTTTTTAACAAACAGCTGTGTTGTTGGAACATGGCTTTAAGTAAGAACAGTTAAGGACAGAGTAGAATGTGCTACTCAGAACTCAAAAATTAGGTAACGTTACAATGCTTGAGTGGAAGGAAGGGGGGGGACACCAGTGGGACATTGTAGGCAGAGGAGGATTGGCCATTTGTAAGCTGCCATCTCCAGACATGTCTATACCCTTTGCATGTGGAGTAGTGGTTACGTGTTGGGCTGCTAACCAAAAAGTCAGCAGTTCAAAACCACCAGCCATTCCATGGAAGAAAGCTGAGGCTTTCTACTTCCTTAAGAGACTGGGGAGCAGGGAGGGAAGGGGGAAAATGAGGAGCTGACATCAAGGGCTCAAGTAGAAAGCAGATGTTTTGAGAATGATGATGGCAACAAGTGTACAAATGTGCTTGACACAGTGGATGGATGTATGGATTGTGATAAGAGCTGTATGAGCCCCCAATAAAATGATTTTTTTTAAAAGAGTTATAGTGTTGGAAACTCAGAAGGAAAGTTCTATGCTGCCTATAGGGTCTCTCTGAGTCAGAATTGACTCGGTGTTTTGGTTTGTTGGTTGGTCGGTTGGTGCCTGTGTGTGTTGTCAGCAGGAATACATTGTGTGGCTGTGTATATCCAATTAATGGAGACCTGATGGTGCTGTAGGTTAATCATTGGGCTACTCACCACAGGGTTGGCGGTTCAAACCTACCAGCTGCTCCTCAGGAGAAAGCTGAGGCTATCTGCTTCCATAAAGATTTACAGTCTCAAAAACCCTAACATGCTCCACCTTGTCCTGTTGGGTCAAGACAAGTCAGAATTCACTCACTGGCAGTGGATGGTGGATCTCCAAGCGCACAACCACCAACCTAGGAGAGAGGAGGCGGGGCAAGAAGGGAGCGGTGCTGTCAGAGTTCCTTGTTAAGGGATTCTACGTGAGTGCCGATTTCTCTCTTCTAGAAAGTGCTCAGCTATAAGCCACCAACACACTGCCACTGTAGCTGACCAAATCCCCGTGGGGTGATAGGAGAGGATTTGCTTTACAGTAAGAAGCATGTGCTGTGGACACTTAGGAATCCGTCTCAGAAACTACATGGAGGAGCCTGGTTTCTCGGCAGGAGGTTTTTCTATCCGCCTTTGTGCGTGGCTCTCGCTCGCGTCTGATTCCCAGCCAGCCAGTCCACACACGGAGCTCAGCCTGAGGCAATGCCAGGTCCTCTCACAGAGCCGGAAACCTGCAGCGTCGGAGAAAGGGAGACAAAGCACACAGGCGTGACCAGGGGATATTCCTTCTTTGTATTATAGCAAATAACAGCGCCTGCGTTTCCCGCATGGGTCACACGGACTTATGTCACTTAGCGTCCATAATGTGTTCTGTGGTGCAGCATCTTGGGCGACTTGGATGGCATACAAACCTCATATTGTATATGGAAGACCTGCACGCGGGATGGACGCCACTTAGCCCAGGACCTGGGACTCTGCCTTGAGGGACTTCACCGACCTTTGCTGGTACCCCTGTCTGCTGCCCCAAAACCATGCCAGCCTCCACCCACTGAGGCAAGCACTCCCCCACAAGTTGGCCACCTCCCAGCCCAGGGCTAGCTCCTGAAGTAGCTTCCCCCTCCCTCCTAACTGGCTCTCACCCCTTCTAGCCCTGCTCACCCTCATCAGACACGAACATTCAGATCCACAGAGTGAGTCTGTTCAGAAGGTGACGGGACAGCCACAGCTTGCCAGCGATCACCCAGTGTGCTTCCGAGGAGGTCGCTGTGGCAGTACACACGCCGGCAGTTGGCTCACCTGCAGAGAAGTGAGGTAAACGGCCGGCACAGGCGGGAGCTGTTCCGACATACGAGAATCCGGGAACATTAGGTGTCAGGAGCCACTGTGACAGTTAACAGGATAGCTCTCAGGTACCTCGTGAGAGAAATCCTCCATACAAGGTCACCCCGTGATGGTGAACCCGGAGCGCTGACTTTAGTTAGACCTTTGCAGACTGTGTGTGTTCCTCCTCAGCCCAAATGTAACCCCGCACAGGTAGTTGACGTGTGGATTCGGAGGCTACCAGAGCTAACCCAAGGTCAAGTTATCATGCAGAAGAGGGACATTTTCTGTTGTTTTTCAAGCCAAAGTGTTGGTTTATGACCTTGCCTCAGCTCACTTTGGTTTATCTGACTAAAATATTATACATAACACACACACACACACACAACCTCTGCCATCAAGTCAATGCTGACTCACAGCCGCCCTATAGGACAGGGCAGAACTGCCCTGAGGATTTCCAAGACGGTAACTCTTCACAGGAGCAGGAAGCCCCTCTCCCTGAAGCACCATGCTTCTCATTAAAAAGCAAGCTGTCAATATTTCATTCTACTCCATAGCGTATCTGTGTCTATTTTACAGTGGTTTTGAATGGTAAAAATTAAGGCTAAAAAAAATTTTAACGCCTTTCTCCCGTGGATAGCAGTCCAGTGTTTCCCTTACATACTCTCAGACGCACTGCCATCTAGTTGATTTCAGTGCACAGTGACCCTGTGGGACAGGGCTGAACTGCCCGTGTGGGTTTCCAAGACTGTCACACTTCACAAGGGTAGAAAGCCTCATCTTTCTCTAAGGGAGCAGCTGATGGTTTTGAACTGGTGGCCTGGCAATCAGCAGCCCAACTCTTAACCGATTCCACCAGCACAGCTCCTACAGAACCAGGTGTGCTCATTGCCATCAAGGGGATGCTGCCTCCTAGCTCTCCCCTGTGAGTTTCCAGGCTGTAACTGTTTAAGGGAGTAGAACACCCAGTCTTTCTCACTCAAAGCTGCTGGTGGTTTTGAACTGTCGACCATGCAGATCACAGCCCAACGTGTCACCACTATCCCGCCAGGGCTCCGTTTGTACCCCAATTTGAGCTCAGCACCGACCGTTAGTAGTTACACTTAGAATAACAAAAGAAAGCACTGGCTCTGTGCTGTTCTCAGAGACTCCGCGTTTTGAATTGGGATGTTATATGGAGGGGGTACAAAATGAATTCTTAAGAGCAGTCAAATCAATTTTGTGTCTGAAAGTTAACTCGGTCCCATGCAAGCAATTCTGTTCTGTGGTTCCTTCTGCTGAAATTATCCCCATCTTGTAGCACCAAACCTAAGCCCTCAAATCAAAGCATGCCATTTACGACCGTTTGGTTGAACATATAAAACCGCTTACACACCCAGATTGTATTGCAGAAGGCCCTCAAGAAGTAGGCCGTCCGAGTCTCAGGTATAAATGTGGACATTTTAAGACACTGTGACGACATGACTGTTGTTTCATTGGGTGTTTGGTGAGGCTAAGCTTTGACTGCGTATTGGAACTGTCTGTTAGCATCTTAAACTTCCCAGGGCAGTGAAGAAAAACGTTGTAGGCAGATGGTACAATGGGTAGGGTAAGATACCATGTGTAAGCTCAATGAAGTTAATTTATGATGAATTGTTTGAAAATAGCTGAAACACGATTTACAGCCAAATATAAAAATGCAGCTGGCAGAGTCGGCCTGCAATCCGAAGGGATTGATGCTGTGTAGGTAAGGGGTAAACAGCTCATAGATGGTTTTGAACCTGTTGTGACAAGGATTGATGAAACGCCCCCTAGCGCCACGAGAAGAGAACACGGTTGAAAGTTACTAGCCAGAGAAAAGCATTGAAAGAGGACCAGGGAGCCTTCCTCTGCCCTCTCTGCCTCCAGATCCTGCAGGTGCCGGCGAGTTTGTCAGGCATTTGGCTGATGTGTACCGCTGTGGGTTTGACAGGGCCTGAAGTCTTTGTCACCAAATTGCTGGCCAGGGAGGCCAGACCTTCCATCGGATAAGAAATATGTAAAGCCCAAACTACAATATGAGGAGAGCAGAGAGTAATCACAAATTACAGTCTTCAGAAAGCCATGTATGTGTTAAGTGAAAGCTAGTAGTATGAAGCCTAGAGGCTGCGCACGGGAAGGGGAGTCTGCTTGAGGGTGGTCCCTGAGGGAGCTTTGAGGATGGGTGGGCGTCCGGTGGGTAGAAAGGAAAAGGCCCTTCTGGGAAAGAAAATGAATGTAGGGAAGCACGTTCTTCTACGGGTTTAAGTCTTCCAGTAAGAATGAACAGGCCCACAGAAGAACCCACTCGGACTTTGAGGAGCCATGCTGACGTCGTGGCTACAAGTTGGGGGGCCGACGGCCAAACCACCGGCTGTTGGCGGGACTTTGCTCCCACAGTTACCTTCTCGGAAACCCACAGGGATATCTGCCCTGTCGGAGAGGGCCCTGAGAGTCGGCGAGTGAGTTTGGTTTGGGTTGTTGTTGTTTAAGAACCTTAAAACGACAAGCCAGAAGACACTCTCATTTTGTTGTCATTTTGTTGTGGCCTGTCTAACAAACACCTTTCTCAACATCGCACCCCAAAAGGCACTGCCACAGGGTCGATTCTGACTCCCCGTGCCTTCCAGGTCCCTGTAGGTTTCCGAGCTTGAAATTTTTCCAGGAGGGGGAAGCCGCCTCTTTCACTCAAGGTGCGGCCGCTGGGTGGTCCTGCTGCGCCCACCCCGCTACCGCATCACTCAAACTGCCGTCGCCCGCGCGGAGCTCCGGTGACTTACCATCTGCTGTTGTTTCAGATTCATGACAGACGCTGCCCGCCGAGAGCAGGAGTCCCTGAAAAAGAAGATTCAGCCGAAACTCTCGCTGACCCTGTCCAGCTCAGTGTCCCGAGGGAATGTGTCCACGCCGCCCCGCCACAGCAGTGGAAGCCTTACTCCCCCGGTGACCCCGCCCATCACGCCCTCCTCGTCATTCCGCAGCAGCACCCCAACAGGTGAGCCAGGAGAGATGTGCGCGCGTGTGCGCGTGTGCCCACGTGCCTACCCGCACGCTCCTGCGGACCTGGGCAGGGGGTAGAAAGAGCAGCTGATGATTCGCGCCCACTTCTCTGACCTTCTCCGGCCTCTAGGGACTATTGACTCACGCGTCCTTGATCGATGCTGGTACTAGTCACTGCTCCGTGTTATGAAGTATGCGATGCTTCAGAGATCCTTTCTAAAGCCCTTCAGCATGTGTTACAGGTGGATGGAGGCGTCTTCCGTGAATTGTGTGGGGGGGGGGCTGGTGGGGCAGGGGAAATAGCCCAAGCATACATCAATTCGTGTCTGAGTTCTGATTGGGTGGCCAGATGGTTTCATTGTATATTTCTATTTTTACATCTCTTGAAACTCTCCACAGTAAGATGATTTCTGAAAGAAAACCGAACAGCAGAGTGCCCTGCTCTGTGCCAGGCTCTCTGTCAAACACTGAGTGACAGGCGGGAGCAAACAGCAGTCGAGGCTGCCTTCCTGATGCCGTGAGCCATCACATCATTGCGCTTCCCCGGGCAGCAGCGATGGGGACAGCTGAAAAGAGCCCTCTTCTTTGACTCAGTGGACACACCCACACACCCTGTCCCAAGTAGGACCATGTTATTATTGGTACATACCATCAACTCGATTCCAGCTCACAGTAATCTGGTGTGACAGAGTGCAACTGCCAGGAGTCTAGGTTTTCTGGGCTGTCATCACTGTGAGAGTCGATGGTTAGGTTTTTGGCCCACGGGGCCATTGCAATGACTTCACATGGCCAACTCTTCCGATAGCAAGGAAAGCACTGAGCATTGCACCCCAGATCTCCTTAGAAGGAGCCTATTCAACCCACGGCCCTTGAGTCAATCCTGACTCTTAGTGACCCTCTCTAGGCTTTCCAAGGCTGTAAATCGTCACAGGCAGCCTCATCTTTTCTCCTGCAGAGCAGCCAATGGTTTTGAATCAGTAACCTTGCAGTCAGAAGCCCCAACACTTTCAGTAGACGCAAAGATAGGCATTTATCAGATGACTTCTCAAATTAATAGAAGCTTGTAACCATGACAAATACTTCATGGAAGGGAGGGAAACATCCACAGAGAGGTTTGACCCCACACCAGGAAAGCCTTTTCCTGAAGGATAAATAGGAGTCAGGTAGGTAAAGAGGGAGGGAGGAGCCTTCCAGAAAGGGAGCAGAATTTGCAACGCTTATGTGCTGAAAGCCTGGGGGCCAGGACAAAAGGGTCACAGCATAGCACGTACGGTTGAACTGAGGACATAGGCAGGACCAGGTCACGCAGTGCCTCGTGGGCCGTATTAAAAATTTTTGTCAAAAATTTTTTTGTGTGTATTCTGTGAGCCAAGAACCAGGCTCATGGATGTCAAGTCTATTCTGACTCACAGCACCTCGATAGGACGGGCAGAACCGCCCCTGTGGGTTTCCAAGACTAACTCTTCACAGGAGCTGTAGCCTTCTCACTGGGAGATGCTAGTGGTTTCGAACTGCTAACCTTTCAGCATCACCACTACCCCAACCAGGGCTGCAAGCAAAGAAAAGCCCCTCACAATTGCACCACCAGCTCCTTCAGGTCACACTCTAGGCTCCATTTGTGTATGTCTCTTTCATCCGTCTCCCATGAAGGGAGGTGGCTACAATAGCATTTTCTCAAAATGTGTTTTCAGAAGCATGAATTCCATGAATGATGTGTCATGTTAAGGGGTAAAGGGATTCCCAAATAATTTGGGGGAAATGATGAGTTAAAGAAAGTTAAGCTAGTCTCTTTGGTGCTGGGCTCTCCGAGCCTTTAACTTGATAATCTACGTTTATTATAATAAATGTAGGATTTATTAGAGGATTTATTAAGTTTCCCACGCTCTGTGGCTTTGGTGGTGGTGGTTGTCGTTAGGGTCTGACCAACAGAGAGCCGTGTGCAACAGACAGAAGGAAACACTCCTGAGCTGGCACCACTGGCCTTCACCGTGATTGCTTTGCTTGAGGCCATTGTTGCTGCTGCTGTCGCATCTTGTTAAGGGTCTTCTCTCTTTTTTTTCTGGCCCTCCTCTTTACCAAACATGATGTCCTTCTTCAGGGAATTGGCCCCCCTGATAGCACGTCCACAGTCCATGAGACAAAGTCGCCCTGTCCTACTTCTAAGGAGCGTGTTGGCTGACTTCCCCCAAGACAGCGTTCATTCTTCTGCTGCTCCATGCATCCTCAGTGTTCCTTCCCAACATCATAATTCAAAAGCATCGGTCCTTCCTGCCCTTCCTTATCCCCTGCCAGCTGTTGTATGCAGGTGAATCTATTTAAAGTACCTTGGCTTGGTTCAGACACGTCTTACCCCTCAAAATGACGTTTTTGCTTTTTAACACCTTCAAGAGATCTTTTGTAGCTAATTTGCCCAAATGGAATATGTCATTGGATTTCTTTTCTTTTGGCTTCACAATTGTCTTATGAAGACATTATGGAGGGGTTTTTAAAAAATCATTGTACTGGAGGCTCCTACAGCTCTTATCACAATCCACACATGCATCCCTGGTGTCGAGCACATTTGTACATTGTTGCCATTTGTACATTGTACATCATCATTTCCAAAACATTGTCTTTCTGCTTGAGCCCTTGGTACCAGCTCCTTGTTTTTTGCTCTCCACCCTCCCTCCCAAACCCTTATTTATAATTTTTTTTCGTGTCTTACACTGACCAATGTCTCCCTTCACCCACTTTTCTGTTGTGTGTCCCCTAGGGAGGAGGTTATATGTAGGTTATTGTGATTGGTTCCCCCTTTTTTTCCCCCACCTTCCCCTTCCCCTCCTGATATCACTGCTCTCATTATTGGTCCTGGGGGGGTTTATCTGTCCTGGATTCCCTGTGTTTCCAGTTCTTATCTGTACCCGTGTACCTGCTCTGTTTAGCCTGATTTGTAAAGTGTATTTGGGGTCATGACAGTGGGGGGGAGGAAGCATTAAAGAACTAGAGGAGAGTTGCATGTTTCATCGGTGCTGCACTGCACCCTGACCGGCTCATCCCTTCCTGTGACCCTTCTGTGAGGGGATGTTCAATTGTCTACAGATGGGCTTTGGGTCTCCACTCCTCCCTACCCCTCATTCCCGTTGATATGACTTTTTGATTCTGGGTCTTTGATGCCTGATACCTGATCCCATCGAGACCTCGTGAACACACAGGCTGGTGGGCTTCTTCCAAGTTCGTTTGAATTCTTAACGCTTCTTCCATGGTGCTGTTTGCTGCTCCAAGTAACATGAAATTCTTGACAATTTCAATATGTCTGCCTTTATCTTGCATTTTGGCCCATTTATGAAGAGTTTTATTGTCTTTATGTTGAAGTGTAATCCTATAGTCTTTGATCTTCGCCAGGAAGTGCTTCAAGTCTTCTTTTCTTTGAGCAAACAAGGTGTGCCAGTGTGTCATCTGCATATGATAGGTAGCTAATGAGCCTTCCTCCAATCCTGGGGCAACATTGTTGTTCATATACTCCAGCTTCCCAGGTGATCTGCTCAGCATACACAGAACGAATAATTATGGCAAAAGGATGCAACCGTGGTGTACACCTTTCCTGATGTCGAGCCACTCAGAGGACACCCTTTTGACAGATACCATGTGTTCAGTTCAGGACTGGGCATTTTGACGATATGATCGGGTTAGTGGCGGGGGGCAGGCAGACCAGAGTTCATCCTGCACTTTGACCTTTACAAATAACATTACCTTGGAAAGTCACTAACTAATAATACCCACTCTTTGTGTGAGAGTTAGATGTGTTAGCATATGTATGCATCGAGCCTTCAACACATGTTCAGCTGTGTTTTTCTGGAGTTTCTAACTGGGAACTTTAGGACAGGACCTAAGGTCACTCTTCTGAAAAGGATGGTCATTTGTTTTAAGCACTTGGCCATATCATTAATGATCTGCTAAACCCCAAACCCCCTGCCATCGAGGGGATGCCAACTCACAGTGACCCTATAGGACAGGGTAGACCTGCCCCTGTGAGTGTCAGAGACCGTTAACTCCGTACAGGAGTAGAAAGCTCGGTCTTTCTTCTGAGAAGTGACTGGTGGTTTGGAACTGCTGGCCTTGTGGATCCCAGCCCCTAATGCTTACCTACCGCACCACCAGGCATCCTGAGAGGGTCTCCCAGGATTCCATGATAGTTAGTCGGTGAAGATCTTTGTGTGCCGTACATGTCAGTCTAAGCTGTGAAAAAAGATTGTGCTGTGGGATTGTGATGTCATTCTGCTGTGTGCTTTGCTGGGTGTGTGCATGGATTATTGTCATTAAATTCATGGACAGTGTGCATGAGAGTGAGTTTTATACCTGAGGGGAGGTGGCCCGACTGGGGTGCTATAACAGAGAGCCATGACTGCCCCAATCAGCACAGTAATGGGTGCCTCAGAACCCCTGAAAATAAAGACAGTCTGAATGTGAGAGTTTATTAATTTTCATTTAAGAAAGTTTGGAAGAAATGGACTCATTTCCTTTCCTTCAGACATAAAGAAATCTTTCTGACACCTAGTCCATTTTAGCGGTTTTCCCACCAAGAGGACTAATTTATGCTGTGGTGAAGATGTATCGCCTTCAATCTGTCGTGGTCATTGGTGAATTATTTGCTGCTTGAAAAGCATTTCATATACACATCAAAAGTCAGCAAGGGAAATGGCTTCTTAAACCCCTCCGCCTGTACGGCTTTGCTTGGGTGCGTTTTTCAATGTTTGGAATGGTATTTGACGTGGACTTTGATCAGCTTCTTGGCCCAGCTAATGCTGTTTCAGTCTCTTTCCTGGCCAGGTGATAAATAATATTCCACATTTCCACCTCCTAAATTCCCTCTGCCAAGCTCTGTACTTAAACTCTGTTTCTAGTTCACAAGTAATAGTCACCAAGGAGCAAGACTCATTTATCAAACATCCTACAAAGTAGGCTGCCTTTGCCACACCAAATTAGAGGTCAGCTTCATTTCAGAGATGCAAGTATTCATGAAGATCGTCAGGTGCACGTCGCTTAATGCATGCTGTAGCAACACCTCACCAGGTATACCGCCATGACCCTTTAAGTTTTGTTTTGTTCTTCAAGGGAAAGGGGCTCGTTTTTTTTGTTTGTTTGTTTGTTCCCACTAATGGTTCTTAAATCTCCAAACCCAGATTGCAAGAGTTCTGGCCCACGGGTAGAAAGACAGACAAGTGAGGCAGGGACCAGGCCCTGGGCACCGGCTGTCAGTCTTTGTCCAGCAGGTAAACAGCAGGCTGCTTTTGGCACACCCCACTCCCTCCCCACATGTCCCACCGCAGAGTCAGCACAGAAGACAGCAGAAGTGGGCTCTCACACAGGTGCAAATCACATCACATCCTGTTTCGCTGCCTTTATCACAGGCGGTAAGCCTCCCAAACCTCTATTCTTCTAATCCAGATTTGTTTGCCCTTTCAAACCTCAAGCAAATCTTTTCATCTTCTATTCTTTCCTCCCCCTTTTCTTTCAACTTATAAAAAAGAAAGCATTCACTTACCACTTACGGCATGCTTCAAACTTTTCCAAATTCACTGCCATCACGGGATGCTTCACATTTTAAATTCCAATTCCTAGCAACCCTAAAAGACAGAGAAGACTGTCCCCCTTGCCCCCACCCCCGGTTTTTCTAAACTGTAAATCTGTACAGAAGAATGCCTCCTCTTTCCTCCACAGAAAAACTGATGGTTTCCAACTGCTGACTTTATGGCCAGCAGCCCAGCATGTAACCCACAACACCAGCAGGGCTTCCTAAGGAATGCGTAGAATAATTTAAGTCACAGATTGCCAAACATTTTCTGTGAAGACTCCAGGCCTGGGACTCGGTTTCAGCCCTGCCCCACTCCAACAAGTCACTGCCGTGAAGTGGGTGCTGGCCCTGCACATAAGCACCGCGCCCCCAGACTCCCAACGTCTACTCTGCGCGTGAGGTGTGAAATGCACAGGGGGAGGGGCATGGCGTGTTCTGTGGAAGCTGCAGGAGGCAGGCTGCTTGAGTATTATACTTGCTCCGGAACTGCGTGGATGGTGCCAGAGCGGCAAGGGCAACTCAACACACTGGGGAAACACCGTGGTGGGCAGTGGGTTTCGGTGAGCGGGGAGGAGCCACCGGAAACTGGATGCAAATAGTGGGCACAACTGAATGCATATGGTCAGGGTCACTGGATTGTCCACGGAGAAACTGTCGTGTTGCTGTGTGCTTGGCTGGTTTTACTCCCGACAAATGCAAAATTAAAAAATAAAAATGAATTCTAAAAAACAAGCTTAACACAAAGCAAATGATACCCTGGATCAGAGATCTGTAACTTATTTTTGGACATCTATAACTTACAGATACACTTGATTAAACACTCTGAGAAGAAAATACTAACACGATTGACCCCCTCCTTTTTAAAAAGTCATATCTAGAGTATGATTGCCAGGGGGAGGGGGAAAGTCATGTTTTTTGCATCGTCCTGTGTACTTTATGTCTGGTATTGTATTTATTCTGAACACCAGGTCCACTGAGACAGAGATTATTCCCAGGTTCAGATAAAGAATTAGAGACTTAATACGGGCAAATGACTGGCCCCACTGCTATTGAGTCCAGGCTGCCTCACTCATAGCGACCCCGTTTAGGGGTTCTGAGACTGTACAGCTTGACTGGAGCTAACAGCCTCACCTTCGTCCCACGGCATGAGGCCCCAAGTCTGGCTACTCAAAGAATGTGATCATTTCTGTGCACCCAGGCTGCCCTTCTACGTGAATTCTTATGGTTACAATCATGCCTGAAAAGTAAGACGGCTCTTAATCGACCTCTAGCATGTCATTGCCCAAATACATGTTCATGTGAAAACTCTCCCGCATCCAACTCAGTGCTGAGAGCTGTTGTGGAAGTGACACCCCCCCTCTCGCTCTTCATGCTCTCCCTGTGAACCTCTCAAATGGTGCCTCTCAATCCCGTTGAACTTAGAAATCACCTGGAGACATTTTTTAACTTCCTTTGCCTGGCTCCCACACCAAAGACTAAGTAGGTAGCTGGGGCTTTGCACATTGAAAACCCATGAATTCTGTCTCTCATCACCCGTTACCATGGAGTCGATTTCAACCATAGGGACCCCGTAGATGGGACCGCGTAGAACTGCCCCCCGGAGGGTTTCCAAGGCCATCGTTGTTCCTGAAGCAGGGCGCCATACCCTTTCCCACAAAGCTGCTGGTAGGTTTGAACCAGCCCGACCTTTCAGTTAGTGTCCAGGCACCTAACCACTGTGCCACTGGGCTCCTTGGTCCGGGCTCACTGTCACCAAGGCAATGCTGACTCATAGCAACGCTATAGGACGAGCTAGAGCCGTCCCCTGTGAGTGTCCAAGACTATACCGCCACCGGAGTAGAAGGCCTCATCTTTCTCCGAAGGAATGTCCGGTGGTTTTGAACCGCTGACCTGGCAGTTGTCACCCGAGCACATAACCACTACACCACCAGAGCTCCTTGCTCTGTGACGAGGGCTCGGTAATCCTAAACTTCAGCCAGAGTGGAGAAAACACTGTTTTAAAATGTGACCCTTCTAGTTCTGCGTGTGTTCTCTTGCTGGGTTAACATACGTGCACGTGGTCTGGAGAGAAAGGTCCCTGCCATCTACTCGCCTGGCTCCAGAATGAATCCCGTGGGACTGCACAGATGTACGTTCATGTCTTAGTGGAGAGGCCATGGAAAGAGTTGGCTGGGTTTCTGGTTAAAATAGCATTGCATAGTCGCCCTTGGAAAATATTTGTATATATATATTTTGGCCCACTGAGTGGGGCAAAAAAATTAAGTATTCCACCAGGAAAAGGCGCCCAAGGAAATTAAACTCCCCACCCCCTTTTCTTATTGAGATGGATCATAACTAGTACTAAGCCATAAATGTTATCCATTAATGCAAACTTTATAAAGCTTTTAGGTTGTTTTATTCTGCGTTGCCTTCCTTTGCTTCCTGCTATTTGGCCTTTATGGTAGACTCTTAAATATCCCTTTGTGACTTTTACAATCAGCGCGGTTCAAATTAATAAGGATTTTTTAAATCTCAGGAGTGACTAACACACAGCAAGTCCTTTAAGAGTAAAGTTGTCTGTATGCGTGTGCATGTGCGTGGGTGTTCCTTCCCCGTAGAAATGACAGACTTAGAGAACAATTGGAATTTTACTTGACGTTTAGGAGCGCCATCTAATGGGGTTGGAGTGAACCCTCCCCCAGACCGTCATTTTCAGAAAGCATCAGAAACGTAAATGAGCTGAATCAGACAGAAAATCTGTGAGTGGAAAAGACAGCGAAGGGGAGGTCAGAACCAACATGAGCTCCCTCCCCGGAAGAGGAGACTGCAGCGAAGAGGGAAGCCGAGCCCTGTCCGGCTTAATGGGAAGATGCAGAAGGAAGGGGAAATATTTCAGCCTGGCTGATTGTGTGACCTACTTGTGAATTTCTGAGATGGTGCTTTCCTATCGCTAAGAAGCTCTGCCCTCCGGAGCTGAATGTCTAGATGAGGCCTCAGGAACATCCCCTAAAATCTTCTTAAGAAAATGGCCTCGATTTATGTTTCCCTTCTCACATCAATGTGCTGTCTTGGAGCTGCTGGAAAATGACAAGACATTGCCCCATTATCTGGCTCCGTTACAGTCAGTCACTAAGAGAACTTTCCCATGGCCGCTGTGCGCTTGTTTGTGTACATCTTACTCTGTTCTCCTCGTCGGCCTTACCCTCCCTTCAGAGTGACTGGTCAAGCCTGCGCCTGGCTGCCCATCCTTGTGAGGAGCGCCACCGCGCAGAGCTGATGGATGGCCGCTGGCTCTCACTCTGCCTTGGCCTCCGAGTGCAGCTGGTGTCAGGATGGATGGGCACCGGGAAATCGGACTTTCGTTGCTTTTTCACCAACGCTCAACTTTCCAAATGAAACGTTTTCTTGACTTAAAATAATAACAAAATAAATCAGTGATTTATCGACAGGAATAATAGACTCTTGAGAAATAGGTGGTCACTCAAGGTTCCCAAACTTATTTGGCCTACCACCCCCTTCGCCGAAAGAAAAAAAACAAAAACTACTCAGCGGTCCCCTCGCAGACCGCGGCGATCATCTAGAATAAAGTGTGCGCGTCTGCTACGGCAGCCCCCCTCCCTGGAGCCTTGCAGCACCCCCGGGAGGAGGTTGGGGCCCGCTCTGGGAAACACGTTAGAGTTCCCCATGCGTTCGTTCGTTAGAGGCGAGGCCAGGCAAGGATGCTTAACGGCATTTTAAAAACAGACGTCAAGGCGGATTTGAAGAAAGACTCTCTCAAATTCATATCGTTCCCAGTCCTCCACAGCGTGAGGATCCGGCATCTTTTTATTGACAGTTGTCTGTGCATCGGTTTTGGTTACAAGGTACTGTGCTAGCTGTCATGGGCACACATGCATCAGGTATGGCCCTTGTGGCTAAGAGTCCACGGCTTTTCATCAACACAGGTTGCCCACATGCAGGACCGACAGCTAATGCACATGGTGTATACGTATATAAGCGGGCTCGGTTATCAGCCTGCAGGCTCGGTTATCAGCCTGCAGGATTAGTGCGGCAAGAGAGAGATGCAGAGATCATTCTCGGTGCTGTAGATGCACAAGATAATGGGTGAGGCAAATAGCAAGTTCCAGCATAGTTGTCAGAAGGTGGGATCAGCAGAGGCCTGACTCCGGGCAAACATTGCATAGCTCTTGAACGTCTGTGAACGTAGCTCAGAAACGGACGCTGCCCACACACTCATCTTTTCTCTACGGCCCTCACCTCCGGGAGGTGGTGTCCTTTCAGGGCTCTGTGGGAGGCTGTAACACAGAGAGAGGGAAAGGCAAACCTGGAGCACATGGCTGGGGCAGCCCCCCTGCTCCCCGAAACCTGCCCCTCCCAACGCACTGTCTAAGCCCGGTGTCAGAAACCCCGGTTCCCTTACATCCAGGCACCAGGAGATCTGTGTGCATCCCTTTAATCAGCTGTGCTTTTGCAAGGCTATGAAAGGGCCCTCTGGGTTCCTGCAGGAGAGGATTCGCTTCCTGTTAGGTGCTTTCATCCCATGTCCCCACTGGAAAGCAGGTTGCGTGCTCACCTGGGGGGGCAAGTAAATGAAATGTTGGCTCAACCCTGCTCCCTTCGCAGACAAGTGAATGCAGCGCCCCAGAAAGGCGCCTGAGCAAGATGGACACCTGAAATACCGAGGACCCACACCCACGTGTGAAGAATCCACACGGTGATGATGGTCCCGTGAATGGAACTGCCAGCACTGTTTCCGATCCTCGGCCCAACTCCCCCTATCCTTTTCTCCACTGCTTTTTCAAATGGGTGAATTTCTTCACTTCAAAATAGCCTGTTTCTTTTTTCAGAGTTTGCCGAGGATGTCCTCGTGTCTGTTTAAAAGAACCCCAGCGTAGCACAGGTTCCAGTCAGGAATCATTCGCCCTTCTCAGCCCTTGATGCTTCGCTGTAGAGGATGTTGGTCAATTCCCCGCTCCTGCTTTGGCATAACCCTTTATTGTCTGAATTTCCACATTTTTTAAAGCAAGAATGAGTATATTTTTTGAAATCTATTGGGAAAACAGGTGATTGTGGCTTCTGCATGTGTTTGACCGGTGGGTGCCTCCAGTTTCATCCTCTATCTGGTTCCCCAGTTCACCTTGGTTCTCACCATTTCAAGGGTCTCGCTGCCGTGATAGGTGTTCTGTTTAGGGGCCAAGTATGGGTGAGACATCAGGAACACCGGGGATTTTAGGGAAAGAAATATGGGACATATGCCATAAAGCACATCAGTACCTGCAGCAGGTAAAACACCCACTCATTTGTTCAGATTAAAAACAAAACTCACTCACATCAAGTTGATTGCAGAGGACACAGAGTACAATCGCCCAGTGGGTTTCTGAGATGAAAACGCAGGGGAGCAGAAAGTCTCGTCTTTCTCCCCATGAGGGTCCAGTGTTTCCAACTGCGGACCTTGTAGTTAGAGGACGTTGTAGTTAGCAGGCCCATGCGTACCCACTACAACACCAGGAGTACCATAATTTGCCAAAATTCAAAAGAAAGAAAGTTTTGTTGTCAAGGATAGCTTTGGACTTCAGCCTAAGATTTTTGAGACACTGAAGAAACAAGCTCCCCTGCCCCATTAAGATGGCCTCTGCCCCATGGCTGCCTGAGGGCAGATCGGAAATATCCCAAATGATGAACACATGAGCCAGTCAAGTTGTGATCTGTTTGCTCACTCTGGATTACCAAGACCTGAAATGAGTGTGAAGCAGCTCCGTGGCAGTGATCTTGATACCAAGGCAAACTCATTGCCATCGAGTCAATTCCAACTCCTAGTGCCCCTGTAGGAGAGGGTAGAACTGCCCCTGTGACTTCCTGAAACTAGAACTCTACAGGAGCAGAAAGCCTCATCTTTATACTTTGGAGCAGTTGGTGGTTTGGAACTACTAACCTTATGGTTGGCAGTCCAACTCATAACCCACTACGCTACTCTGGTAGAAGCATAAACAAGAAACTAATAAACTGACCTGATGGCAAATGATAGCAAACAAATCTGTGTTCCCTTCCAACACTGTGGACACTTGGAGGTGAAGTTGTGAGAACCTTGGGCCTCAGACAAGTTCAAGAGGCATATGGTTTTAAGCCTCTTTAAGCCTCACTTTCCCCATAGACAATACGAAGGGGACTCTCCCCCCCCAAAAAAAAAAAAACAACAACAGAAAAAAGCTCCTCTGGGCGGAGCTTTCATAGCATGCATGTTTCCTGATAGACAACATTCAAGCAACTTGCTCTGAGGTAGTGCACCCAGTGGCATCACCTGGAAAGGTTCTCTTGGTCAGTGAATTTTTTTTCGTAAAAGGAGTTTCACTTGAACCTCCATTTTTGTGATGGCTGATTTAAGAGAACAGTGTGCAGCTGTGAAATTTTGTTTCCTACTCAGGAAAAATGGCACAGAAGCTGTTGTGACATTGAACACAGCTTACAAGGACAGCGCTATGGAAAAACTCAAGCGTGCTAGTGGCTTTCTCGTTTCCAAAAAGGTGAAATGTTGATTGATGACAAACCTCATCCTGGATGTCCATCAACCTCCAGAACTGATGAAAACGCTGATTTGTAGTGTACTTGGAGTTTGTTCCACCAGGTCAGACTGTTAATCAAGCTTTCTACTTAGAGGTTCTGAAAAGATAGCATTAACAGTGTGCGACATAAAAAAGCCTAATTTGTGCCAGACAGGGGACTGGTTTTGCCACCACAACAATACAGCTGCTCGCACAGCCATCTCAGTGCACCAGTTTTGGGAAGAAAAAAAAAAAGCATGTCTCTCTTGTCCCACACACCTTACTCACCTGACCTCTCTGTGTGTGACTTCTTTTTGTTTTCTGCAAATGAAGAGGGACATGAAAGGACAACGTGGAAGAGGTGAAGAAAAAATGAAGGAGGTGCTGTCAGCCATCTAAACAGATGAGTTTGAAAATTATTTCCAAGAACGTAATCACAGATTTGACAAAATCTGTATTAAGTGTAATGGAGAGTACTGTGAAGGTGAGATGGTTGTTTTGTAGAAGAAAAAAAATTTTTTTAAATACATCGCTTTGAAAGAACAATCCGGTTTTTTGGTGGCCCCTCGTACTTCTGTCACAATTGCTTTGGGAGTGTGCTCGTGCAAGCACCGTCTTGACTGAGACTGCCGGCTCAGAAGGGACACTGACGCAGGATGCCCTGTCTAGTCAGCCAGCTCAGTGTGTTCAGGAACTGTGGGCTGCCGGTGGTGGCCGTTGGGGATGATGTCAGGCTTGTTACGGCTTCTTGAAGCAGCTAGACAGACCCAAAAAGAAAATCCTTTTCTCAGTTTGCTGAACGCTGCTCTCTGGCACAGGTGGAGTTTCAGCAGCCCCGGCAGGGGCCGCTTGTGCATGTTTATTTTTGGTCTGCAGTTCCCGGAAGACTGGTTCCCGGAATGTGTGTTAGAGATGGTATTTGCTAATGACCTGCTCTGGACATGGACACGTACATTTTCTAGAGGGAAGGGGGAATACACTCCCTCCCCCACCCCCACCCCCACACACCACCACCAAGTAACTGAGGCCTCTGGAGATTTCGGATGCTCTTGGTGGGGGCAGGCGAAGTGGATTTTCACTTCTAGTGTCCTGGTTAAGTTCCGTGTCGGACTGCTAACTGCCAGGCCAGCAGTTTGAAACCATCAGCCGCTCTGCAGGAAAAAGACCAGGCTTTCTACTCCATGAAGAGTTACAGTTTCAGAAACTCAGGCCAGTTCCACCCTGTCCTACAGGCTCAATGTGTCCCATTTCTCTCACTGGGTAAATGGGTGCTATGATCAGATAGAGCTTGCTGTCTTTTAGGGTTCTAAAATAGATCTCACCCCAAAACAAACACGGCACATTTATGATCATTAATATGGAAGTATTTATAATAGCCCCTTTCTAACTAGAGCTTGTAAAAGTCAAGGTTTATCTAGCAGGATTTACATATTTTTATATCCTGTCTTGTGGTTTTAGGAGCCCTGATGGCCGAGGTAGTGACAGGTTGTTTACGTACCAGCCACTCGCTGGGGGAAAGATGAGACTGTGTACCCCCACAAAGAGTTACAGTATCGGCAGCCCACGGGAGCAGTTCCACCCTGCCCTACAGTCGCTGTGATGCAGCAGCGACTCAGTGGCAGCCTGGTGGGGTTGGGTTGTTTACGTAAAGGCAGCGAGAATCGCTGGTGTGAATGTGGAACCTAAGGCACTACGTAAGCACAACGTGGCTGATGGTGCGCTCCCTGTCAGTGGGAGCTGTGGGTGAAGGATGTGCCCCCCGAGGCCCCTTTGCCCCACTCAGTCTGCGTCCTTTTCCATTGCAGTTGCCCTTTGAGATGTGGAGGCACCAAGCGCGACGCTCGTGCCGCCCTGGTTAGACCTAGCCCGGGCTCTGGGACTGCGGTACAGGACTCCGAGTGTCCCAGGCCAGATGGGATGTGCGGACCGCGTTCCTGAAGGCCCTGCCCTTCTTCCTGGGGGGAAAGAGGACTTCTTCCCAGCTGTGGTGAGGGAGACAGGCCAGACGCCATTGCCCATCCGCCCAGATTAGGAGCGGCAGCTCCATGAATTCCGACGGCTGCCCAGGGCAGTAGCCCCGGCTCTCCACAGCCTCAGGAGCTGGCATCTCTTCTTGACTATTGTTTGAGCGTCGGTTTCTGCTGCTGGCCTTGTGCCCGCCATGGAGGGCATAGAGAAGCATTTCCACTCCAAGTCTTTGACCCAGACGGAATGAAAGCGTATGTCCACGGAAGACACGTGCACAGGTGTTCACAGCAACTTTATTCTCCACGGTCCAAACTGTTAAAGTCGGCCTTCAGCAGGCAAACTGATCCAAATGATTGGTGATCCGGGTCGGGCAGGAATCAGAAAAGTGATTGACTCCCAGAGAAGTGGAGAGAGATAAAGGAACTTTCTAGGGTGATGGATTGATAGTATATCTTGATTAGGGTGCTTATTTATACAAGTATGTCCATTTATCAAAATCAAATTATATATCTAAGGTTTCTGGTTTTTTGGGGGGGTTGAATTACTCTTTTTTATTTTAATTTTTTAATCGTTTTTTATTAGGGGCTCATACAACTCTTATCAAAGCCATACATCCATCAGTTGTGTAAAGCACATTTGTACATTCATTGCCCTCATCATTCTCAAAACATTTGCTCTCCACCTAAGCCCCTGGCATCAGCTCCTCATTTTTCCCCTCCCTCCCCCACCCCCTCCCTCAGGAACCCTTGATAATTTATAAATTTTTATTTTGTCATTAAGTTCTCTGTTTCACTGTATGTAAATTTCCCTCAGTTAAAAAACAAACAACAGATGAAGCCGTGGCCCAGGCAGAAATGAGTGAGAAACAGAAGCCGGGCTTCCCCTGCTCCTTGTAGTGTTTCCTCTGCTACAAACAAGCCATCGGAGAACAAAAGAAGCAGTAAATGCATGTGATCCTTTGAGCAAACCTCTCTGGAATTTCCTCTCCATTGAAGAAAGACAGTAAGCAGAATTCTTTATTTTTAACCTTCCTAGCTTTGGGACACTAGGAAGTAGGAGCATACGCAAACATGACAATTGCCGCGAGGGTGGGTGATGGGTGGATACCAAGATGAGAAAAAGACGAAGAAGAGGGGTTGCCAAACTCGTGACCTTTAGGACGTTCGCTGCTGAGAACCACGAATGACGGCAAGCGTTTCTCATCAACAGTTAGCGCACCTGGGTCTTCCAGAGTCCAGATGATGTTGTGTCTCCTGAGACACACGTACTGCCTGACGGTGAGAGGTGAGAAGACCACAGGAGCGTTTCAGCCCACCTTGGGCACATCCTCTGGAGAGACCCAGCCTCTATGGAGACACTCGCGCCTGGTAGCGTGTCACCGCTTTCATATCTGCAGTAACCAAACCAAACTCAAGGTCACTACCATCAAGGCAACTGCAACTCATAACTTCCCTTGGGCGGGATAGAACTACCCCTGTGAATTCCCAAGACAGTCACTCTTCCTGGGAGTAGAAAGCTGCATCTTTCTCCCTCAGAGCAGCTGATGGTTTCAAACTGCTGGCCTTGTGGTTATCAGCCCAACACATGACCCACCATGCCACCGGAACAGAAAGGCGTAAAAAAATGTACCTTCTATTGGAAATATTTTAGGTGTGTGGTGTGTGTGTGTGTGTTTTATGTTCATGTATACCATGCTTAGCTTTATACTCTATAATTACTTAGAAATCTAAATTTCATCTCTGCTACTAATGTGCTATTTTTAATCAGATTTTCCATATTGAGCATTCCCACTGGAAGTCTGGAAAGACTTGAGAGCCATGTTTCACCGCGTGCTAGAAACACAGTGGCATGACTTTGGCCCTAGATGCTGGGGCGTTCTCTCTGTCCCAGCAGGAGAGTCCCTACTGGCCAAAGAGAGACCGAGAAAGAACACAAGATAAAGTTGTTCTTAGGAACGCACACCTCCCTCTTCCCAGCCCCCAAATATTTTCAAGCCAAGGTCTCAGCTCACTCTTGGGCCAACCCTGTCAGCACACCCTTCACTGTCATTTTCCTCTGGAGCCAAGTACCAGCATGGAAAAGTGAGTGCTCCCGAGCCTGGGAAGCGGTATGGATTCTCTTGAAAGCATGAAAAGACAGACAGACAGACAGACACTGTACCCCCACATACCTCTAAAGCAAAGGTGAGGTAGAAGACCCAAAATGTGTTTCCAAAGAGCCCTTTTCACCCCCACTCTCCGCCCTTCGCGCCTGCCCCCACTGAAGCTCAGCACATGGACGTCAGAGAAGCCCTTTCATCTTCATGGGTATCACGGCAGCAAACTGAACTTTAATGTCTTTTCCATGTGGGTCTAGTTTTTCACAATGCAGTGATCCCCAGGCACGCCCAGCTGCACGGCGTTAGAGAAAGAATCTGCAGGAGGGGTAAAAGAGGATCCAGAGAGCGAGAGAGCTTTTGACTAATCTCATTTGTTTTTGCTAAAGACAGTGAGGGTACGGATTCTTGCTTCCTGTCCCGTGGCTCTCGGGAACTCCTTGGGGACACAGTGAAGGGAGAGGAACCGGTAGTCGGTGAGCAGAGAGGACTTAGGTGCTGGAACTGATCAGCTCCTGGAGGCTCCTCTACTCCCACCACCTTGCTTCCAGACTGCGTCCTAGGGGAAACTGGGTGCTGGTTTTAATTGCTCTTCATACAGGCAGCAAGTTGGGTTGGTCTTATCAGATCAAAGATGTGTTTTATACCCACTGGGGCTGAAGACTTTATTTGTCCTATCAGGCAGCCAGCTCCGGCTCTGTTTTCTATGGCAGTAGACAGACAGACACACCCATGAAACTAAAGTTGGTGGAAGGCCCCTTGTGAGAACATAGGACTGATGGTGCTACAAGCCAATGTTGCCCACTTGTAGCATGCCAGTATGCGCCCGTTCTGACTCACAGAGCGGCGGTGCCTCCGGTACTTTGCCGGGCCGTAATGGGTACAGCAGAGCCAGCTCTTTTCAGCTGAGGAGCCACTAGTAGATCTGAACCCCTGACCACTGGAGTTACACCGAGCGCTCAATCGTTGTGCCACCAGCGGCCCTCGTTTGCTCTGTGGTGGTTGCTGGATGTCACCGAGTCAGTTCGGATTCTCAGGGACTCGGTGTGCAGCTGCAGCAGCAGACACCCCCGGCCCTGCACCGTCCTCACGATGGTTCTTACGAGTGAGCTCATTCTTGGAGCCACTTGGTCAATCCGTTTCCTCGAAGATCTCCATCTTTTTCGTCGTCCCTGCACTTTACTGAGCACGATGCCCTTCTCCAGGGACCGATCTCCTCTGACAACATGTCCAGAGTGTGTCGGATGAAGGCTCGCCATCCTTGCCTCTAATGAGGACTCTGGCCTCCCTTCTTCCAAGACAGATCAGTCTGTCCTTTGCGCACTCCAGGGTACTTTGAAGAGTCTCTGCCAGCACCACGCTTTCCTTGTCTTTTCTTTTTTGTTCTTCAAAAAATATTTCTTTGGAGGCAAAACAGTAAAACCCATGAATTGGTAATAGCCCATATATATTTTTAAACATTTTATTAGGGGCTCATGCAACTCTTATCACAGTCCATACATATACATACATCAATTGTATAAAGCACATCCATACATTCCCCGCCCCAATCATTCTCAAAGCATTTGCTCTCCACTTAAGCCCTTTGCATCAGGTGCTCTTTTTTTTCCCCTCCCTCCCTGCTCCCCACTCCCAATAGCCCATATTTATGTATTATCCTGAATCAGACACTTCCAAACTATTCACAGCTCCGGAAAATCTAAAACAAAATCAAATGTTCTAGCGGCAGCACACTTTCCAAATACATCTATTCTTCGTTAGAGAGAGAGAGAGAGAGAGAGTGTGTGTGTGTGTGTGTGTGTGTGTGTGTGTGTGTGTTGTGATCTCTTGACTGCTGCTGCCATGAGCTTTGGTTGTGGATCCAAGCAAGACGAAATCCTTGCTGTGAGTCAGAATCCAAGAGCGAGGCAGCTGGAGAAGACAAAGCACAGTGTGTAAGGGAGCGGGCGTGTCAGCAGGGCTGCCCTGAAGCGTTCCTCGTGGCAGCCCGCGTGTGCCAGCGTGGGACGGGGATGAGCTTTCCCGAAAGGGGCCACCAGACCTTTGTCGCTAGCTGAACACCAACCTGCAGTGTTTTGACTCGCAGCCAAGTACCGGAACCGTTTGTAACGCCTAGCGTCTCTTCGCCTTCCTACTAAGTTTTCTGTGTGGGTTTTGGTTATTTTTGTCCTTATTTTTAGACGTTTTGAGCCACGGTGGCAGCCAAGTTTACCCAGATGGTCACAGACCCACGGACGAGTCGCTCTCAGAGAAAACGGCTTTTCTTTTTGTCAGAATAATTTTGAATAACGTAGCCAGACCGCCCATGCCGTGGTCTATCCCAATGTGGGTCTGGGTGAATTTCTGTTTTTGAAATACATAATGAGTTTTTCAAGTATACCATGATTTTCAAATAATAGAGGGGGGAAAATAATTGTCGAGGCAACTTCTTCTATAGCAAAGAGAGGAAACGGTGCTTTAGCAATGTGGGGTACATGGTGGGCTACATGGTGAGCTACGGTGGGCTGTGGCTGTAAAACTGAAAACTAGTCAGACTGTTTGAACTGAAACAGCTGCACAGAAGCGTGCATTCAGAGGGGGAAAGGCACTCGGAGCCCTGGCTTCACCTTTGCCTCCTCACTGGGCCCCTTCCTCAGCGGAACCCCAAGGCACAAACACCAAGGCCCCGAACTCGGCCACCAAGAGCCCAAGTGTCATGGCTATAAGTTGCTGCTGATGGGAAAGGCGGCCGTTCGCCGTCAGCTGCCATTCTGAAGGTGGCGGCTGAGACCTCCCACTCCCATAAAGAGTTCCCATCTCAGAAGCCCCGGGGGCAAGTCCTCCACTGTCCTAAAGGGTGGATATGAGTCGGGGGATTCCAGGGCACTGGTTTGGTGCTCGGCTAGGATTTTCTCCCAGGACCTGGTGGTGGGCCTCATGCCTTGCACAGGCCTCCGTCCCATTCCCTGAGATGGCCACTTTCTAATAGCCCTCATCCATCCTGACGATGTCCCTAGACCGCACCGCGGTGACAGCACTGAGCTCCATGGAACAGGATTTCACTGCCATGCAGAGCAACCAAAAAGAAAGTTCCTTTTTTAAAAATCATTATATTGGGGGCTCTTACAGCTCTTCCAACGTTCCAGAAACCAGTTGTGTCAAGCATCATTATTTTCTAAACATTTATTTCTATTGGAGCCCGTGGTCTCAGCTCCTCTTTTCTCCCCTCCCTCCCACTGAAAGTTCCTTTTAAAAGAACCTTTCGTTAAAGCCATTGATCCTCTGTGACATGCGGCCGTGTTATATAGAATATACGATTGTGCCTAAAGGAGCATTAGTTGCTTAAGATTGTCCATAGTCGTCTGACACAGAAAGCATAAAGGGGAATGTAGCAACGCAGGAGGGAGCTGCCCGGGTGGCCTGGCCCAGAGTGGGCCGTGACAGGTTGCCGCCACGTCCTCCACAGGTAGGCTTTGTTCTCCCCACCCCAACCCCACCCCCCAAATGGAAAGGAATAAACCCTTCCGGAAAATTAAAACCATAAATTAAAATCATGAGGTAATAACCCATAAAAATGTTTCAGATTTTTTAAAAATCCATCAACGAAAAAGAAATTTATTTCTATAGTAATTATACAATAAATACACATTACAGTCACAGATTGCGATACACCTTAGGGAGCTAACGGATGATATTTGACAAGTGGATACTAAGTGGAGAGTTTAGGCTGATCCTAGTCAACATCTTTGTAAATAATCTATAGAGCCTGGTTTCCTAAAAAAGTTTTTTCAGAAAGAAAATGTCTTCCCTCTTAAAAAATTTTACTTCTCCACAAAAATCTATTTTCTGCCCTCATCATCATCCAAGACTAGAAAGGGTGTTCTTTGTCTTGCGGAGACTGTTAGCTGCGGCTATAAACGTGGCGTGCTGGTGAACGTTGCCATTTTAACTCTGTCCCTGGGGGGCGGGAAGTGGAACTTGAACAACCCAACATGTAAACTTGGAAGCAGCTCCATCTTCATGATATCCGAGCCCCTTAAAAATATTCATTAAAAAAAAAATTCGCCTCCTAGAATTTCTGGTGCCTTTGGCTGCCTTTTCTAGTCTGTCTTTGTGTGATTTGGGAAGATGGCAGGCCCAGGGGGCCGAGGCTGTTTTCTCAGCATGGTTTGCCTCCCTGTCCTCGACCAGGAGAGGGCGATCTGCAGCTCCTCTGCGGGTAGCAGGCCCTTGTCTGGAGAGTCCAGTGATCCCAGCAGCATTCCTGGATTTACTAACCTAAAAAAACGAGTTATGACTGAGGTGCCCAGTTAACATTTGTCACGGATTCTTCTCGTTGGCAGAGGACAATATGCAGAGGGTTCAGTTCTGTCGCGGGCTCTTTGCTTTCCTTCAATGCATCAGACTCCCTGTCCGGCTGGGCTGCCCACCTCTGGAGCCCCAAGGGCCAGCGCGTGGCGGTAGTGGGTCTGAGGGGGAGGGTGTGGGCCAGGTACAGGTAGGCGGCCTCGTTATGGGGCCCTGGCCTTGCCGTTGGTGCTGCATAATAAGTAGTGTCGCCCTTTACATTTCGGATGATGGCAATGCTGAAGAAAGTCAAGTTCATGCCAATCAATTCTCTTAAGACTTGGCCACCAGCGATCAAGGTAGTCTGACGAGAGCTCTGTATGGGAAAGAAAAGAAAAAAATCCTCAAAAGTACTACATAGCTTAGTGAGTATGAGTCTTCAAAAAAGAGAAATGATCTCAGGTTTGGGGGACTATTGAGTACTTGTCTATTAATCACTCTGAGTGTTTTTACCAAAATCTCACTGCCCTTGTGTCAGTCCGGCCATAGGGTTTCTGACACGGTCAATCTTTACGGAAGCAAAGGCTGCCGCATCTGTTTGCGAAGAGTGGGCTGGTGGGTTCAAACCACTGACCTTTCAGTCAGCAGCCGGGACTTAGCCCACCACACCACCAGCTCTTTAGAAGATGCATTAAAGGATTCTCAAGAAAGGGAGACTGCCATCTGAGGAGGCCTCCACTTCTGCTAGGACTTAATGCCTAGATGGGACTTGGATGGAAGAGGCCATGGCCATGGCCATAGAGGACTGACTGCCTTGCTCCCGAGCTGAGGGCAGCTCTCTGCGCCACCGGAGAGAATTCCGAGGGAATGGTGGGGGGTGCAGTGGTCTTGGTAGGTAAGGTGTCACTCCCACTCCTCGCGTTTACAGGAGGGGCGTGGCTGAGGAGCACCACCATGGCATTGGCTAGTAGACGTCTTGCACATGGAGTCTTGGAGCCAGAACTACATCTAAGAGATTTGCTTGACTGTTGCTCACGAACTCATGGTCACATCTCCTTGGTGAATCAGGAACTAAATTGGTAAATTATGAGTAGCATTTCTTTAATAAAAAAAAAAAGAGAAATAGGAGAGAATCAAAGAGAGTGTGTCATACTTAATAAGATCACTATTGTCTGAGGGAACCTACTTTTAATTTTGTGTATATGTGTGTTGTCTGATTTGTGATATAAAGTGCTTTTTATGTTTGTCTTATTATGGATCTTTTTCCCCCCTTTCGAACCCTTGTTTCTTTTTTTAATATTAATACATCATTTTATTGGGGGTTCTTACAGCTCATAAGAATCCATACATCAATTGTGTAAAGCACATTTGTACATATGTTTCTGCCATCATTTCCAAAACATTGTCTTTCTACTTGAGCCCTTGGTATCAGGTCCTTTTTTCCCCCTCCCTCCCTTACCCACCCACCCTCGTTAACCCGTAATGATTTATAAATTATTTGTATTTCCATATTCTACACCATCTGCTGTTTCCCTTCATCCATGTTTCTATTGTTCGTTCCCCTGGCCTGGGGTGGTGGTTATACTTCGATCATTGTGATAGGTTCCCCCTTTCTCCTCCTCCCCTCTACCCTCATGGTATCGATATTCTCATTATTGGTCCTGAGGGGTTTATCCATCCTGGGGTCTGTGTGTTGAGAGCTCTTATCTGTACCAGTGTACATGCTCTGGTCTACCCAGATGTGTAAGATAGAACTAGGATCATGATAGTGGAGGGGAGGAAGCATTAAAGGACTGGTGTGTGTTTCCTGCACCCTGGCAGGCTCATCCCTTCCTGTGACCCTTCTGTGAGAGGATGTCCAGTTGTCTACCGATGGACTTTGGGTCTTCTGATGACTGATACCTCATGCTGTCCACACCTCATGATCACACGGGTTGGTGTGCTTCTTCCATGTGGGTTTTGTTGCTTCCCTGCTAAATGGCCACTTGTTAGACTTCAACCCTTTCAGACCGCAGATGCTATATCTTGTAATAGCCGGGCATCATCAGCTTTCTTCACCACATTTGCTTATGCATCCACGTGATGATGTCTGGAAGGTGAGCATCCCAGAATGTCAGGTAATTAGAACAAAGTGTTCTTGCCTTGAGGGAGGACTTGAATAGAGGCCCAAAGGCTATTTGCTACCTTGATACTTAACATATAAACAAAATACTTAACAAAAAGTTTTAAAGACAATGACCTCGGCTCACTTCTTCCTATATATGTATTGTTAAACCCAAGGTTGTAAAGCCAAATGGGGCACAAGCAGCCCCAAAGTCCCAATTCTAGCTTTTAAAATTCCACTCTAGTGCTTAATTCCTTTCAGTCACACTCCAACCACAAGGAATATTGTGATTTTAATAGCACACAGCGCCCTAAATTCATGAGACCACATGAAAACATCACAAACAACCCTTTGTGGGCCCGTAGTTCCTGGAACGTTCCCAGATTCCTTGTCATGGACTAGACCTCAGTTGGCAAAAGGAAGGAAAACATCCTCTTCTATAACCCTTTATGTGCAGCCATTTCTCCTGTGCTTCCTCGGTCATCCCATCACGGGCAGTAACATCATGCTAAGTGCATCGGAGGGAAGAGAGAGACTGAACACTTCAGTCCCCACCCTCAGATGCTCCAGTTTGGAGGGAACAGAGGCACTTGTCAAACACATAGAAAGTTTGTGGGGAAACTGTGTCTGCATTAGTGTAAGACGCTAGGAGAACAGCATCTCTGTCTCGCTCTCGCTGCCATTGAGTCAATGCCGGCTCACAGCGACCCTGTGAGACAGGGCAGCGCCACCCCTGGGGGTTTCGAGACTCACTCTGGACAGGAGTAAAAGGCCTCGTCTTTCTCCCAGGGAGAAGCTAGTGGTTTCAAACTGCTGACCTTGTGGTTAGCAGCCCAACGTGTAGCCCCGAGGTTCCCGGAGAGAAACCGCATAGGAGGGCACACGGCAAGCAAGGCTGGTCTGGAGGGGCTTCTTAAAGATATATGACCTCCCAGCAGACCATGTTTTGCACTTGGATGTGAACTCACTTAGGAGTGAAGGGAATTCACCTTCCCACAGAGTCAGCTGACTCCAATCCGGGCCTTTCTGGACAGGTGTTTTCTCTCAGTTCTGCCCTGAGTAGGTGAAAATTATTTCTTCCCAGTATTGAAGGAACACCTACAAACGCCAACCTCTGTGGGCCCTGTAAAATGCCAGGTGCAAATAGCTGCGGGTTCCTATGGGTTTTAGCACCGCGATTCTCCCTGGCATTCTGGGAGCAACTGGCTCCACGCCTGCCTCAGACCATTGTATCGTGCGCGCATAAGATCAAAGGTGGCGCAGAAATCAGAAATTGTTTGTGTAGAAAACATATAAAGCAAGGGGCTAAACAACAACAAATCCCTGTTGCCAGTCTCCTGTTTGGCAAAGGCCCGGCCCTCTCAGAGCTGAGGCAGCCTTCAGTTCTGTTCTCTCCTATGCCCTTGACTTGTTGTCTTGCTGTCTTGTTCTCTCCTATGCCCTTGGCTCGTTGTCTTGCTGTTTGCTCCTGGTGCTTTTTCCCGCCCGTGTTTTGACAGGGCAGTGGGTGATAAAGCCAGGGCATGCTGGCATTCCAATCACAGCCTGCGCCAAAGTCTAGCGCCCGCTCCGGAGCCTGCCCTTCGGCCTGGTAATTAGTTGTATGGGAATTTTCACAGGAGCCTCCCCAAGGAGCAGTTTCGCCAAAGAGTAACCCTCTTGTCTGGACCGTACAAATCCATAAAGTCATCACTCGCAGGGATTTCCCAGCTACAAAGCAGCAACAGAAAATACTGCCTCTCGTCTCAAAGTGCCTCGAAGCATAAAAGATGCCTTGAGGAAAACCTGCCCTTCACACAGGCGTACCAGTCTCTCTCCTGGAAGAATTCCAGAACCAAGCCAAGGAAAGATACCAACTCGTGATTTGTGCTTCTTCTGAATCTAAGTAGCCTCGCCGCTGCCGCCGCCGTCTCACATTTAAAATCTCGCCCCTCTGGAGCCCTGCGGCACAGCAGTTAGGAATTCAGCTGTGAACCTCGAGGCCAGTTCAAAATCACCAGCCGCTTGGAAGGTGGAAGATGAGACTGTCGAGTCCTCTGGAGAGTTACAGCCTCAGGAACTCCCCACCCCACCCCACCCCCGGGACAGTTCCACCCTGTGCCATTGGGTGCCTATGGGTCAGAATCCACTCAGTGGCCGGTGCACCTCAGTTCCGCCACCGCCCGTCTGCCAGGGGACACGGATCATGCCCCTGTGGGGCTGAATAGCCTCCAGTGAAGCTTCCAGACAAGGCCGAGTGGTGCTCTGGAGGAAACCAGCCGACGCAGACCCTGTGGGCCACAGGGGCCTGATCAGCATGCCAGCCCAGGGATGGCACACCAGGCAGCCCGGCCGGGAACAGGGTGGCGAACCCACCACCCCACCTGTCTGGGGTCTGATTTGTGAGAAAGGTCTGCTTGTGCCTTTTGTTTCCTTGTGGGCCCGAGCTAAGGGTGCTGACTAGGGTGAGGTTGCTGTCGTTCGGGGCTGTGATGCCCATTCTGCGCGTAGTAAGCTCCGTGTGACAGAACAACGGACCTCCTTGTCCCACACTGTCCTCACGCTTGAGCTCTGTGTGGCAGCCACCGCATCCATTCATCTTGTCCAGGGCCTTCCTCTTTTCTCTGCCCCTCCTCTTCACGAAGCAGGATGTCCTTCTCCGGGGATCGGCCTCCTCCTAACATGCCTAAAGCACGTGAGACGAAGCCTTGCTGTGAAGCCGTCAGATGCCTGACATTTTAAGAGACTCAACTCGCAGCCATAAATCGATTCTGACACAAGGCGGCCATATGAGACAGAGGAACTGCCCCTGCTGGGTTTCCGAGACAATCACTCTTTATGGAAGTAGAAAGCCTCATCTGGGTCCTGCAGAGTGGACGGTGGTTTCGAACTGCGGACCTGGCAATAAGCCGCCCAGCATGTAACCTACCACACCACCAGGGCTATGCAGACAACGTCTACCCAGAGAGATTTCCAAGGTTCCCAGACTTCTCCTCCAGCTCTCTGTCCACCCGAAGACTTCACAGCGCAGTAGCCATTGAGGGGGTGGCGGTGTTGGCTAAGCCAGAACGTGTCCACTCCTGAGAGAGAGCGTGACTGTGTCCCTGGTCACCTCTTCATCGAAGAATGACTGCACCTAACTACAGTCAGGCACCTGAAGTCATTCTCAAAAGCAGTGATAGATAAAACCCATGGAAGCTGCATGGAGCGAGCCCCCACCCCAGCCCTTCTCAGCAAGGCCCGTGGCGAGATCACCTGTGATGTGCCCTCCGGAAGAATAAAAGGTGTGGGCTACCACCTGGGGACACATGTGCTGGACAATGTATTCACATACCCATTGCATATGTGAAAGGACAAGGGAAGCCCGGAGACATTAAGTAGCTTGCCGAAGGCCACATGTGTGAGTCAGTGTGTGGATGTTCACCCCGGTCCTCCTGGCCCTCAAACACAGTCCTGGTGGTTCTCAGAACTTAGAAGTGACTGTGGATGTCCACTTTGGGATGGGACCCGTGGGCGTGGGCCTCAGGAGCACGCGGGACAGCCTGTACTGGGGAGATGAATGTTTATTTTCCAGAACAATCAGTGAGGCTTTCTCGTTAGTCTGTTGAGCAGGCATCTGAGTGCAGCCTGTGCACCAAGCGCTGTCCTGAATGCGGAGATCAGAGGCCATAGGGGCAGACAGACAGACATACAAATCCACTCCGGATGGGGAGTTCCCCGATAAGACACGCATGTGTGCCCACAGAGGGAAGTGGCATCCATCCCGCATTCGGGTTGGGCGTCACAGAAGACTTCCCTGGAGACGCTGCCCACGCTGGGTTACGAGGACAGAGAGAGGGAGTGCGGGGCTGGCCAGTGCCCACGCATCTTTCTAAGCATCATCGGGGGGAGCCCTTGGGGGACTCGCCCAGGGGGTGGCCATGGTTTTGTTTACATTTTAGAAAAATTATTCTGACACAACCTGAGACCAGAAGAACTGGGTCCCTGCTCCCACCACCACTCTTCCTGAGCAGAGGACACAGTAGAAAGGTCAAAATAAATAGAGACGAGTGTACAGCAAAATCGAAGCTCCTTAAAGGCCAGCCTGACCAGCTCAGTGGAGACTAGAGTTACTCCAAAGACTGTCGCCCTATGCCCTTTGAACTTTGAACCAAAACTACTCGCGAGGTTTCTTTTCAACCAAGGGATAGATTGGCTTGTAGAACATATGCAGGATCGCCCGTGAGTAATGCGCTCCCTCAAGCCGCCGCCGTTGCGAGGCCAAACGGTCAACATTTAACCAAAGGCAGAGGTGAGGCGGTATGTCCGGAGGGGAGGAGGGAGTGGGCATAACGAGAATGCTGGCACCGTGCGAAAACTAGAGCCAAGGGCACAGAGCCATTGTACAAGAATCGTTACAAGGGAACCGGATTTGCTGTAAAATTTAACTTGTGGCAGTTGAGTGAATGTTGGGAAGAGAATTGCTTACACCTGGAAGGATCTCTCGGGCGCAGCAACCCAGCGGAAACGACGGCGGTGTGGAGAGGCCTGGGACGTGGGGGCGGAGCGGAGCTGGGTGCAGCCAGGATGTGGTTTGGACTTGATGCAGTCGGAGGGGATGGAAAAGAAGCGAGAAACGGCTTTTTTGGATTTTGCTGGAACATCGGTAGAAAGGACCAGGTTTTCAGGCACAGTATGCAAGCAAGGACTCGTTTAGAATCAGGACAAACCCTACAATCGGTCAGGATGCACTGTATGTCAGTAGTTCTCAAACTACCTGGCACCTAGGTGAATCTTAACAAGACCTCTCCTTGTGAGGCACCCCAGATCTGTCAGTAAGCCGCTGTGGTCAAGTTAGCTCCCTCTCACTGCGCCCCATGTATCAGGACAGAGCTGTGTGCCAGAGGGCGGTCCAAGCCGGTTTCTTGCAAGTGGATCACTAAACCCTTCCAGGTGGGCTCAGACCTTCAACCTTTTTATCTATTATTAGCAGCCAAGCACATTAACCATTTGCACCACCAAGGTCTCCACCCAAAATAGAGGGATCACTCGTTGCCACCGGGTCAATTGCAACTCATAGTGACCCTATAGAACACAGTAGAACTGTCCCTGTGGGTTTCTGAGACTTCATGGGAGTAGAAAGCCTCATCTTGCTCCCAAGGAGCAGCTAGTGGCTTTGAACTGCTGACCTTGTGATTAGCAGCCCATTATGTAACTCACTACACCACCGTGGCTCCCTATTCCAGACTCTAGGAACTGGGAGCTTCAAACAGCTTCAGCTGCCAATAGGAAGCCAGTGCTAGCAGCCCCCCGACCGACCAGTCTGTGGATGCTGTGTGTGAATTCGGTTCCCCACTGACTGGGGCAACTCCGATCATCTGAAGGCTCCTCGGTCAAGATCCCTGCCCAGACGCCAAGCCATGGTCACCCCACCCATCTCCCCCATGTGTCAGTGCCAGTAAACCACCAGCCCTTTTCCCAGAGGGTCCGGCCTGAGAGTACAGAGGGCCCTGGCTGACCTGACTCAGGCCTTGTGTGCCCCTTTTATGTCAGGCATATCTGAATAAGTGGGGAACCCCTCTTAAAGAAAGACCGGAACTTTTCTAAAGAGGCAGAAGTATGCCTGTGTTCCGGTTCCTCACAAGGACCTGGGTCTGTCCTATGTTCTGGGTCTCATAAATCGGCCCGTTGGCCCTGGGAACGCTGACTGCCTAGGCTTCCTTGAGAGATTTATGACACTTCCCACTGTGTCAAGGACAGGCATAACCTCGAAACTACCTCATCACTTCTGGCTTTCATTCCCAGGGGGCTGACAAGGGAAGGAAGAGGCATTCCGAACCAGTGCAGCTCTGAAAGACACGCAATCAGACCTTTTCCCCAAACCTCAAGACAAGCCTGATGTTCTGCAGAGGGAAGGCTGTTTCCTGTTTGCCAGTCATCTCTCCCTGGGGATGTCCGCAGCCCCAGCTCCTTGGCCCAGTGGGTTCCATGCGGTGGGAATAGCACCAGGAACTGCCAGCACACATGGATACATCCAAGGGCAGGGCCAGTCTCCTCCACCAGGCCAGACCTGTGCCGCACTTTAAGCCGTCCAGTTGAGCGGCTCCTGGTTGCGCACGCGTGTCAGAATAGAGGCATGTTCCCGCTGGTCTCCAGTAGCTGGTTTTCCAGGCCTTTTTCAGCAGTGCCTCTGGGAGGACTTGAACCTCCAGCCATTAGGACAGCTGTACACGTGTTAGCCACCCAGGAGCGGAAGGACATTCAACTAAGTGCTGTTGCCACATCAAAGAAAGAAGTTGTTTTTCTCTGGGACAAAGCTCACTGCCACAGAGTAAATTCTGACTCATATCGACCCTATAGAGCTTCCCCTGTGGGTTTCCATCACGCAGTGGGTGACACATTGGGTTCCTCATCACAAGGTCAGCAGTTTGAAACCATCAGTTGCTCCCCGAGAGCGGGATGAGGCTTTCTAATCCCATCAACAGTTACAGTGTCTGAGACCCACAGCGGCACATCTAGTCTGTCCGGTGGGGTCCCTAGGAGTCAAAATTGACTCAGTGGCAGTGAGTTTGGTATGCTGTTTTCTGTTTGGTTTTTAATCTTTAAATCTCTCTTAGAGCAGCTGGGAACCGCTCACCTTGCGGTTGGCAGCCAATGCATAACCCACTACATCAGTGGGGCTCTTGGGAACAATCCAGGTGACACTAACCTGGGGGACGTAGCCATTGAGAGAGCCCTTCCAAGGTTAACTGCAGGCAGAGGTGGAGCGTGGGGTGCATGTAGGGACTGTCTATCTTGCCAGCACAAGAGAGACTTGCGCTCCGCTTCCAACGCCGGATCAGAGTCACGCAGCATACTTAGGTTGTTAAGCTGGAGAAGGAGCCTGGGACCTTAAACACCAGCCAGGCGACAGAATTTGTGTTTAATAAAGTTGGCAGTGGGGAGCCATTTTTAATAAGGGAAGTCCCTAAACGCAATCAAAGAAGAAGAGCAGTATTATGGGTTAATAGTATATGGAGTTGGGTCTTGATTTGGCAGCTCAAAGGAGGGTGTGTTATGTCCAGGAGAGCGGAGGCTGGTATATCACTTAAAGAATTCTGTCAATAGCCTGGGTGGAACTACAAAGACCTTGCAGGAAATAGACCTGGTTTTCTTAATGGAGCTTCTACATGTCGGATGAGAAACAACTGTATGCGGGCTGGGGGTGGGGAGGGCTTTTCAGTGTGGATCTCCCTAACACGCCAGTCCCCACCCCAGGCGCAGTTGACAGAAACCTGCCCACTTGCCTTCACGTAAGTAAACCCTGTAGACATTGGAAGGTTTGTTTGGCCTGGGAGTTTTGTTTTGTTTTTCTTTAACACAGCTGGAAAGTGTATTTAACTCCCAATTATAAAACACTTCTTGACTACTGTTTCAGAGCGTCATAAAACAAGGCCCGGTGACGTAGGTGCTTTTTGTTACCATCCTCTATCTTTCTACGCAAATCTGTTTCCTGATATTGTTACTCCAACAGAAAAGGAGAAAGGGGGAGGGGGAACTCCCACCCCCCCACGATAAGCTACCTTTTTTTTCCTTTTTACAAGCAACGGTAAGAGGAAAGCCCCAGAGACACTCAGGAGCCGCGTGTTTTTATTTTTAACTCAAGATTGCAGATCTCACTAGCAAGGAAGCAGAATTGCTTTAATTATGAGTGTTTTTCATTGTGGCCATGAGTGTAAGTCAAGAACAGATGTTCCTTTTTCCCCGCTCAACTGTTTTTAATTCTTCCTTGAACATAGAGAGAGAAATCTTTAAACATTTGCCAAAGTTCAATTAACATGCCCCTGGCTGAAGGTGGAAAATGCCCTATTTTGGGGAGGCAGGGGTGCGTGTGTGTGCGCGCGCGTGTGCATATGTGTGTGTGTGTCTATGCGTGTGCGCACGTGTGTGTGTGCGTGTGTATGTGTTTCCCTTGGCCATACAGATATACCTGCTTGGCTGCCTGCGCCACCGAGCATGGGAAAGATTCCAGCCAACATACGTTTTATGATTGCAAAGTTAATTTGCAGAGTAAGCCTCTGGTGGGAGGGGTCTGCTTCACTTTTTTTTTTCAATATTTACTTATTGCCGCGCTTTTTTTTTGGTTCTAAATAAAATTACACAGTAAAACATTTCAGCTTACTTGCAGGAAGCCGATGCATTTTTATTTGATGTTTTTTGTCCTTTCCGCAGCAGTCAATAGCATGTTTGTTGTTTATGTGGCGTAGACTTCTAGAGTAAGGATATATTTCGAGACAAGGCTGGGTGACTTGGTTTATCATGCTTCCCTTGTGCTGTGCTGTGTGCAGCACATGGCTCTCCTCCCTCTCCCCTAACTCCTTCCTCTCCCTCCCCCCTTCTCTTCCCTGTTCCCCCTCCTTCCCCCCTCCCCTGTAAGGAGTGGCACATCAGTGGGTAAAGCGATTCTGTAAGACTGCAGATGACTCCCAGAGACTAGGGGTGGGCTCGCTGTGGTTGCATGCCGTCAGCAGCACCTTCTGTGGTGACATGATAGCCATGTGCTGTCGCACCTCTCAGAAGTCGCCGGCCGTCTCTGTGGCTTAGCTCCTGTGTGACCGTTGGCTGAGACCAGGAGATACTTGTGACTCCAGAATCCACCCCTGAAAGATGAAGGCTGTCATACCATGTACACCAGGTGTTTGGCTAGTTTCTGACCCTTCACTTTCTAGAAAAACAGAATTGCGCACATTTCTCCTGGATGCCAAAGCTGTGCACCTCTGGACTCCTGGCCATCGAGTTGATGAGGACTCAGGGGGACACTCAGGACAGGGTAGAATTGGCCTTGGGTGTTTCCAAAACTGTAACTTTTTATGGGAGTAGAAAACCCCTTCTTTCTCCCACGGAGAGGCTGGTGGTTTTGAACTGCTGACCTTGTGGTTAGCAGCTCAATGTGTAACCACTGCACACGTCACCAGGGTATCTTTGAGCCTCTTAAGTTATAGGAAGTGGCCGTTGTCAAACTCACACGGTGCATCCTGCTTCGATTTTGATGTCAGAGCCCGTGGCTGAGCGTCTAACCTGTCTCCCTTCAGGTGTGCCGAGTAGCTGCTCATTCATCCTCATGTAGCCACCTGGAAAATAGTCCCTTTGCAGTCTGACACATGGATGGTCCCATTAGGATATCTGTAGATAATGTATAGCTTAGGGACTCGCAAAGGGTCATTGGCTTGTCATGACATTTTTTTAAAAAATCAAAGGCGCATTCTCCCTACGGCAGAAAATAAAATGGCCAGGGAAGAAATAGCTAGTGGGCCCGAACTGAAAGATGGGAGGTTGGCCCGGGGTTATAATAATCGTATTACAGACATCACCCCCTCGGCTCGCTGGCTGGCTTTGCTCTCCCAAGGTCAACCTCCCTGCCTCTGGGCCAGGACTGACTTGGCAAATGAACCGTTTGGGTTTAGTGCCGGCCACAAATCAAAGGCAATCCACAGCTGAGGAGGAAGATGGGGCAGGGACGGGCGCTCTTCCATGATGTGTGAGAACGTGACATTGAAACTGGTCTCTGTTCTAGCTCCTCTGGGCCTGGCTTTCTAGCTCAGCAGCAGGGTGACAGTCGGGAACAAAGCCTGAGCTAAGGCTTACTCGCCGAGCGATGGGGGAGCCGCATCTGTGGATACAGGTTTCGGCTTTGGGCCTGTAGGAACCTAGGCAAACTGTCTTGGAGTGCTGCCAGCTGCACTGAGATTTTCTGAAGGATCGATCCTTGCACCTCACGTTCAGTAACGTGCGCACGCTGTGTGTTTGGTGACAGTCCTGCGAGAAGAGAGCAGGTTCGGTCACCTGTCTTGCAAATGCCAGGCTTTCCGTTTCTTCGATCTGAGAAACTACCTATGGGATAGAGAGAAGGTGCCAGGGCCCTTGGCTTGGACCAGGGTGTGGGGAGGGTCAGATCACATCTCTGAGGCTCAGCTCTGCCTGTGGAAGAGGGGAGGCTGTCACAGAGGGCCTGCGGTCATTCCCAGCTGTGGGATCTTATCATTTGGTGACTGTTTGTGACATCGTGGAAAGGTCAAGCTTGGGGGCTCTAGAACCAGTCAGAAAGTATGGGCTGGTAGTATCCTTCGGACCTGTAGGTGCCAGAGGGAAGCCGAAAACCACACCTAGGTTCTCATGGGATGTAAACTGCATATGCGGTGTAGAGCCTGAAAGGCAGGACAGGTGAGCAGGAGCCGGGAGATGCACACGGCAGCGAGCACACCTGCTCACAGGAACCTCGGAAGAGGGCTGGTGGCAGAGCTGCTACCGCATTTTGATTTTACTGCCGTGACGTTCACATATACCCTTCAGTGACATGGCAGCATCATATAACCCCCATCGATTCCCAAAGCCCTTTCATGACCTCAGAAACCCCATGTCCATGAGGCAGTTACCAAACCAGGTAACTGCTAATCTACACGGGTCTCCGTGCAGTTGCCTGTTGTGAGGGTTTCCTGTAAATGGGACCGTGCAGTTTGTCCTTCTGTGTCTGACTGACTTCAGTCAACATGACACTGTGTTCGTCTGGGTAGACTAGAGGAACAAATTCAGAGACACTCATATAAGAAACAGGTTTATATACAAGAGCAACTGAATATTGAGAAAAATGTCCCAGCCAAGTCCAGATCAAGTCCATAAGTCCAATATTAGCCCATTTGTCCAAAACCAATCTATAAAGTCCTCTTCAGACTTACAAAATACATGCAATGATGCCAAATGCAGGAGGATCACAGGCCAATGGGTTGGAAATCTTGTGGATCCAGTGGCTTTGTAAGCATCTCAGTACTGTCAGGGGTCTCTATGTGGCTTCTCTGGCTCCACAGGTCTGGTTGCATCAGGGTTGGTCCATGTGGTTTCTCCAGCTCCCAGGGCATAGCACCATGTGTCTCCTCAGTAGAGTGTCTCTCAGGGAGACAGCAGAGAGGAAGACGTGTCTCCTGCCTCCAAGGAAGAAATACTGGAGTTCCCAGAATTCTCAGGAGAAGGCCATGCCCACACAGAGGCCTCATTGGTTATATCTTGTTTGACAGGCCAGACTCCACCTCTTCACTCGTAATCCTCTCAAATGGACACCAGATTATGTAACTACCACACACTGCCAAGGTTCATGTGTGCACGGACCAGAACTCTGATGTTTGCTATGGCTGCGTCCTGTTCCACTCTTACCACACTGTTACCCACTCATCTGGTGAAGGCGTGTGAGTTGTTTCCGCCCACGGTGATCATTGCTACGTCGAACACTGAGAGTCAAGTGCCTGTTTGCAGCCCTGTGCGCATCCCCCCACAGGGGTATACTGGTGACACATTGGGCTGCTAACTGCAAGGTCAGCAGTTCAAAACCAGCAGCCACTCCATGGGAGAAAGAATCAGCTTTCTACTCCTATAAAGAATTACAACATAAGAAGCTCACAGGGGCAGTTCTCTCCTGCCGAAGAGTCCACTGCTGGGTCTGTTACCGCGGAGAAACGTGACCAGTCCTTGCCCATTGAGTGAAGACTGACCTGTCCTGCAGAAGAGCTTGAAAGCCCTGGGTGACTTTGAAGTCCACTGTAAACATGTCTGTCACCATCACATTCCCACACAAAGTTTTGGGCGATCAATGGGTCTGTTCCTTACTCTGTGTCCGCCCATCTGGAGATTGATAAAACCGAAACCCACTGTGACCATTCAACTCGGATGCCCAACCACCGCTCTATAGGGTTTCTGAGATGATAAATCTTTACAGGAGCTGAGAGCCTCATCTTCCTCCCTCTGAGAAGTTAGTGGGTTTGAACCACCCACCTGTGGTCATAAGTCCAACCCCTAACCCACAACACCCCCAAGGCTTATGACTCACACTCAGAAGCAACCTGGTAGTGTACTGGACTTACTCCCTGCGCTGCTCCCCATACTCCCAGCAAACGCTTAGGTCTGTAACGAACCCTTGGGAAGCCCCCTTGTGTGGATTCACGGGGCATTGATGGAGCCTGGTGCCGTTTGGCAGGAGACGGTACGAGCACACCCACAAGCCATGGCCTGTGCATGCAGGAATCCTGTCAAACAACTCATGTACCCAGAGACCCTGAAGGGGAGTGAAGAGGGAGCAGGGATGGAGGTGGTGGCGGAGGTCACAGACCAGAGCGTGGGGACAGATGGTGCGGAGCTAAGTGTGTGTAGGAGTGACCTCAGCTCCTGAGAAAGACACTGAGCCACGACCACTGTCCTTCTAGGACTTTGAGAGCCAAATCGGTGCTTACCCGACCAGTAAAACCCAATGACCTCTTCAGCAGTGCTTACCTGTGTGGCCCAAGTACATGTGGACGTGTCAGCTCACCCAGCCCCTGAGGTGGGTTCTGGTGGGAGAGGAAGGGGGTGAAGAGAAACGCTGCAGGGGAGGCAGGTGTGGCCCCAGGTGGCCTGGCTGGAGCAGCCACCCCTGAGTGCCCACGACATTGACATCATCAGGCGACTGCTCCAGGGAGGCCTTGGACCCCCAGCCCCCGGCACAACACCTGGTGCCCAGCTGGGTGCGATGAGTAAGCCCTTGTAGAATGAAGAGGGCTATGGCCTCATTGCCCACCCTCCTGGCTGGCCACTGTGGAAGCACCCTCGCAGCCGTCCCTGAGTGGGAAACTGGGAGGGCATTCTCAACTCGGCCACGTGTATCACCAGCTTACATGCAGCCCCGTGGCTCTGGACTCAGTGGGACACGCACTTAAAATTCAGCATGGCCTTGTGTGCAGGCAGCCTGGGCCTTGGGTCTCTCTCCTCTCCTCTTGTCTCTCTCGCTCTCGCTCTCTCGCTCTCTCTCTTGCACACACACACACACACACACACACACACACAGAGTCGGGGCAGAGCCGAGCGGAGCCTTGATGGGCAGTCTCTCGGGTCCACGTGAACTCTCGGTGACGCGCACGACATTGCTCCCAGAGAAGTACCCTCTTTTCTGTAGAGGTGCATTTTTCGGTGACGTGCATTGTCTGGAAAGAGGCAATTACTTTGCCGCTGGGTAAACTGGCTTCTGCTTGCAGGCCCTAATTATTTCTCCTCTTGATTATTGTTGCCATTTTTCTCCTCTCTCCATCATACCCTCCCCCTCCACCCAGCCCTCCACCTCCCAGGTGTTGACTTCTTTTCATATTTTCTGCTGAGAATGCACACACAAAATGAATGACAAAGCCCTATTGCTTTGTCGAATTGGCTTGGGCTCTGATGTCCAATTTTTACCACATACTGATCTGAAGAGCCTGGATCGTGACCTGCAACAGGGCCCCGGAGATACGGAGCCTGGAGGGAAGCTAGGGCCCCCACCCTGCAGACCGGCCAGGCCCTAAGATGGCAATAGTCCAGTGTCTGTGACAGTGGTGGTCAGGGCTGTGGGACAGAGCTTTTGTCACTGAGTGACAGAATGTGTGGACACATGGGATCCAAGAATAATACAATATGTCCTCACACTTTGAACCTCCTCGTGCTGGCGGGGGCGCTGCTACTGCTACTGAGCTGACTCACCGGCCCCTGATTTGCACCCTTTGCCCAAACTTTGGAGCAGAGCGAGGTCACTGGACTTGCTGTGTCTGGTTCCCCACTGAGGAGTGACAGCCCCACATCCCAGGCCTTCGCTGTGCCACAGCCTCGCGCACGCCGTTCGGTCCCCTCGTTTGCTCATCCAACAAATGCAGACACATCAAGTGTGTGCTCTGTGGGCTCTAGGAAGGACACCAGGAAGGGCCATGATGAGTGTGGAGTGTGGTGGGAGGGATGTGCCCAGAGGAGGCTGGGCTGCTCACACAGGTGTGGTCAGCAGAGCCCCCAGGGCAACCATGCCCAGCCCAAGGAGAGCCCAGTGGGAAGAGAGTGGCTGAGAACAGGAGCCCCCACGGGCTGGCCGGCCAGGGAGCATGAGCAGTACTTCCCAGACGTGGAACCTGAGGCATCGTGGAGACAGCACTGTCCACAGACTGCCCCCCACCCTCCACCCCACAGACACACAGGAGACACACAGAGTCCCAGAAGAGGAGGAAGGGAAATACCAGCCTGGGGGTGCGGGTAAAGTGTAAGGAGCCCTAATGTAAAGAAGGCAGATTCTAATGTTATTTCAAGTACGACCTGGGAATGCTGGTGTGGAATTGGATCATAGTACATCCTCGAGCACTAGTGGAGGCCTTTGAAGACCGCCCCTCAGGTGACCCGGCGGCAGTGACCCCCCACCTGACTCCAGTCCCTGCGGGGACCAGCCGGCCCTGCCACTAGCGTCTCTTGGAGCCTCGGCGCCACCCACTACTGAAGGGACAGTAGCTGACGCCGTGGCTGGGGTGGGAGTCGTCTAGGATGGGCCTGGCATCTGTGAGGTTGCTTGGAAGAAAGATGATTTCAAAGTAGCTTGGGACATTCCACTGAAAGATGGCAGCTAGGACACACACACACACGTGCACCTCAACTGTGGGAAAACCCAAACCAGGCCCACGACCATTGAGCCAGTTCCGGCTCACAGACACTGAGAGGGGGTTTGGGACACTGCATCTTACAGCTCTCATCACAATCCATCCATCCATCCATTGTGTCAAGCACATGTGTGTATATATATATATATATGTTACCATCATCCTTTTCAAAATTCTACTTGAGCCCATAGTATCAGCTCATTTCCCCCTCCCCCACCCTCCATCCCTCATGTACTCTTGATAATTTATTTAAAAAAATTTCATGTCTTACACCGACTGCTGTCTCCCTTCACCCATTTTCCTTTTGTCCATCCCCTTGGGAGGGGGTTATATGTAAATCATTGTAATCAGTTATCCCTACCTTCCCCTCAGCCTCCTGGTATCACTACTCTCATCACTGGTCCTGAGGGGTTTATCTATCCTGGATTCCCTGTGTTTTTAGCTCTTATCTGTACCAGTGTACATGCTGTGGTCTAGCTGGATTTGTAAGGTAGACTTGTGGTCATGATAGTGGGGGGAGGAGGCATTAAGGAACTAGAGGAAAGTTGTGTGCTCCATAAGTGGTATACTGCACCCTGACTGGCTCCTCTCTTCCTTGTGGCCCTTCTGTAAGGGGATGTCCAACTGTCTACAGATGGGCTTTGGGTCTCCTCTATATTCTCCCCCTCATTCACATTGATGTGATTTTTTTGTTATGGGTCTTTGATGCCTGGTACCTGGTCCCATTGACACCTCATGATCACACAGGCTGGTGTGCTTCTTCCATGTGGGCTTTGTTACTTTTCAGCTAGATGGCCGCTTGTTTATCCTCAAGCCTTTAAGACCCCAGATGCTGTATCTTTTGATAGCTGGGCACCATCAGCTTTCTTCACCACATTTACTTATGCACCCATTTTGGCTTCAGAGATCATGTCGGGAAGGTAAGCATCACAGAATGCCGGGTTATTAGAACAAAGTGTTCTTGCGCTGAGGGAGTACTTGAGTAAAAGCCCAGTGTCCATCTGCTATGCCGCCTAATTTTCTCTTATTTCCTTTTTCTTTCCTCTTATCCCACTATCATGTTCAGCCTTCATTTGAGTTTCAATAATTCCTCTTGGCTACATTGCCCTTGATCAAGCCCCACCAGGCATCTTACACCCTCCTTGTCATTGATTTTAGATCACTTGTTCCCTTGTCCCTGAATTTGTTGACATCCCACTTCCTTTCCCCTGCCTCCCTGTCTCCCATGCCCCTCCCCCAACCATCGGTTCATTGTTTTCTCCTCCGTATTGTGTAGCCCACCTATCTTATCTAGATAAATATTCAGAGACAATAATAAGCATAAAAACAAGACAGAGCAAAAGAAAACAAGAAAAACAAAACAACAGCCCCCCCCCAAAAAACAACATAAGAAAAGCCTGTAAATTGTTTATTGACTTATGGGAATGTTTTCCAGTCAAGTCTGATGGAGTGCCACCCCCTGGCCCCCAAATCTATTTTTGGTATTCCCTGGGGACTTTATTGCTCTGCTCCCCTTGCTGTTCTGTCGCATGCCCGTAGTGTTTCGCCTCAGTGTGGTGGAGTCAGATCGGGCACAATTCCCGCACTGGGTCTCCGATGTTGTCCCCTGTAGCGCTATGGGTCAGTGAGAACTGTTGTGTCTCGGTGGGGCAGGCCCTATGGTCCTCTCTATGCACTGGCTGCTCTGAGCAGGAATATCATCTTCGGGGCTTGGTGGGCGGGCCAGAGACTGTGCATCTTTATGAGCTCGGGTAGCCTCGACTTTCTCCCGCTGGGCACTGGGTGACCTGCCCTGTGGTTGGCAGCCCAACACGTCACCCACAAACACAGAGATGGACCAGCAGCAACAGACAGTGGGGGCCGGAGAGCAAAAGGGCAAGAAGTAACCGCCCAACAGGCGGACTGACGAGAGCACCAAGCCGAGCCCTTTGCCCCAGGAGTCCCACCTACCAAGCCTCCCGGGAGCATCTGAAGAGTGTTGTCAGGGGAAGCCAGCCCCTAACACACCATTATGGGTCCAGTAGGCGCCATTGTACAGCAATAATAAGGAAAGATCATAGTAAGTTTATAGAGAGCATGAGAGATAGAAGTATTGAAATGAACGGAGTCAGACACAATTCATGGTAGCATGCTCACCTCAGCCCCGCTTGCTGGTCCACGTGGAGGGAGAGTGCGATATTTAAAGCTAGCCCAGGCTTTTATCTTCTCTGGGGACATGCAAGCCCCTAATTACAGGGGAAGACATACGTCACAGGAAGGGGCTGTGCTACAGGTAATGCAGTAATGGGAGGGGGTAATCTAGGGGTATCCACGTAATAGGAAGAGGAGGGATTGGGGGTATACATGTGGCAAGATGGGCAGATCCTAGATTTAGGATGGCAACTTAACTTTGGATGTCACAGCACCAATTTGGCCTGTTCCCTGACTCAACTGATAGAGAAACATTATTGGTGGGGTGTGAACGCCTCAGGGACAAATAGTGTATTGTCCCCAGCAGCAGGGAGCAGGCCTACCCTGTAGTCTGGTGACTAACTGCCTCAGGGAGGATGTCTGTAAGCGTCTGACCTGCCCCCGCAGAGCGTCTTCTGAAAACTCCCCATGTTTGCTAGCCGTGGTAGTTTCACAACCTTATACCTATACCCAAACCGCTGCTCAGTTGTGGCTGCTGTGGAACGTGGTCTTGAACATGAGCAGACAAGACCCCTCCCAGGTCAGAGAGCAGTGTCCAGGGGAGAAGCGGTCAAAACACAGCCCGGCAAGGCGGGCGGGGGCGGGGGCGGGGGCGGGGCGGGGGACTCGAAGAAATAGCAGCGGTGGGTGGAGCAGGAGAAAACTGGATGGCAGGCCCAATTCTATCACGTCCTCAGAGGAGTAAGAATGCTTTGTGTGTGAAACATGCACTAAAAGGCATCTTTAAATACACACACACACAATGCAATGGCAGAGATGAAAAACTTTTATGGAAAGGTCAGGGATAAATCTTAGAAGAATATTCCAGAAAGTAAAAAGTCAGCCAGTCAAAGCTTAGAGATTAAAAGGTAGAAGTGATCAGATTAAGTAGGCCGTGCCATAGGAGTCTCTGGTGGAAGACCTAGGTAGCAACCCACCTAGAGGCATCTTAGAAGAGCGGCCTGGCAAGAAAAGCAGCCGTTGAAACCCCAGTGGAGTGCATGGGGCTGCCAGGGGGCAGAGGCAGCTTAAGAGCACCTGGAGGGGTCCGCCTGGCTTGGGTCCTTGGTGTGCCTCGGAGGAGCTCTATGGGCTTCCACAGACCGTGCCACCTCCCCGAGCCCACATCTCATGGAAAAGTCGGGTTATCACAGTCTGAGTGTGTTAGCAGACATGCAGTGCTTAGCACCAGGCCAAACACAGGGTGAGCCCTGCACCAGGGTCAGTGGCTCTCAGTCCCGAGCGGGGGTGGTGGTTAGGGGCCACGCAGTCAGTGCGAATCCATAGCGACCTTGTACACAACAAAACAGACACTGGCCTGCCTTGGGCTTGAGCCATGGTGCCCACCCATCTCACCAAGGGCCTTCCTCTTTTTCACTACCCCTCACTGTACCACGCATGGTGATGTCCTTCTCCAGGGACTGGTCTCTCCTGACATGACCCGAGTACGTAAGACGAGGCTCACCATGCTTGCCTCCAAGGAGCACTCTGACCATGCTTCTTCCAAGACAGACTCGGCCGGCGTTTCTGCAGCCCGTGGTCCTTTGAGCATTCTTCACCAGCGCCACGATTCAAAGGCATCTGCCTTTGAAGAAGGAGAAGGAGGCGGAAAAGGACAGAGAGGCGGCTGAGCAGACTTGGAAATGGCATTCCTTGCATTCCAAGGAAAACAAAAATGTAATCATAGGCCACTCCCTGGCCCAGTGTCATCGTTAGGTAAACATTGACTCCTAATGAAACCAAATATAATTCTACCACAACCTCCTCATTTACTACGAGATGGGTAAAATATCAAAATGATAGCAGAATGTCACACAGCCCTGGTCCCCGGGCCTCACCCAAGTCCTGTTCGGCTCCATCTCCTAAGACAGTAAGAACCTGCTCATGAAATTCACCCTAAAACCAGACTTATAAAGCTGCCAAGTTGGAATTCCTAATGAAGAATCTTTCTAAGAGACCCAAATAGGAAGACCACCAGTGGAGAAGAGCTCCCCGCCCCCCCCCCCCCCGCCCCTGTCTTCTTTATAAAGCACCATGGGATTTGCTGGGCCTGGTCGTGTGTGTGTGTGTGTGTGTGTGTGTGTGTGTGTGTGTGTGTGTGTGTGTGCGCGCGCCCCCCCCCCCCCCGTGGCCCACCAGCCTGCAGAGTCCAGGGAGCCTATGTCTGCCCCGCACGAAGGGAGCGCTGCCCTCGTGATGCTTCTGCGCCTCCTGCCCACTGTGTGCCCAGGACAGAGAGACAGTGGCTGTGGCTGAGGGGCCAGTGACTCGCAGCTGCTGCATCGTGACCCCCAGATGGAAAAGTGAACCTGATGCAAAGTGCAGGCTTGGAGTCCCTGTCTGGTGCCTCGGAGCTGGTGTGCGCCTGCGCCCACCCTCCTGGGATTGCTCTAGCAAATCGTAGGCTACAAAAGCAAGAGGAGAAGGGAGTTGGAGGTGTGAGCCTGGGGCAGCCACCATGGGCACAGGAGCTAGTGAGGCAGGCGAAGAAGAAAGCAGAGCCCTCTTTCCCCAAGAGCTTCCCGGGGGATGAAGATGGCACCGGCGCGAGGACTGAGGCCAGGGTGTCTGAGGGTGGTCCTGCGTCAGCCTCGTCAGGGCAGCGCCCGGGCACACACGTGTGTATGGCATGTGACCGCAGCCTGGAAATGCACAGGCAGGCCTGTGTCGGTGTGCCCTGGAGCTCCGGAGGAGGCCGCTCATCTACCCGTCTGCCAAGTCAGCGGGCTGTCACTTCTCTGTGTGCTCAACATCGACTCCCGGGGAAGAGAGATGTATAGGTACTGTTGTTTCCTCTCTGGCACGCAGGCTCCACTAAAACCAAAAGGATTTCCTGGAAAAGAAGCAAGCAAAGAGTTAGAGCCGAAAGTCAAGTCAGTATTCCAAAAGAGAACACGCAAAAACAACAGGACCCAAGAGTCACTACCATTGAGTAGATGCTGACCTAGAGCGAACTGCCCCCTGAAATTCTTTACAGGAGTAGAAAGCCCCATATTTATTCCTCAGAGCAACTGGTGGTTTTGAACTGCTGACCTTGTGGTTAGCAGCCCAACACAGAACCACTACTCCACCAGGGCTGCTCAAAGTAACATGTGGGGGCTTGTTTTGGGAAACGAAGAGTTAAGTACCAGTTCAGAGTGAATGCATAGGGGAGTGGAGATCAGGGGGGGAGGGGGGGACAGGAGACTCCCCTTGGTCAGTCTACGCCTCAGTGAGCAAATTGACTTTTTATTGTGTAAAACGTTGTGACTTTGTGCTATGTAGTCGATTGTGACCTGTTCCGCCCCCTGCTGGAGCCTGGCTGTGAGTCGGCACCCACTCCACAGCCAGGTTTTAGATTTGGTTTTGCGTGTTGAGAGGAGGATGCCCCCCAGGGATCATTAGGCTATCATGTCTGCGGGTCTTGTCTCCCGCAGAGCAGCTGTGCGTGCAAACCTCCATCCTCGCAGGTAGCAGTGGAGCACTGTCATCAGTGCACCACCAGGGTGTCTTTATAACTCAGACTACAGAGGGGGAAGTGAAACCCAACAGCAGGAGAGGAGAAACACTGAAAGGGCACCGAAGGCCGCTTGCATTGGCTGCTCTGTGATCGCTTGAGCCCCAGAGAACAGGATGGTGATAGGCTGGCAGGACCCATTGAATCTGGAAAGCCGTGAGCCCACGAAGGAGCCTCACATGAGGACATCGCTGCTGTGTGCACGACCTCCGTGCTCTGCATATGTGCCCGTGGAATTTTACTATGTCATCGGAGTGTGTGTGTGGGGGGGGTGCGCTTCTGTTTATAAGCTGTAGGTGTTGCTAACTCCATTAGCAGAGGGGCCCTGGTGGTCTCGTGGTTATGCATTTGGCTGTGCTCTCAAGGTTAGAAGTTCGAAACTGCCAGCCACTCCTTGGGATCAAGACAGGGCATTCTCCTCCCGTCAGCAGTTACAGCTTGGAAACCTTCCCCCAGAGTTCCTCGGAGTCAGCAGAGAGACCAGAAAGTGGAAGTAGGAGGTGGGTTCAGAGCTGGAAAGAAGAGCTGGGCTGAAGATCCAGGGTGCGGCCATCTGAGCGGAGGACTGATCCCCTTCCTGGAGACGCCGTCTTTGGCGCTTCTGCACCACGATGCTGGAAGCACTCAAGTGGCCAGAGCATGGGCTGGGAGAGTGCTGTTTATGAAGCAAGCAAGCCTTGATTTTTAAAAGCCCAAGAGAACCATTGAGGAAATCCAGGTTGGAACCCTGGAATCCTGCCCTTGTCATGAGCAAGTCACTCAGAACCTCTGCCCTCTGCTGGTCTGGGGCGAGTACTGGCTTTTCTCTGTAACCCCCGGAAGGCCAAAGCTAAGAGTCGAAGTGGTGATAAAGTACATCTCCCAGGATAAGTTCAGTGTCAGTCTTGGGTAATCTGTGTAATTTGCCAGTTTTTAAATGTGTTCAAGCATTTAAGTGGAGCTTGCAGGATTTTGTAAAAATCTTCAAGGAAATTTGGCAACTTTTATAATCAACTCTTAAATGCATAAGAGCATTTCATTCTAAATATTCTATTTTTACTTCAAGCTGCCTAAAAATATCTGAGGAGACGAGTGGTGCTTTGATTGAGATGCTCGGCTGCTTACTGGAAGGTCAGGACTTCGAATCTACCCACCCTCTTTGGGCAAAAGATGAGGCTGTCTGCTTCCACAACTGGCTTTGGAAGCCGCCACACTGAGGTAGTTCTGCCCTGTGCAATAGAGTTGCTCGGTGTCAGAATCAACTGGCAATGACCTTGATTTTTTTTTGGGGGGGGGAATAGTTTTTGAATATTTAGGAAGAGTTGTTAAGTAGAGCTTTTTTAAAAACCAAACCAAATCCACTGCCATTGAATCCATTTCAAGTCCGAGCAGTCCTCTGGGAGAGGAGAGCTGCGCCTTCGGATGGCTGACACTGAATCTTTACGGGAGCAGCCAACCTAATTGTTCTCGCAAGAGTGGCTGGTGAGTTTGGGTACTAGCGATCTTGCCAACAGCAGGATTGGCAGTTCCAAACCAGCAGCCACTCCTCGGAAGACGGGGCTTTCTCCCCCCTGTCAAGTTACCATCTTGGAAGCTCATAAGGGCAGTTCTACCCTGTCCTGCAGGATTGCTATGAGTCAGTACTGACTCGATGGCAGTACATTCGGTGTTTGGATTTTCAGCGATCCCAGCAACTCTTCTTCGGGAGTATGCCACGAGAGTACGGCTGGCAGCTTCCTCCCACCAGAAGCCACCAGAGGGTTTTAAGCGGGCAAATGAGGCCATCTAATTTCCTATTTCTTTTAAAAAGCCAGCCGAGAGTGGAGGCTGTGCTGCTTCTAAAGTCTGTGGCGTGTATTCAGTTATTCATCCAACAAACCCACATCCCTCGGCTCCTTGGGGCAAGGGACCGGGTTCTGTGAGATGCTTTTATTGTTGGTCACACCTGATGCACAGCTGAAGGAAACGCTGCTTGGTCCAGGCCACTGTTACATCTGTTGCATCGTGCCTGCCCCGCGCAGGGCTGCCCCTTCCGTATCAGACCACAGTCGGACTTTGTGCTCATCAGCCATACTTACAACCTTGCTATGGCTGCCTCATGACGACGCCATACACACAGCAGCACCCCACTACCCTGCCCCGTGCCATCTCCACAGTCAGCTGCAGCTCAGATGCCCGGGGTTTTCATAGGCTGGGGTCTCGAGGTGGGCTGGCTGGCATTTTCTTCTAGTTGCGCTCAGTCTGGATGCCCCACTAAAGCCTATTCATTGCCATAGCAATACATGCTTCCGCTGACAAGCCATATGCATGGCAGATGCACATGGGTTGCATTGGCCAGAAAACTACCACTGAACCACAGCTGTGCCAACAAATAAGATCTTGTGCCTCCCCACTCCAGAATAAAGCACCTTCCCTTACAAAGTGGTAAGTCTATGAGGGAGATACTTCTGACTGGAAGGACCAGGGGCCATAGTTCAGGAGGGACTTGGGGGAGTGACATTCCAGGAATGTGCTGAATGAAGAAGCAAGGGAGCCGGGTCGGGAATGCTGGCGGGGCATGGTGCCGGTCCAAGGGACGGCTGTCATCTCCCACTGACCATTGAGTTGGGCGTTCGTTGCCCCGGCTCACGTAAAGTGGGTCAGTACGTACCAATTAAAGCTAATGTGTAATGATAAATCTATAAGGCAGAAAGGCAGTTCTTTGCTAATGTATGTGCCATAATTTGACACCCCAAGAGTTTTAATTTGCTGTCACTGCAGGTAGTGCTTTGGCATGAATATTAATGATCTGCTTTATGTAAGAAAAACATGGCATATTGGGCTTCTAGAAAAGGTTGGCTTATTTTTATCTACCTGTGTGTCACTATTTCGTGTTTGTGAGGACAAAGGATGAGAAAGCTATAGGTGTTCAAATAAAGCGAGGGCCACCTGCCAGCAGTCACGGCTGGGCAGACAGGTGCGTGGCCAGAGGCTTGAGGAAGCGACCTGAATTGAAGTCCTGTAGAGCGGGAGATGCCTGCGGACTCCCCTGCAGGGCTTGGCTGCCGATGACGCTCAGCCCAGGTGGTGACCGTGACCCATGGTGATCAGGTGTACACTGGCTCTTCTCATGACTGGGCACTTCAGAGACCTCTCCTGCCTGACCTCCGACTCCAACTCCTTACAGTGAGTGAACGATGGATGTTGCAGTGTTCCCTCCCAGTCACAGAGAAGAAACGCCTTTTCCTACTTAGAAACATGATAGGGAAGTTCATCAAAGTTTCAATGATGGGACCGCAGATCAAGGACCTCCTCTCATCCCTGTCATCTCCCTCCACCTTCCCTAGGGCTCCAAGGGTGGGCTTTGGACAAGGCCTCTAAGGATCAGGGTTAGCTAAGTGTTTGCTGAGTGAGTGAATGTGAACGCATCCACTCCCCAAGGCCCCTCCACTTTATAGTCCAGAGCCTCATTTCAGCCTGAGAGTCACCGCAAAGTGGCCTATGATGTCTTTATTGGCCCCCTCTAGCAACCCTGGAAGGGTTGATCCCAGATTGGGAAGGGACTGGGTGCTGGTGGGTTTGGGAGACCTGGTGGCAGTCCATGAACGACCAAACAGAACTGTTGCAGTCTACAATGACTGACTGCCCAGAGGTAGAATCCCAAGCCTTTCTTCCAAGGAGCCTCAAGTCTCTTCGACTTGCAGGCAAGCAGGCAAACTATTTGTAGCACCTAAGGGACAGGTGTGAGGAGGAGACATTCAATCCTTCGCCAACCAGAAACCAAACTCAGTGCCATGGAGTTGATATTGACGCACAGTGACAAAGACTGTAACTTTTTTTTTTTTCAATTGAGAGGGTTGGGGAGCACCAGGGAATGTCCGTTTTAATCTTCCTGGGCTGCTTTCTAATGTTTTTTTTCTTTTTCTTAGAGCTGTTGCTCTTGTTAGCAGCCACCTCCTGGGGTCCACTGCTGGCTGGCTCCCCCTTCGGGAAGAGCTTCTATTTTTCCTTTGGGGTACTGCCTCTTGAGGACCACATGTCGCTTCCTCTCTGGGGACAGATTTCAGGGTCTTCCTCTTGGGGACGGTGTCCCTCTGGGTCACTGCTGACCAGCTCCTCCTTAGATCTCTTCGTCTTGGGTTTGGGGAGAGCAGAGCGAGCTGGGTCTGCAAATCCGTTTACTTGTCAAACCTCCTGGGGCCTCTTCTTTTGCTTCTTTGGGGGCCGTTCTCCGGCAGCTCCTGCTCACAGACCTCACTTCTGCTTCTCCAGCTTCCTCTGCTCGAACCGTCGCCGCCTTCATCACATCCAGATCCTCCCCAGCGAGGCTGATTCCTTACCCGAGTAGAAGAGCCGCTGGTGGTCCCACCTTACTGTGCACCGCCCAGCACCCGCCCACCGAGCCACTCCAAACCTTAGTTACTAAAATATTTATTAAGATTTATTGACCAATGTGCCTGTTAATACTCAAGCTTTGTTTTTTTTTATTTAGTTTAAGATGATCTTATTTGTCACAAAAGACTTCAAGTACATTTCAACGTTATTTTCCCACCTCTCTTACCCCCCGACCCCCAGCCATTGAAAGCACTGTGTAGGTTTGCAGGATAAGGAATCTGGAGGGATTTTGTTCTTGTTGTTTTTGTTTTCAGAGAAGCGTTATATATGGACACAGCCCTTCTTAAGAAGTGAAATCAATAGCCTATTAAACCCTCCATATATGTGGTTCTGTTTTCAGCCCTCCCCACCTTCCGAACGCTTATGTTTACCACTGACTTATTTGCACGTGTGCTTCATCCTGTGACATGTTAATAATGCGTGTGCTTCACAGCCAGTCTGTACATCATGCACATGCTGGGCCATGGGGGCAAGGGGTGGGCAGTGCCCATGACTTCCCCATCAGGGGATGGTGGGGTCAGAGTGTGGCTACCAGCAGTGGTCTGAAGTGGCTAGGTCTCAGAAGCCCTGGAAGTGTGTTCATTCTGAACTGAGTTTTTAGGGCTCGCTTTGCTTAGTGAAGTCGGTGTGGGAACTAGAAAGGAGCCGGCTCGGGGCTGGTCTTTGCCCTTTGGAGAGACAGGAGGAAATGAATAGAGAAGCTGCGCACGCACAGGCCCAGCTGGTTTTGTGACTGGGCAGGATAGCGTTCCATTTCAGGCTCGCCCCTCAAAGAGTTCAAAGCCATCGTTCAGTGGGGCTCAGCTGTGTTGTGCAGGGCACTGTGGGCCCCCCAGGCAGATTTTCCAGATGTGAGCCCTGAGGGCCACCTGCACCTGAGCACGTATGACTCCCAGGAAGACACCCCCCCCCCCCGCCCACCCTACAGTGAAAGCCCAAACCCCTCCGCACAGGTGGACTAAAGGGTGGCATTTGGGGCCCATTCACGTAAGCGACGGTCGACCTCACACACCGTTTTTAGCCCCTGATATCTGCAAATATAACGTAGGGTCGTTGGGTTGGGGGTTGGTAATGTCTGCAGAAGAGCGGGCGGGGACCGTGGGCGCCCTGTCCCTTGCAGCTCCATAGGAAAAAGACGGGGCTCTGCTGCCGTGAGCAGTGACCACCTGGGAACCCACAGGGGTTCCACCCTGTCTGGTCGGCCACGCGGACTCAAACCGGACTCGACAGCTGCGAATTTGGGGGCAGCCCTCCATAATGTACATTTTCTGGCTGGTCACTCACATCCGCTGTCTGCTTGACGGGACTTGGCTCTAAGACTTGTTCAGGTAAACCGCGCAGGTAGGGGCTGGCAGCCATTCCACCGAAGGAAGCCGAGGCCAAGGGACTTGTCTCTGAGCGAATGAGAGCCAACACCTGACCCCAGGTGGGTGCCTCTGTGAGTGAGGTACTTTTCGCGCCCCACGGAGCACTGCGAGGGCGGGTTCGCTTCTCCGGAAGACCTGTGGGCCACCTGCCCCGAGGGCAGCGTCCCCGACATCACCTGGGCCCATCAGGAAGGTGTGTCTTGTGCGGGCCTTGTGTGTGTCTTCATCAGGGCCCCCCTCCCCAGGCCCCCCCTCTCCCGCCCTCCGGAGAAGTGCTGTGTGGCTCTTGGTCTTGTTCACAAGTTAACCTAATTAAATGGGGAAATTAGTCATTCTAACTTTCTGAGGTGCTGCTGGAGAAGCTTTGCGAAATATCATTTATAGTTTTCTAACAAGCAATTTAAAGGACACCGGCATGTGGCATTTGTTTAAGAGTAAAATGGCCCGAGCAGCGCCCTACTTAGAAACAGAGCCCGTGAGCAGCGGCTGCCGCCTCTCCTGTCACACACCCCCTTCCCTGCAGCAGCCAAGGTTCCAGAACGCAGGCTTTCCTGCCGGGAACCTACTTTGGCCAAATCTTTTGAGGGGCTTCATGGGAGAGCCCCATCCTTAAACATGGAAGGAGAAAGGTGAGGGGCTGGCGGGGCCGCAGTATAGCAGATGTAGCAAGGTGGGGGCGAGTGACGCCCCTTTAACAAGTCACCAAGATTGTACGCATTCTTTAACCCCATCCAAGCTCAGTTTCCTCCTGGGTTTAAAAATGGCCTGTGCACCCCCCGCCAATAAGTTTCTGAAGGATTAAATGAGATAACATACTGAACGCGCCTGAAACATAAGAGGCACTCAATAAACATGCAGCCCCTTCCTGCCAGCCTGCATTCTTTCCCTTTAAGCCCCAGATGCCGGCGTCCCAGTTCCTGGCCCAACTGGCTCTTCAAACAATCTTATTAATGCCCATTAAAATGAAACCTAATAAAAGTGCCAATATCTGGTGTTGAAATAATTGATGCAGCAGAGAGAGCCCACGGGGCACCCAGGCAGCAAACACCCCCCCTCCCACCGCCCCTACAATTTAGCCTCACACCTGGGGAATGGATTTCACAACTATAATTGCTACCATATAATTCTTATTAATGTTGTGCTATAATTCCTATTTATTCCATGGGGCTTGTAAATGCATTAGGACTTGTCAACATATTATTTTACACTGTTTATGATCTGCAGAATTATGTCCTTCAGACTGGCATTGTACAAAAGCACCAAATAAAAGGCTCTAGGCCTCATTTAAAAAAAAAAAGTCAAAAGGGACCGCTTGTCAAGGTGATTCTCCACCAGGACCGACCTGAACAGAAGGCGGGAGATTGTGCATTCCAGTCCCCGCAGAGGGGCAGAGAAGCCGGGCTGCCCGACCCAGGTGGGAGATGCTGTGTGGAGCCAAAAAGGGGGTGCTTTTGCCAGGGATGTTCTGCATGTGGATGGAGTCGTTTGTCTTCTCTGAGCCTGCATTCTGACAGCTTACTTCTGGATTTCCTGGGGTTCCTGCCTGTTGCTTCCCACCTTTGGGTTAACCCCTTGGAGTTCCACACGTCCTCCTGGTGTTCCCACCTCAACGGAAAAAGACAAACCTCACGAAAGGCATTCCGTGTATAGCAGAGGAGCCCTGGAGACTTTTGCCTCGGGGCCAGTCAATCACAAAAGGTAGTGTGTTTGGGGGTATGAACCCCCTCGAGCCAGGGATGAATGGAAAGTGGAGAATGGCAGATGCAGGGAGGTTAGACTTTTAACAACCTTATTATTTTGATCTCCTTTTTGAGCCATTTTAAAGCTGTTCTAGTTTTTTAATATGTCCTGCTTTCTTTAGGGTTGAGATTGTACCCTGTTTTATTTTGTTACTGTTGCTCGCTTCTTTATCTCTTTGCTTTTGTATGTGTTTCTGTATATCAAATCCAGGATGTGATTCTAGAGACAGTAACTGGATTAGTGGCTTCTGGGGGAAACAGCAGGGGGTGGGGCTTGGGGGGAAATGGGGAGCTAATAACAAAGAGTAAAAGAACATTTTTCTAAAATTATGTTGATTTTATAACTCTTCATGATATGATTGAATTACTGAATTGTATAATATATGGATTTTGTCCCCATAAAACTTAAAAATAAGTGTTTGGAACCCCAAGCATTGCTCACTGCAGGGAGAGTCTGCAGTGCCTCAGTCTACCCAGTGCGGAAAAGGGGCCTGGGTCCACCTGGACTTGGGCTCGCAGCCAGTGGCTAGCTGAGAAGCGCACGCGGCTCTTCCAGGGGAGTGCACAATCCCTTAGGAATAAGGGTCAGCCCCCCCCCCCCAGGACTTCTGACAGCGACGCTGTGTGCTCTGCCCCCACAGGCAGCGAGTACGACGAGGAGGAGGTGGACTACGAGGAGTCGGACAGCGATGAGTCCTGGACCACCGAGAGCGCCATCAGCTCCGAAGCCATCCTCAGCTCCATGTGCATGAACGGCGGGGAGGAGAAGCCTTTTGCCTGCCCAGTTCCCGGATGTAAAAAGCGCTACAAGGTAGGAGAAGCCGGCCTTGGCCTCGCTGGGAAGAGCCACGTGGGCAGAGGGTTAGCGCCACGTGAGCCACAGCCCCTCCTGCCCCGAGCAGGGCACTTCCTCTCAGGGTCTCCAGTGCGCACACGTGAGCACTGGGTGCTGGGTGGGTGTCTTCTCACCGACCCCTCATGGGAGGTTGCTCTAGGAGCACGCGCCTTTTGGCGTTCTTAAAACCCACGTGAGACCAAGGGGCCCTGAGAGCAGAGGTTCCCCAACCTACGTGGCCTCTTGCCCCCATTTCAGAAAAGAAAGAACTCCGCATGCCATCTGGCAATTAGAATCTTTGGGGTCATAGCCTATAATCCAGGATAAAGTAGGACGTTGCTTCCCCCAGCGCCCCAGTGGGTGGGGTCGCCCACTCGGGGAAGGTGTGACCGCTGAAGGCAGCTCTCCGAATCGCAGACCACTCTGCAGCCTGGGCAGCTCACACAGCCGCAGTCCCCCAGCACGGCAGGGGAATGGGGAGTTTCCCACGGGGCCGGGCTTCCTTCTCTGCCCAAGTGTCAGCACCAGCATCTCTGAGTGTCTGGCTCCGGGTGTCCCACCCACCCAACCACCCAAGCGTACTACATATTCTATTACAAAAACCCCAAGGGAGGGCACGACGAGCCATCCTGCCTGGTACTTGGGCCCAGGGGCGCGCTCACAGCTCTGTACAAGCCCGCCGTGGGGGCAGAGCCTCAGAAAACCGCCCATTAGCCACCTATCTGGTGTGTTTGATGATTTACCCATGGCTAGGCAGATGGACGGTTCAGAGAGAAGAGAGGTTTGAATAATGTGGTGTCGCCTAAGGCCCTGTCAGAATGTCTCTGAAATGAAGGAGATCTCTTGTACTTGGAGACCTGCCGCTGTCAGAAAAGCGCTCGCCGTGTGGGCGTGAAGTTAAGTCGGCTTGGAGGCTTCCTCACCTGCTCTCGACCTTTAAACAGTGCCCTGCGGAGTTGCTCCGGCCTTTGTTCAGGTTAAAACGAGACCTTGGTGTGCAGACAGGGTCCCACCGGGCAATTCTGGTGGGAGGGCTGTTATGTCCACGATGGGCCTTGGAGGTACTGCCTGCTGGCGAGGGCATGAGAGTAAACTCAATAGCTCAAGTCCCCAAAAGCCAAGGGCATCCCTACAGTCCCGTCCTCCGTGCACCTGTCACCTCTTTGCCTTCTCTCCAGGGGCCAGTGCAGCCTAGAGGCGGAGGCACACACAGGCCAGGTTAGCAGCGAAAGTGATGAGCCCTACGGAGGCTGACCCAGTCCCCACCCCCACAAGGAAAATAGACGCTTCCATGTTTGGGAATGTGTGTGACATTTCAAAAAGGACGCGCTCTTCCCTCCTCTCCCCCAGTCCAGTCAGCCGCCCTGCCCGTGTCCTCCTCAGGTGTGTGTGGTCCTTTCTTCCTGTAGCTTGCCTCTCTAGCACTAGGTGGGCGGGCATTTCTAGTGCTCCCCCGTCCCGTGCTCCCGGAGGAGGCTCCTTGTGAGATACCGCTGTCCGGCGCACAGCATGGGCGGCAGTCAGCAGTCTTGATTCTCATGGAGGAAGTTTGCCCTTCCCCCTTAGGGACCAGAATTTCAAGTAATGATTTAAAAAACAAAACCCACCTCACTGCCAGCGAGTCGATGCCGACTCATAGTGACCCCAGCTCTTTATGAGGGTAGGAAATCCCGTATTTCTCCCAAGGAGCAGCAGGTGATTTTGAACTGTAGACCTTGTAGATCACAGTCCAGTACATAACCGCTGTGCCAACAGGGCTCCTCTTAAATAATGAATGCTACATGAGATGAAAAACAAACCACTTCTCTTGGCCAAGCCCTGGCTGGAGGGTGTCCTAGCCCCTGGCTTGGTTTGGCTCTTCTTGTGTCCTTACAGGGCAGTGGTGGGCTCTAGGGTGGTGTTTAATCATTTCATCCTACTTCCTGCAGCCCTGGTACCGTAGTAGTAGCAATGTTGGCTTGCAAACTGCAAGGCCAGCAGTTCAAAACCACCAGCCGCTCCTTGGTAAGAACGGCGGGGCTTTCTACTCCCTTAAAGAGGGACCTGTCGTATTGGGTCCCCTCTGAGTTGGAATCAACTGGGTGGCAGTGAGTTTGGTTTGGGTTGGGTATGTTGGCATGGGCATCAGTGACAGGAGAGGTGAGTGTGAGCAGGCGCCATGGAGTCTGGCTGAGGCATCAGACCCCTAACAAAAAGTATTATTAATGTGATGTGAATGAGGAGGGCAGAGGTAGATCCAAAGCCCATCTGTAAACAATTGGACATCCCCTCACAGAAGGATCCCAAGGAGGAGACGAGCCAGTCAAGGTGCAGTATAGCACCAATGAAACATGCACTTTCCTCTAGTTCTTGTATGCTCCCCCCACCTCCCACCCCCCACCCCACACACACCACCTTTCATCATCCCAATTCTACCTCACAAATCCGGGTAGAACAGAGCATGTACACAGGTACAGGTAAGAGCTGGAAACACAGGGACTCCAAGACAGACAGATCCCTCAGGACCAATATTGAAGAGTAGCCATACCAGGAGGGTAAAGGGAAGGTGGGGGAGAAAGTGGGAACCGATCACAAGGATCCTACATATAACCCTCCCAGGGGGAAGAACAACAGAAAAGTGGGTGGATGGGAGACATCATTCGTTGTAAGACATGAAAAAATAATAATTTATAAATTATCAAGGGTTCATGAGGGAGGGGAAAATAAGGAGCTGTTATCAAGGGCTCAAAGTAGGAAAATGTTTTGAAAATGACGGCAACAAATGTACAAATGTGCTCGAGACGATGGATGGATGTACGGATGGTGACAGCTGCACGAGCCCCCAATGAAATAATTTTTTAAAAAGATATTCCATGACACAGGAAGCCTCCCAGAATAACATTAAGATGGGCGGGGGAGTGGTTCTGAAGAATATATAGAGGATGCACAGAAGAAAAAAAAACACGGGACACCCCTCATGTTAGCAAATGAGCTCTGTTTGACATGCTCAGTCTTCTAGCACTTCAAAATCCCCTCTGGTCAACCCTGGGCCTGGTTCATGTTGGACTAGCTTCTTGTGGCTTTGGCATTTCTGGTTCCAAAGTTCTCTAGCTGAATGAACTACAAAAACTCAGACCTGAATGGAATACGGAGCCTATTGAAGTTGTGCTTTGTTAGTAGTACTTGATATTTGAATAACTTCATTCCCAACATGGTGTGCGTGGTACCGAGCAGGGGAGTGGCTGCATTTCATGGTCACCTTGCAACAAGCTCCCTGTGCAAATATCGTCCATAGAATCAAGTTCTAGTAACCTTGTTTCACAGAGCGGGACTTCCCTGAACGTTCAGGGGGTGTTGGTCACCACAGAAACACCTGTCATTTGTCAAGACGGGACTTTGTATCCTACTACTACTACTTCATGGAAGTTCAGTTCTTTTCCTCAGTGACCACAGAACTTTCCCAAGTGGCTTAAAAACCATTCACCTTCTCTGGGTGCATGTGGTCATGTGTTGATTGGGCGAAGCCAGGTGGTTCTCGTGTGGCTGGGGTCCTCCTAAGCCTCAACTGCCTGCGATTTCCACCGTACCTGAGCCCCAGATGAGGTGGCTAGTACTGCTGCGAGGCTGCTGGGCACATGTCCTCTACCTGACAGTGCACCTGATTCTGTCCATGTCCCGCCCCTGCATGGCTTGATCCTCCTGGTGCCGTGCAACTCTGGGTTCAACCAAGGCAAGTGGCGGGACGCTGTAGCAGAGAATGGCTAACATTCGTGCCCGCTCTGGACCTCGACAAGGACAGTCCACTAGGAACAGCCTGTGAGGGCTTTTTGAACATGGCAGCCCTTCTCGGTTTTTCCTGAAGAGAAGGGGATGTGGCTGGGAATTGCTGACCCCACAAATTCATCGCTCAAATATTCAATGTCCCTTATGTGCCAGGCACTGCACCAGTCCATGTCCTATGGAGGTCCGATGCACCAAGGTAGACTGGGGGGGTGGGGGCTACTGCTGCTGCTGGGCCCAGGAGACTAGAATCAGGCAGTACTGCACTTCAGGAGACACTCGTTTAGTGGCCCGTGACCAACAACTTCATGTCAATCTGTTTCTTCTCCTGCTCCCATACGACAGTGGACTAAGACATTATGCTCCGTCGTCACCTCTGCCACTGTCACTTCAGTCTTTCCATGGGCCTGTTTCCTCATGTGGACTGGGGTGAGCACTACATTTGCTAAGTAAATGCATACAGTGGGTTTAGGGACTAATATCGAATTTATATTCGTACACAAGACGATGCTAGTGAGCTAGACATATAGTACTAGGTACACCCCTTACCAAGAGCCCTAAAGTACCTTGATATTGTGTGTACCGCTAAAGATTTGTAGGACAATGTAAAGTGTAGAACACCTGTTGTACAGATGTCCATCAAATAAACAGCCTAAGAGTTTAGCGTCGTGTTTAGAAGATAACATCGAAGCCAGTGCAAATTCAATGTGCACAGCATCGAGCAGCAGGCAGCTCCCACAGGGCGCTGGGCGCACTGGCTTAATGCAGGGTAGAAAACGGACAGAGGTCCTGGTGACGTAGCAGGGAACTATTTGGACAGTTGTCTGGAAGCAAGATGTAAACACAGTTTTCAAGCCGAGCTTAACAGCAGTTATGGACTAGACGAGTTTTCCTAAGCTGTGTTGGCCATCCTGAGACTTGTGTAGGTTTAATTCATTAACTCTCATGAGTAGAAGGGGGAGAGAAATGGAGAGGAAACAAAGTTCCAGGCAGAAGGAACTGTGCTTCTTCCAGAGCTCAATTGTAAGTCAAATTAAACACATCGGTACCCTAACTTCAAGGGTCACTGCCGCATACTCGGAATTCCCTCAAGGTGGCTTGCAGACAGTCCAGTCTCTGCAGCCTGTGAGCACCACAGACAGAAAGACTGGCCTTTCTGCTCCCATTAAGGCTCAACACCCCCCCCCCCGGGGGGGGGGGAATCACTGAGTCAGCATTGACTTGATGGCAGTGAGTGACACCCAACGACAGGCACCTGTTTTTGTCTTCTCCACAGAATGTGAATGGCATAAAGTACCACGCCAAGAATGGTCACAGAACACAGATCCGTGTCCGCAAACCATTCAAGTGCCGCTGTGGGAAGAGTTACAAGACAGCTCAGGGCCTGCGGCACCACACAATCAACTTCCACCCCCCGGTGTCGGCTGAGATTATCAGGAAGATGCAGCAGTGACGCGCTGCTCCTGACTGTGCCAAGAAACCCTCACCAGCAGTTGCTGATTTTGAAAACAGCCACCTTTCTTCAGGGGAAGCACCCAGCAACCCTTTAAAGAGAAAAGTTCAAATGCATGCTTTAAAGTTTTTCTGTAATTTTGGAATGATGTACCTTTGTAGAGTTACTGATTTTGTACATTTGCACATGTATCATCAGACCCATGTTCATGACTTTGATCCAAGGTGCTAAACCGAAACAAAAGAAAGAAAAAAAAAGCTCTAGGTTCTTCAGCACATGTCTCCCCCCATGCTGCACCTGGTTCAGCGGACTCTGCAGCGGTGTCGCCCCAGGGCAGAGGGCCCGCACTGAGGCCTTTTCCCACGATTGTAATGTGATTGAAGTTTTTCAACACGTCAACTCATGTCTGTTCAAAACCAAAAGGATTCCTCCATTATCCAACTGGTTACCATGCCTTACAGAGTGGAGTTCGTTTTTGTGAGTAGAGAGACTTTAGGTAATGGAAATATAAAGAATGTTTAACATAATATGCGGGAAATATTTTCATATTTAAATAACATACATTAAAGGTGTGCTTTCTGTGTTTTATATTCTCTTGCAAATCCTTTTTCCCCTTGGAAAAGCTGAAAATCTTGCCATTTGACTTTCCAATCATTTTAGTGTTATCAGCGGCATTTTTGTACAACTCGTCCCTTGGGTTCACTCATTCCTTCAGTATACATTCATTGAGTGCCTGCTGGGCGCGAGAGACCCCATCTATGCCTGCCCCTCGTTGTGGACCAAGGTACTGGTTTAGTGAAAGAGGATTCCCGGCAATCTGTTAGCAAACACTTGGAAATGCTTACATGCAACTTTTGTCTGTGGAATTTAGTTCTATCTTCCTCTTCAGCTGAGGTTTTGAAAAGCACTTTGTTGTTCTCAATTGCCAACAGATTTCGTGTGTATGTGTTGCCAATTCTTGCAACCACTGCCCTGACAGACCGAGGGTGCAAATGAGACTGAAAACTGTAGGCATGTTGCAGAGAGGAGCGCTTTGGTTGAGACCCCACATCGCCTCTTCCTCAAGTTCATTATATTTTGATTTTTTTAAGGCACTTTCCCATCCCTCGTGTTGTAGACGTCTTGCACTCCCATGGAGATGGTCTGTTTAGCTTTAGAAACCATGTTGCTGAACTACGACATTGAGCCTTATTGACATAAAGTGCTCCCTGCAGCACAGGGCCAGAGAAAGGACGACTGGTGTACCCATTAGTGTAGCCGCCATCGGGACCCTTCCTGAGTTTTCCTCACCGACGGGACCATCATGCCTTGAGTGTTCTTTTCTCCCAAGTGCTATTTCTTAGAAACACAAGAGTTTACCGATTGCCTGTTTATGCAATAAAAACGGCTTTGAGGCAGCAAACTGCCCGCCCCACAAACTGGAAAAAGGCAAATCTGAACCACGTGTAAAAGAGCTTTCCTCCCTGTTCCCGTCTTACAGCTGGGAAGGTGGCCCACCTCCACTGTGTAGGCATTTGTAACGTTCTGTTAGCCAGACGGGAACGCTTCCACCTTCCTAAGTTGTATGACTCTCACCGTGAGGGACACGAAGGCTCGACAGACACTGCCCTCTAAAACGGCCCCTCAGCTTGCTGGAGAGCGCTCTCGCTTCTGAACATGACGCTCTCCTGTGTGCTTCCAGTACGGATGATCCAGACGCGAGAAGCAAACTAGTTGGTGCAAAAGGAGGCCCTGCTTGGCTAGTTCATATCCACCTACAATTGACAGACAACAAAATTTTTAGGCCCATAATCATTTCGCGTGGCTCCAATTCAAGAAACTACAGGCTGATCAATTGTCCCACAGCTAAACGGTCATAAAAGTCATCATGCATGATAACTTTCTTTCAAGTATAACACAAATTCCAGTTTCTATTTACTTATTCATTGTGACAGTATTCCACCAGTAAGGATGGGACTATTTTGTTACACCATGTATAGTGAATGTATTGTACTGTGTCTGTGAGAACTGTGCTTTAAATTATATTTTCATATGTTTTGTTGAGGACCGAGCACATTGAGTCTGAAAGTGACAGGTTTGTTTTAGAACTGAAGGCAACTTAGTGGATCAAAATCCCTGTCACGAAAAGCTGCTTATAAATGTAAATGAAATCACATTTAAAATAAACTGCCTCTGACCCCAATAAACATGGCTCCTTATTTTCATTAGCATCCATTATGAAAATCACCATCCAGTTTACCACGGGGCCCAACATACCCAATTCAGCTCCCTAATCTAGCTTAGACTGCCTATTTTTAAATAATTCATGCTGGCATAGATGGAGTTAATTCTCTTTGATTTTCAACTTTCATTACACTGTACTGCTTTTCTATCCAGAACAAATTCTATAAGCTTGGGCCGAGAACCATGGACATGAATGAGGTCCTATCAGCAGCAGTGGTGCGATAAGGTTCAAAGGAGACTTTAGTGAGCACGACCTGTCATTACTGACGCAAAAGAAAAGCTCAGTCACTGAACCATTTAACCTGAATATATTCTTCTTATCATAGAACCACTGAGTGTTTCCCATATACTCAGAAACTTGTTTAAACAATCCCAGCAATGGGCAAATTCTGCTTTTCAAAACAAATACAAGCAACTGCAGTACGTACATAGTAATTAGCAGCGCCCAGAATGCCCGTGTCGGAATATCGGCTCAGCGTCCTAAATCGCTAGGAAACTAAGGGCAACCTGAAAGATTTTGGGAACTACAAAAGCAGCAAAATCTAACGCCAAAAAATAATTCTTGAACATTTAAAAAGATGAATAGGGTTCAAGATTTTTGGTAAAGACCCCAGACCACAGAGATACCGTTGTCCTAGGTCAAGGAGAACCATCACAAATTAAAACAGCAACAAGAAAATGAGTCACAAACCTCCAAAAAGGTATCCTTTAATGATCACAAGAATTTCCAAACAGCAGGACAGACATTAATAAATGCTACAATTTTTAATCCCTTGCTGATAACTATTATTTCAAAGTTAGTTACATTCTTGAGGAAAATGCAAAGATTCTAATACATATTCTGTGATTTGACAGGATAAATGTCACTGCTTAGTAGGTCCTCCCAACATGAAAACAATTGTACTTTATTGTCTTCTCATTAGACACAAATACAGCATCAATGTTTAAAAATCATTCAGTTATTTAAAAAAATTTTTTACTCGAAATCAGTGCCCCAAGCACAATATGCTTTCTCTTGTTAAAGTGCACGCGTCACAGTGATTTCTGCTCTACTTTAAACACGCGTCTCAGCGCGCAGCTCTACTTCTAGAGGGAGCTCGACTGGCAGTGAGGAACAAGCTCTGTTCTACGCCGGAGACGGACTTCCACTCAAATTTGCACCCAAGTCAGAAAGACAGCTCATAACAGTTGCTAGCCGACATCAGGTAATCCAATGTTTGTAAGCATATAGCATAGACTTAAAAGTGTGCACCTTTCACGGAAACATCTCTAACAAGGAAAATAATGTGTTGCAAAGCAGTGCCACTTGTGATTACAGACCATGTGCGCGTCAGATTTGCAGTGTAACGGGCAGCCTCCCGTGGGACTGATTCTGGTAACTACTTAAACCTGACCTTTGGAACCCAGGGTGGCCTTGTAACTTCGCCGGCTCAATCAAATCTGGAGGTTTCTGTAGTCAAAGAATGACTGTGCAAGACTCCTGGGAGGAATGGTTTTTATTACATAATAGTTAGTCATGCTTAATCAAGGTCAACTTGTAAATATTCTGCTAAATAATCTTAATACACTATACATATTTTTTTTCGGTGTAGTAACATTAAAATAATCTGTGTCCTTTATCCGTACAGCTTCACCAACTGGGAATAAATAAAGATACACAAGACCTTTTCTTAAAGCAGATAAGATCAAGAGTTAAAATTACATTTATTGATAAGCTAAAGACTAACCCTGGCCCTTAGAAACACCAAACTGCAAAGTAGCTCTTGGTGAGAAAGTATGGAAGAGGGTGCATGGGAGGTGAGATTCTGACCTTGGAGTCTCATAGGTGGTCTACTTGAAGTGATCCCCTGACCCCCAACTGCTAAGCTGTATTAATAATATAAAGTAACTAGTCAAAATTTAAAACATTCTGATCAAAATGGGTGTGGACGTGCCTTTCGAAGCCCTGCTGGTCGCAGTCTGGCGGGAACTGCTCACTGCACATGGGACACACCTTCCAGTGGCTCTCCACGTGCTCTTCGAACTTGCTCTGATCGTAGTTCGGGGGGAACACTAACTCACAGAGAGGACACTTCTTGTGAACATCAAAGCTGCAACAAAAAGGAAAGCATTACAAATTTCTTAAAAAAACAGATTTTTAGGATATGACATGGTTACCTAAAAAATATACGAAACAACTTACCGCATACGCTCGCGTATAAGCCAAGTTTTTCAGCATATTTTTAATGCAATTTTGTGGTAAAATTAGGTGCCTTGGCTGAAACTCGGGTCGGCTTGTACTCGAGTATATATGGTAAACGCCTTGGAGTCTGGTTACTATAGAAACTTCATTTCCCACTCCTAAGCGCTGGCAGACAATTAAAGAACATACACAAATGCTCTAAGCACACCCTGCCCCCACACTAAAAAATAAACCAATAAACCACCCGCTTGTCTTTAAATTATATTTTCAATAACACAATCACGTTATATGAAATTAGGCTTGGTGCACGAACGCTGTCCTTTATGAGCATCAGAAAGGTATTTGGTGGGAAGTAAAAGAAGAAATGCTACTCCGTTTCCTAAAAGCATCCATGATTCTGGTTTTTAAATGACGGCAGCAGCCTGAGGGCTTGTTGGCTTCTGCCCCGAGGGACTGGATCAGTTCTAGCTAACAAGCAAGTGCCGGGGACCACACTGAAGAAATGCTACAAAGACAAGAGAACTTACCTGGAGTCAAAGCAAAAGCCGGTGCCAGGCCCACGTACATGTTGACTTGGGCCACCAGGGGCAGAGGACACATTCTCGTCTTCCTACGTTAAAAAAAAAAAAATAAAATAGTAAGTTTGCCATGTTTGAGAAAAGTGAAACTTAAGTGGCTTAAATCATGTACATTTTCTGAGTGGAAAGGAAATAAAAATACACATAAAGGTCCCTTTATTTCTACTTCAAATAATTATGTTTAATGAGTGTAAACTTTAGGAGCCTGTCACCGTGGCCTCACATGTCTTACCTTCTTGAAATGCATAGGAGGCCTCACTGGAGAGGCAGATACGGCAGAGTGTGTGTGTGGTGTGTGTGTATGAGTGTGTGTTGTGAGTGTGTGTGTATGAGTGTGTGTGTGAGTGTGTGACTGTGTATGAGTGTGAGTGTGTGTGAGGTGTGTAAGTGAGTGAGTGAGTGTATGTGTGTGTGTGTGTGTGCGTGCCAAATAGGCGGCAGCTTCTGGAGCCCACATTGAGGCAACTTTGAGCCCTTCTGTTGTTGTTGTTATTGGTTTGGTGTTTTTTTGTTTTGTTTTTTTGGTATCTTAAATAGTTACATAGACTGGTTGAATACCTCATAAAAAGTTAAGGCTACTTTAATCTCATTAATTTGATTTGGAGCTGTAAGAGCCCCCAATGGAAAGATTTCTAAAACAAGTAAATCTAGTATCCCAATTTTTAAAAAAATGACAGTTCTTTATGTTGACAAATGACTGCTGCATATACACAAGTCAAAAATACAGGAAAACTAATAAAATGTAACATGGGAGTATATGTTCTTGGGCACACACATGGCATGTCCAATTGGAAAATACACTATAAAGCTCAGCCACAAACCATAAGGCTAAGCCTTAAAACCAGTTATTTGGATTTCCGCACCTACACCCCAGTGATAGCTAAGGCTCTGTCCAGGCTAACTCAACAGCACGACATGTCCAGCAGCCTCATTCGACTACACGGCCCGTTTGCTTAGTTCTCCTCAGTAGCTCTATTAGCCGCCTCCTGTCACGAACTAGCAGCACATGAACAGATGTGGCTGGCACTGACACGAATCCGTGCATTACTGGGTAATCATCCTAGCCTCAGAGCTGCTACCAATGGACTAATTAGTTTAGTCTGTCATGGGAAGAGGTACTAAAACCAGTATCTGCAGTATGAAATGTTCGTGAGCAAACATGAGGCAGATGAAATATCTCCCTTGGGGAGTACTTCACTGCCACTGTGATCGCTGTGTGCTAAGGCCAAAGTCAACACGTGAAAAAAATGTACCAATGACTAACTTTCATTTGAAACTATAAAACAGGTACCTGTGTCAACATAATACAACCAAATCTGCCTTTTTTAATGAGAAGCTCTCTCAGACATTCATTTCTAGTCCTGTCACAGGCAGTCACTAGTTAGCATTGAATTAGAGGAATGTATGGACTGGTATTGAATGTATGGGTCAATATTGGACTTATGAACTTGATCTGGGCTGGGAATGTTTTCTTAATGTACAATAACTCTGATATAAAGCTCTTTCCTATACACATATAAGTGTCTATAAATTTGTTTCTCTAGTCTACCCAGACAAACAAGGCACACGCATGTATGTAAAAGAAAGACCACAGAATTCACTTAATCCCTTTGATGATGAAATCCATGTTGCAAATTACATCAAAATATTGTGTTAAAAACATTTTAACTGGCATTGTTTCTAATGTTTAATGTATAACAAAGGTATACTATACACAAAGAAACTTCTGACAGACATAACCATACTTAGCTGTTCAAAGCTTATGTACAAATTTGGCTTAAAGACAAGCTGAGGGGTGGAACTTATTTGTAATTTGGTAACTGCCCACAGTAAAAATTAAACCTAGAACTAAAACCATGAAAAATTGCAAGCTGTGAGAAAGACAGATCTAAACCATGCACGATAACAGACAGGCCAGACTCTTTCAAACAGCAGTTCTCAATGATGTGGGGGCCCAGCACTCCCCCCAACCCCCAATCAGATCACCATGAAAATAAAATCTAAAACCTGTCTACCAACAAAAAAGCGATCTCTCTTCACTTTCAATTTCTGGAGTTCTTGTGGAAAGCAATTACTTAGAGGAAATATTAACAGAATGTGTGGGCCTTGTCTTTTGCAGCTAGAGGGGAGGGGGGTTCGGTAAGTAAGGTCTCCCTTGGTAGAAGGGAGCACTGACCACGCCATGAAAACCACCAGGAAGGAGGAGGTGTGCTAAGGGAAGAGGGAGCAAAGTGGCCTCAGAAGGGGAGGGCAGTTCAGACCAGCGCATCACCTAAGAACTACACTAAATGCAGTCTGGGTCTCGGCAGGTCTGGAGCGGGCGGGAGTCCTTCAGTTTCTAGCAGGCTCCCAGGAGACAGCAAGACAGAATGACATTTCTGAGCTGCGTAGGGTTAGACCATTGTCTAAAAATCTGTGTGCTAATGTGCCCCAGGCCACCACAGCAAACTCTCAGGAATCTTTTTGGTTTTAATTTCATTTCCTAGGGAAACCAATGGTCACTTTGGTCATATCCTGAGAATGACTCTACCAGTCTGAGCGAGCTCAGCCTCAACGTTCCAGAGCACTAGTTCCTTCAAGGGCAGCAGCTCTCTGAAAAGCGGGTTTCGGGCAGTGAGCTGCAGGCTGAAAGAGGCGACAGGCTGCTCCTGTAAAGATTACAGCCTTGGGGCCCCTGTGTGGCAGTTCTCCTCTGTCGAGGCGAGTCTCTATGAGCTGATGTCAAGCCCACAAGGGTTTGCAGGTGACATCACTGTAAAGCAGAAAACAGGGTAGAATCTAGATTTTTAAGTCTTGAGTGACCAACAGGCACATACATCCTATTAGAAATCGGTTATTTAAAGTGTATTTTTCTTCAGTTTAAGTACACTACTAAAGGCTACTTGGGTTAGTCATATACACCGTGATTTGAACCACATCACTAAAGCTAACTTTGTGGGTATTCCTCCGGGTTTTCCTTTCACAACAGCACCAAGCCCAAAGCGGTAGGGACGCTGTGAACTAAACAAGTTAGTAATCTGGTTTCTCTATGTTGTGGCCGGTCAGGGCCAGTGAATGAGACACAAACGAACGAGACACAAACTCTGACTCTACCCTCACCACTGATGTGAGCTGGGCAAGCGACTTTATCTCCTTGTGCCCTCTTTGTCCATGCCAGAAGAGACGTGGCAATCGTCCCTGCCTCACGGGCTGCTATGAAGAATAAGGGGGGCGGGTCTGAAAAGCTTGGCACTCGCGGGTGGACATAGAGGACCATCTAGAAACACTCAGTGCCGACGTCACAGTAAGCGATCGTTACTGCTCCTCTTAATTATTGCGCCAAAAAGTCATAAACAGGTTTTGCTCTCTTGTGCAGAGAGGAGGGAGAATGCGGGTGAGGGCACTGAACAGAATCGGAGTGCAGGCTCCCTCAACCACGACTCCTAAGTGTGGGGTCTCAGGGCTAGTGACCACTCCCAGGGTTGAGAAAACAGAAAAGGAATAGGTCAACTAAAATGTACTTTTCTTATTTTCACTAAAATCACTAAAGAAAATATTTCATCAGCAAGTGAATTTTATTGTTGTAATGACAGGAAATTTAAACGAGTTCTGAATGTACATAAAGATTAGTTTCTGTGTGCTGTTAAAAACTGTGTGCCTGCAAAGTACAATCACCAGGGTGTGCATATTAAGAGTCCTCCTGTCTCATTACAAATCTAAGCATGTCAGCAAATGAGCACAAGACTCTAACACTGCTTCTCGTGGGTTTGCAGGAGGGCACAGCACACAGATCAGAAAGAACATTCTGCTAATTAAACGGAAGCAGATGACTACGGAAGAGAAGGGCTCGTCACATGTAACATCTGTGCCAAGAATGATCAGATTAAATATGCACACTGTGAAGTAAAGGTGTGAAAAAGCAGTAAGGTGGTACTCCAGACCTTAAACAGGCTACAAAAGTTCTGACAGTTTTCCTAATTATTCTCAGTAACAGACACAGGAGGCCAAAAGGCAGGAGGAAGAAATACATTTTTCTCCATTATGGGTGTTGAGCACTAGGGCTAAAACCATGCCTGTCTGAACACTGATCAGTTTCTGCAAAGGTTAATAGCAATTAAATGCAGCAAACTAGATGAAATGAGAAACAGGTCATGATACTGCTGTACTTGCAAAGAGCACGATAAAGCATTTTCTTTTAAACTCATCTTACTGCACAGCAAATCCAACATGCATTGTTATGAGGGAAAGAACGTATTTATTAAATGGTTAAGAAACGGCTTCAGTGAAATTTAAAAATTATGACAAGTTACACAAACTAATTCAATTATCATTAGCATTGTGTTGCTACCAAAGAATAAGAACTGCTACCTAAACACTAACGATGTCTAAAGGACTATTTCTAAGAAAGCGAATGCTACAACTACTACATGTAGACAACAGAGTCTAAAAAGTCAACGTGGTACATAAATGGTAGCAGTAAACATATTGCAGCACAATTTGTCAATAACACTTTGCTCTTTGCTTCCTTGAGTGTAGTCTATCTGTCTATATGCAATGGAATAGACGTACATAGTATCTTATTTAATAATTGGTAATTAAAATCAATCTGGTGACTATATTATTCTGAAAGCATTCTGTGGACTTAGTCTTTCACTTGGTATAAATCATAAAGTACACGTCTGAAACTCCAAGCCTATTTTCACTCAGTGACCCAGTGTCGGACAGGGCAGAGCTGCCCGAGGGTTTCCGAGACGGTCCATCTTTATGGGAGGAGAAAGCCCACTCCTTTTCTGGCAGAGCAGCTGGTGGTTTCTGTGGTGCCTTTGTGGTCAGCAGCCTAACATGGAGCCCTATACACTGTTCATCTGCCCAAGCCAAATGCAAGTAGGCCAACAACACGATCTGCACGTGTGTGCCCAGCGCTCGCCCCTCTGGACAAGAGAGAGAACATGAAGGGGAAAGGCTCAGAAAAGAGAGCTTACTTTGCCATCCTCGGGGTCTTCTAAACCATCGGGTCGACTCAGGTTTCGGGCAGGCTGGCTGCGGACAACATTGTCTTCCAGTCCCCAGGAGGGGCCTCTCACAGGTGGCCTTTGGATTTCATCTGGATAAAAAGCCCCATCTGCTCCATCTGCAGTGAAAGTTTTTGAAGACTGTGGTGAAACCTGATGGTCACTCCAACAGAGGGGGTTTTCATTTTTCACCCAGGCTTCCATGCAATGAGCAAAATAGACTGTTATTTCACAGAACGTCACTCTTAACGAGTCCAGTGCCACATTCAACATTAAAGCTATTATACAAATCAAAACAACGTTTGCATTTCCATTGACTGTGCGATCGTTTCTCTGATTCCACTTTTAAAAAGCCTCCAGAGGCTAAGCTCGCCCGGAGGTCCCGAGGATAAAAAAAAAAAAAAAAAAAAGCCTCCAGAATCAGCAAACTCAAAACCAAAAATATTTCGCAAACCTCTTATTTCCTGTGCTGCATAAGGATTGCCATACTGCAGAGCTGGCTGTGTACCGGGCAAGGCGGGAACCTGACCGCTCTGCTCTGAGCACTCGTGGATACGTTGTGAGACCTGCTCTGCACTCTGGGGGTTCAGGCCTTCCATTTTTCTTTCAGCTTGGTTTTCTAGACTCCTTTTAATTTCCTGAATGTAGCAAACACAAAGGTGAGTGAGCAAAGCAATAAAATATTTTATAAGAAGGATAGTAATTAAACATTTAGCCAAGACATAACGATAAAATTTATTTCCCGAGCATGCTTCCAGAATCTACTTGTGAGGACCGGCTCTCATGTTCTTATAAATGCCCCTTCCAAGCACATAAACAAAATCAGAGAGTAGGATATAGCCCAATGCGTTTGAAATGTATTTGTGCCAAGTAAGTATCCTTTACAGCTCACTCGCTGATTTAAGAGAACTGTAGACCTCTTACAACTTGGCCATTAGTGAAAACAAAGATAAACAAATAAGCATTGTTTCAATGGTAAAGCCTATCAAACCTTTAACAAATTAAAATAAACCAAAAACTAAACTTGTGTAAACACTGGGAAAATAGAAGGGGTGAAAAACTCTAGAGCTCATTTTATACGAGACCAGATACCAAAATCAAAGACGTCACCAGAAATCTGCAATCAAATATCTCTAATGAATATTAATTCAAAAATCTAACACATCAGCAAATTAAATCCAACAATATAATTAATGACCAACTGGATTTTATCCCAAGAAAGCAAATTATTTTACATCCAAAAATCAATGCCATCTGTCTAGTGAATAGGGAAAAAGGCATTATCATCCCAGTAGATTCAGATCAAACATTTAAAAATTCAACACCTATGAATTTTTTAAATCAGTGTTTAAGTTAGAAAAAGAAAAATACCTCAACCTCTGATAAGGAGAATCTAAAGAGAAAACCCCACACCTGACTTTAATGAAGTGGCTCAAATCAAGAAGAAGGCAAAGAGGTTTCTTTGCAAATAAGTTATTTCTATAAACCACAAACAAGTCGTAAATGAGTTTTTCAAACTACTACTTGATAAGTAAAACAGAGATTGACCAGACCTGACCCACACTAAAAAGATAAAACATTGCAGGAAAAAAATTAAAGATGGCCTAAAATAGAGATATACCATATTAATGGACTAAAAATGATAGTTTCATAACATACTCTCCAACTTGATATAAATTCAATTCCAAGCCAACTCACATATACACTGACATGCTGACAAAGTATATTGAACTACAAAGGGTTAAAATAGCCCATTTTACAAAAGCACATCGTTGGATGGTTTATACTACTTGCAATTTCAAACTTATTACAGAACTTGGGTAATCCGGGTAGTGAAGAATAGATAAGCGTATAAAGTAGAGCTTGCCAAACTTTTCTGTAAAACCCCAATTTAAAAAAACAACCAAGCAAAACAAAACCCTCCACCATCAAATTGCTAACTAATAGTGACCCTGTAAACCGATGCAGAGTTCTCAGACCCATCCGGGTAGCTGTCGGTCCTGTCAAACCATGACTGCAGTTCGTAGCCACAGAACCACCAGGGCTCCCTTTATCCTATAAAGGCCAGATAAATCCTGCTCAAATTACGCAAGGCATAAATAAATGAGAGTGGCTATGTTCCAATAAAGCCTTTACAAAAGCAAGAAAAGCTTAGATCTGGCTCGCAGGCTGTCTAAATCAATAAAATATAGAAGATCATCTAAATATACACATACAGTCAATTGATTTTCAACAAACGTTTTAAAAAAAAGACTGTTTCCCTGGAGGAAAACAATGGTATCTTCGGCAACAGTTTCCAAAAAACTAGGTAGTAACATGCCAAGAAAAAGAACTCGTTCCAGACACAAAAATTAACTTTAAACAGATTATAAATCATCTGGAGCGGTGGTTCTCAACCTTCCCAATGCCATGACCCTTTCCTATAGTTACATGTTGTGGCGTCCCCCCAAACCACAAAATTATTTTCATTGCTACATTACTGTAATTTTGCTATCGTTATGAAATCGGGTGACCCTGTGAAAGGGGCGTTCGACCTCCAAAGGGGTCATGACCCACAGGTTAAGAGCCGCTGGCTTAGAAGGTTAAAGTTTTGCTCTTTTAAAAGAAAATGGAGAGTTTCTAAAGTTATGGAACTAAAAGATAATGGAATTTTCCACTAACGCTTTGAAACTCCTTTGTAATGTTTTGATGCAAGGATAAGCCACAGATTGAGAAAATATACTTGGCAAAAAGGAGTTTCCTCTGAAACACATGAAGAATTTTTATACACAACCCAAGAGGGCCAACAACTTTTCCCACCCCACCCAGCAGCCCCAAGACAGGTAAATAACCGAACAGACATTTCACAGAGTAATACACAAATGACCGATAAGCAGGTGAACAGATGCTCAGTGCCACGAGCCAACACGTACATCAAACTGAGACCTCGATGAGGTAACGCTACAAACTCACTTAGAATGACTAAAATGAAAAAGACTGACACTACCAAATACTGGTGAGGATATGGAGAACTAGAAGGCACATACACTGCTGGTGGGAATGCAAAATAGTACAGCCTTTAAAAACACACACTTAGCACACAAGCCAGCCATTGTACTCCTAGGTATCTACCCATAGGAAAAATGAACGCACATGTCCACAGAAAGACAAGAATGATTACAGCAGTATTATGCAACAAAACATCTGGACAATTCAATGTCTACCAAGTAGTTAGTGAATTAATGCCCATTAACCACTGAATGGAAATGTTCCATAGGATTCAATTTATAAGAAAAGCTAGAAAGGGCAGAAGGAAATAAATAAGGGCAGAAAAGTAGATCAATTATTGTCTGAGACTAAGGGACTGACTGCAAATGTGCATGAGGTAATTTCTGGAGGCAATGGAACTGTTTACGAATTTGCATATAATGGTGATCCTGGGCCTATAAATAGATTTGCCCAAACTCATCAAATAGCATCTAATGGGTGAATTTTATTCCGTGTAAATTTCATTTCAATAGAGCACTTTAAAATATCGACCAGAGAGTTTATTAACAAAGGACATAAAGATGCAAACTTTCTAAGATACAATTCATCTGGTTGCCTTATTATCCCACAAAGTAGAATTAAGATTCTGTCTATAGTAGCAGTTTCTACCTATATGAATGACCTTAAAATAGAGCTGGTCATCAAGTCTAAGCAAAAGTGTTAAACATGACGAAAAACAGAAGTGAATGAGGCTGGAGAAGATTTAGAAGTCCTTCCTAAATCAGAAGTCATGCACATACTATACTCATATTTAACTGTTCCAAGGCACAGTGGCAAAATTCTTGGGTTGTGGTGGAATGGCATTGCTGCTTTCAAGGATATTATTATCTTAATTATAAGCAAGACTAGTAAAATTTTAGAAAAATAAAAATACATTCAAATACATTCTGCAACCAATTCATTATGCAGAAGGCACTGCACCTGGAAATAGAGATATAAAAATTAATTCTAATGGACTTTGCCTTCAATGGGTCCTGTCTAATGAAAGGCATACATATACACAAATAATTATAGTTGTGGGATCTGTGGGCCGATAGACAAATGGATTTGAAAGGCGATGTGCCAAAATGGAAATGTGTGCTACACACGCAACGTAAGAGACCATCACATTTGGGCTCAGTAAACAGTATGAAGGAGCACTAGTAATGTCGTGACTGCGCTGAGATATGCAAGGTCGGCGGTTCAAATCAACCAGCCAATCTATGGTAGAAAGGCGGGAATGTCTGGTACAGTCGAGAGTTGCAGTCTCAGAAACTCACAGGGGCAGTTCTCCCCTGTCCAGTGTAGCTGCTATACATTAGCATCAACTTATTGCTGTGAGAGGTAGAATGAGATGGCTAGATGATAGGGTCATGATGAGAATACCAGGAGAAGTCTCTGAAAGGACAGGATGTTCCACAGATGTACTTTATCTACAACATAGAGCTTATAAGATTGAGCTTTCACATTGTACAACAGTGCAATGAAAATAGACCTGAGTAAGGTAAATCTAGCAAAGCCATACTGGGCTTACTAAAAGCTAGTAACAGATTCGAGTCAAAATGGGCCTGATGTAAGCATCAGCCCCAGCACTTAACTATGTCCTGAGAAACATACCCTCCTCAAGCCTAAGACTATTGAGAAATGAGCATTATTTATGTTCATGAAACTCCAGAGAACAAAGTGTAACTGCTATGCGGGTTTTATAAGGAGGCTACAATCCTTCCAAGAGCAGACCGCCCTGCCTCTCCACTGAGGAACAGCAAGTGAGTTCCAAATGCTGGTGTTTCGGTTAGCTGCTGGACACTTTAACCAGAGCTTCTGCTGAAAACATAGAGCCCCCCTGCTGTCAAGTAGTCTGATTCAGAGCAGCCTTGGGGGACAGGGTAGCACTGACCCACACAGGATTTTCAAGGCTGCCATTTTTGTGGAAAGCAGACTGCCACATCATTCTCCCTCAGAGCCACAGGCAGTACAACTGAGTTCAAACCCTCAACCTTTCATGTACAACCAACATAACAAACTCAGTCCTACTATCATCCCAATTCTACCTTGCAAATCTGGCTAGACCAGAGGATGTACACTGATACAGATAGGAACCAGAAACACAGGGAATCCAGGGTGGCGGATGATCCTTTCAGGACCAGTGTTGTGAGTGGCGATACTGGGAACATAGAGGGAAGGTGGGTTGGAAAGAGGTAACCAATTACAAGGATCTACATGTGACCTCCTCCCTGGGGGATGGACAGCAGAAAAGTGGGTGAAGGGAGCCATCAGACAGGGCAAGATATGACAAAATAATTTATAAATTATCAGAGTTCATGAGGGAGGGGGGAGCAGGGAGAGAGGGGAAAAATGAGGACCTGATGTCAGGGGCTTATGTGAAGAGCAAATGTTTTCAGAATGATGATGGCAATGAATGTACAAATGTGCTTCACACAATTGATGTAAGTATGGATTGTGATAAGAGTTGTACGAGCCCCTAATAAAATGATTCGTTAAAAAAAATCATATCATAATCAGTCACACTATGTAGCTAGTTTCCCAAAGAATTTAAATCCTTACAGTAAGACACCCTATCTTTCCCGTGCAGAGAAACCAGTGTAAGTGGTTCGTAACCTTCCTAATGCTGCGACACTGTAATACAGTTCTTCATGTTTTGGTGAATCCCCCCCCCACCCCCCGACCATAAAGTTATTTTCATTGCTACTTCATAACTAATTTTGCTACTAGTATGATTTGAGAAAAAGGTTGAAAGGGTTGTTCGACCCTCAAAGGGGTCTTGACCCCACAGGTTGCGAACCACTAAGCTAGTGGGTTTGAAATGCTGAGCTTGCAATCAGCGGCCCATGGCACCAGGAGGTGCCTTTGTTCAGAACTTGGCGAGCACTAAATAGGTGTTCCCTCATCCTCTAAAGAGTCAAAATTCCCTGAAGTGTTGCCATTAGACTTAACAATTGAGAGCATAGCCACGTGGAACAGAGGGAAAACGTGAAAAGGTTAGAGCCAATATTTCTACAAAAGCTTGGCCAAATTAGTGGAGAGGATTATGGTTAATTCTTTTGTGTGTAGACTATCGACTCTTTCAATGAAGTCAGTATTTTCATTCAAAAAAGTGACACATAATTGGTCCAGTGAAACAACTTGGAAGTAATTCCGACCTGAAAGCGAGTTTAATCTTACCACGCTTCCCTTTTACAATGCCTCCTCAACAAACAGGATACGAACCGTAGGGTCAGATGGCAACCAGCTACAAGCAGTTCAAATGCCTATGGAAGAGCCCTGGTGGGTACAGTAGGCTGCAGTTGAGCGGCTAACCTTGAGGTCAGCGATACAAACCCACCAGTGACTGCAGGGGAGAAAGGCGAGGCTGTCTGCCGTGGTAAACAGTTACTGGCTGAAACTCAAAGCCCAGTCTCTCTCTAGCCCTACCTAACCAGAAACTCTGGGGTCAGAGTGAAAAAGTCTAACACGCCCTTCAAGTGACTCTGATGCAATCTCAAGTCGATCGTAGTGAAACTGTTAGTTACCAAATAGGAAAAAAGTACTTGGTACAAGGTTACATATACTTATCACACAGAGGGGGCGCTAAGCTAATACTCAAACCCTGTGGGTTTTCCGAGACTGTTAACAGGAGTAGAAAATGGCATTGTTCCCTTTGGAGCAGGCTAGTGGTTTCAAACTGCTGACCTTGCAGTTACCAACCCAATTCGTAACCCACGATGCCATAAGGGATCCTCTTAAGCTGATACAGTAAAAAAATAAATAAAATAAAAATTTTTTAAAGGGGCGAGGGGGAGATTGTATCGAAAATTGATTTTCAAAAAAAACCCAACCTTCTTACAGAATAGGCCAAAGCCATAACAACTCACATAAAAAGTGCTCAACATTACCTATAACAGCAACAAACGATTAGAAAGCCCAGCTGGCACTCGGGGGGAAACAAGTGTACTTCTCAAATACTTAGTGGGAATACAAAGTTATTAACCTCTTTAGAAGAGAATTTCACAATGTTTAGCAACTTTACACATACACTTGCCTTCCTGCCCAGCGATTTCACTTCTGGGATTTATCCGGAAGGCATAGCTATGGCCCTCCTCCAAACAATGGAAACCCGCATTTCTAGCTGTCTCTTTACCCTCCACCTTTCAGACTCAAAGTCCTATAACTGCACACACGGATTCCTTAAAATACACATGTATGTGATTATGTATGAAGATACACAGAGACTTCAGTTTGTGGAAAAATTCCACTATTTCTTAACTCTATATTTCCACAAACTTTTGAAGCTTCTTCAAATAATCTTTCTACAATATACCACATTCTATTTCTCTGGAGAAGCCCAATTGATACAGGTTCACAAACCAATGTTTTAAAGCATGCACCATATATCAACGAAGACTAGGGGAAGGTTCTTCCAAATAACAGAATGCCATGGCACAGATGTGGAAGTGGCAGTGTAAACAATCAGAGTTTAGCCGTTCTCCTAACAGCCAAGGGGCCCTGGTAGCGCAGTGAATGACACACTGGGGCAACGGCTGCAAACCAGCTCCATTCCACGAGGAGCGACGGGCGGTCTGTTCCCACCAAACGTATGGACTCGGAAATCCCAGAACGCAGTTGCCCTCAGTTCTGTACAGTCGCCATGGGCTGCAATGGGGCTGGTTTGGTCACGTGGAGTCTGAAGGGCTCCTGCTCTTTGGATACATCTTGTCCCCACCGTCCTCTCGTGCACTGGCCATTTGGAAGAACTGGTCACCACGCACAGCATTACAAAGGTTTAAAAGCTAAGATGGCAGGTACACATTTATAAAACTCGTTACCTGCAACTGATGTATGTATATGTATGGATGGTGATAAGAGTTGTATGAGTCCCTAATAAAATGTAAAAAAAGAAAAGAAAAAAATGATTAGGGCAAAGACTGTACAGATGTGCTTTATACAATTGATGTATGTATATGTATGAACTGTGATAAGAATTGTATGAGCCCCAATAAATTGTTAAAATAAATTTTAAAAAATATATATTAATAACATACTCTGATTTCAAGACAACTATAGTTTAAAAATAACTAGGTAGTCATTGTATAATTTGTTACAATAAGAATCTTCAGTTGAAACATTAAGAGACCTATGAATATTTGTTGAAAGAAAGTGTGTTTATGGACTAATGGGCTCATATTAGTTAATGATCTTAGTTATTTTTAGTTATAGAATTTAATACATTTTATTTGCTATAAGAAATTATGCTAGAAATTCACAACACATAAATTATTTTATATATTCCTAGATTTTTCACACCACTGTTTTTTCCCTCTATTTGTGATGTATTATAAATTCTATCCTCTACCCATGGTTAGTGAAGCAGAATTTGATTATGTTAATAAGGCTATATTTAGTGGTATGTAACACTCTTATTTAAGTCACAGCCCTGATGGAATGAATACAAAGGGATTTTCCCCTATATCACTTTTTATCTTATAAGAAATACAGAGAGAGAAAGGAGCAGAGACAAGGGAGCCAACTACTACCAAGAAAGAATTGTTGGGAGCTAAATGAATTCTTTGAACCCAGGACCACTGCCATGAGTGTTAGGATGAATGCTGAGACACGTGGAAGCATTCCAGTGATACCAGACCAATGGTGTTGAACAGACACATGGACCTTCCCCCGCAAACCACAAAGAAAGGTTTTCCCGAGAGCTGGTGTCTAGGTTTCAGGTGTTTAGAATCCTAAACTATGTGAAAATAAATTTCTGTTTGTGGCATTTCTATTCTTGCAGCATTCGTTTAGTGATAAAATCTACATATCAGAAAATGGAGAATTAAAGTTATAAGGTGAAAGAGAAAAAAAAACTCGTTACCTGAAAACTTCATTTTATCCCTGTCAACAAATACTAATAGCACTATCCATTAACAGGCTTACTTCATTTATTTTTGAGACCAGACTGAGAGTTAGCAGCCAATTCCTGATCCACTAGACCACCAGTGCTCTCTCTTACTCGGTCACAGGCTCACTCACTCACTCATTCATTCTTTCTTGAGTCACACCTGCCAAACACCCAAATCTGAGTAAGTAAAATCTATTCTGTTAGAAAATGGTGTACCATGATGAAAGCAGTTTTGATATCAAGACCACCATTACACTTCTTTAGGCAGAAATTATTTGGAGATACTTCATTACACAAAATACTAGAAGGACACGTATCCAAGTACTGGGCATCAATACAATAGGTTTTACTGCCACATTTTCTTAACTGCTTTTAAAAACAAAAATGGGGGGTGGTGAGTTGACATGGTAACATATATACAAATGTGCTTGGCACAATGAATGTATGTATGGATTGTGATAAGAAATGTTAAGCGCCCCCAATAAAATGATTTATTTTTAAAAAAAACCTGTGAATGCATGGGGATGACTACAGTTAACTATTAATACAGTTGTTGTCCATGCCTTAATTCACAATGAGACACCATTCATGTTGCCGCCACTGCTTTTCAACCAACTATGCACTCTGATGGTTCGAGTCCATCTGACCACAGAGAAGTGGTGCAAGCAAAGCACACAGTGCCACGGAGGAGAAGGCTGTGTGCTCCCATCAGGGCTTACAGCCACAGAAACCCTATGCTGAGCTGCTAAGAGCCGGAAGCAACTGAACAATGGGAGGTAGATTTTTGCAGGTAACACATGTGGGTGATAAATTTTTAAATCTTAGTAAATTTTTAAAATTACCAATTCCTTAAGTTACATAACCAAAACAAAGTTAAAGCTCTAAACTGATTTTAAATATACAATCATAGTTTCTTTATAATGACTATGAGGATCAACTTTTAAAAAAAGTAAATCTACAGAATAAAAGCCTTAATGGCAGGTACACATGTATATCTATTCTCTTCAGCTAATTGCTAATGGGCTATATTGAAAACTAACTATAATCAGAAGTACAGTTTATTTATAGATGAAAGTACCATCTCAAAGATCCATATTAAAGCCTTACATTAAATTGATAAAAAATTATAGGTAACACATTTTCAGATGTATTGTCCACCTCAAGTTACCATGTACTGAGAACTGAACTTACTTTACAATTGTCTTCTACTTCAGCTAGTTGAAGTTTCACACTTGCAGTGATTTTCATTTGTTCTTTCCATTTCAATTCCATTTTTGCAAGCTCATCAGCATATTTGTTACATTTTGTTTTCTCTTCCTAAATGAAATAAGTACCACAAAAAAATTAATACCATATAGCAAACATCTTCACCAACATACTTATAGATGAAGAATACTTATAATATTATTAAAACTGAAATAACCACTACGCCCTCGTGGTGTGGTAGTTACGAGTTGGGCTGTGCTCTTATAAGGTCAGTAGTTCAAAACCACCAGCTGCTCCAAGGAAGGCAGGGCTTTCTACGCCTTATAAAGCGTTACAGGCTCAGAAGCTCACAGGGGCAATTCTATTCAGTCCTCGAGGGTCAGCAAACTTGTTAACAGTGACTAACTCCTGATATTTATAATGTTAAAATGTTCTACAGAAAGCACATGTTACTTATTTAAAGGGGGGGTGGGGGTAATAAAAATTATGTTCATAACACTGCTGGTCCCAGGAAATTACAAAAATCTGTGAAAGACAATCTTTAGTCTGACTTCTTACAGACTGCTCTTTTCTACAAGCCAAAAAACCAAAGTGAACAAATAGCGAATTCTAAAAATAATGTGGGTAAGTTCATTTCATTTACATTTGTTTTGTTCCAGATGAAAATTTTAAATTGTCTTGAGTAACAACTGAATAACAATACAGCATGCACACACACACTTCAAACTATGCTAAAAAATTAATATATAGGGATGAGGGCAATGAATGTACAGATGTGCTTTACACAATTGATGTATGTATGAATTGTGATAAGAGTTGTATGAGCCCTAATAAAACAATTTTAAAAATTTAACATTTAGGTTCACAGACCTACATGTAAACCTAAGTATAAAATGTATATTAAACAACATGGAGAAAATCTGTATAGCTTTGGATTTTACAAAGGTCTTAAAATTTAAAAGGCAGAAAACATAAACGAATAAATTAGCTATACACTTGAAAGTAAAAAAATTTGTCTTCAAAAATCACCATTAAGAAAAGAAAAACTGTGCTTGCTTCGGCGGCACATATACTAAAATTGGAATGATACAGAGAAGATTAGCATGGCCCCTGCGCATGGATGACACGCAAATGCGTGAAGCGTTCCATATTAAAAAAAAAAGAAGAAGAAAAGAAAAACTAAGACTCATGTGAGAAAATATTCATGCTTTGATCAAAAAGCTTTTACCCAAAAAGAACTCTTACAACTCAATATTAAGATAATAACCCTAATTTTAAAATGGAAAAAAAACCACACAGAACTTTCACCCCCCCCCTCAAAAAAAGCTTGTATGCAGGACTCGTGAGCTATTAAAAGGTGAACTTCGTATGCACCTTCACTGGGGATGCAAGTGAAACCACACAGGCTAGCACTACACGCTCACTGAAGGGGTTAAAGTACAATGACTCCCCGTCATTTTCCACTGCTGGTGAAATATAAAATGGTACGACCACCTTACAAAACAGCTTGGTATTTTCTTATAAAATTAAAACATTCATGCACCATATCGTCTGGCTATTTCATTCCTACATATTTACTCAAAATTGACAGAAGACTTAAGTGTAAATGTTCATAGCAGCTTAATTTGTAACTGATTAAAAACTCAAAGTAAATCGAATCCCCAATGCCTAATGAATGGATAAACACGAGTTAACTACTTCAACAACAAAAAGGAATAAACTGCAGATATAAGCCAAATGGTGGCTAAATTTAAAAATTATTAATTAGATTAAAATAAGCTGTGCAGGGGCGGAAAGATAGGTCTACTTATATGAAATGCTACAAAGGTGGCAAAAATGGGTCAACCTGGTAAAACAGAAATGAATTACAAATGGTCACACTAAATTTGGTTGGAAAAATGATGAAAAAACTATGTGTACATTTGGATTTCAAGTCTACCTCAATATAATAGTATAAAAAAATAAAGGTTCAGTGAGGAAGTTTTATGCTTGAAAGAAACTCTCTATTCATTTTAATGATAGCAGTAAATTCTATGAAACTGTTAAAGCATCCATCTAGAAGTGACTGATCCCTAAAAGTAGTTTAGTACTTTAAATTATTTTGAACTCAAGGATAAAATTTTTCTAATCTTCTGAAGAAGTATTCCTTTAAAGTTTCACTTAAAATTATATTAATATCAATTAGATTAAAAATAAATCCAAGCTCACTGCCATCAAGTCGATTTCAATTCATGACCACCCTGTAGGGCAAGGTCAAATTGCGCCTGTGTGTTTCCAAGACTATAACTCTTCAAGGGAGAAGAAAGTCTGTCTTTCTACCATCAATTAGAAGGAAAAGATGAATATTTTAAATGAACTACTATAGTAACATTGAGCTTTGTTCTAATACTAACATTTACCAAAAGAATACAAAAACACAAAAGTCCACAATTAAACAAAAACAAAGCAAAAAAAGCACACACGAAATAGATCTTTTCCCTCCTCCCCCAAACCATGGCGTAATGAGGAGCATTTTCTCTTTGTCTTTTTAAATCCTCCAGTTGCTACAAAGAACACTTCACAACAGAACACCTGGATGATGGTGTTTAAAACAATTAAAGTATGGTATATAAGAGGATACAACTCACTTGGAAGACATTCCCTATTTCTACTTTATAAACATGGCAACTTTATAATATGGCAAAAACATTTGCTACAAGTACAGTAAATATAAAGCAAGCACTTTACTTTTTTTGAAATTTAAAGACTTCCAATGTATTTTCATAATGATAAGAAGGGAAGCAGACAGTAATCATTTAATCTCAAGCACCTGCCCAGTCTCAGAAAGAAGACTGTGAAGAAACTAACAACTGTAGGATCATGAATTTACTCACAGCTTTGCATAAGCAGGTAATCAAAACACTTTCCTCAGCATTCCACATATGAAACGAAATACTAACATATGAGGAATGAAAAGTGAGCCGCAGGATACTAACCCATCAACACAGTACACATAAGCTCAGCTATTTACATTAAGGAAATATAGCTCACTTACCTGCAAGAGCTGTTTACATTTTTTATGCTTTTCTGTTTTGTCGGCAATTTCTTTGGTCATTTCACAGGCTTGCCCTTTTGCTATCATCTCAAAATCAGTCTCAGCTATAAAAAGGGGGAAAAAATGACTTTAAATGCATCTTGCTTCATTTTGGGTGATCTAAAAACTTTTGAAAATGGATGGTGGCAATAACATGGTGAATATGATTAATATCACTAAGTTAAACCTATAAAAATATAAACCTGTCATATATAGTTAACTGCAATATAAATCTTTGATTACATAAAGGATTTTTAAAAGCATTATCATAACTGGTAAAAACCCTAGAGATCTTTAAACTTGTTCATGCTATTAATTTATTGAGTCGAATCTGTTCTATGAATTAATAAAAAATAATTTAACTTATCATCCCGCGGTCGATAATGAGGGAAATGCACTCCTGAATCCAATGTAAACAAGAAAAGGATATATATGAATACAACAGGATTTCCAAATCTCTCTCATCCCCACCATCAGGAAACTGTTAAATAAAATGCCACTAAGGCATAAAAGTTCCATAAATTAAGAGCTTCATTTAAAAATTCATCTCAGCTTTTTTCCAAGTCAGCTCTTAAAATTACTACAAAATGTTGTACCTACAAACATTCTCATAAAGATAACACAAGTTGACGCAGTGTATCTACCACATAAACTTTATTGTCTAATTCTTAATTTTCTCTTTCTCTCAATTATCTCACTTACAGTGTTAAGGGGTTTTGTAAGCTCTCTTAAACACGGCACAAAATCTTACACGAAAGTCTAATAAAATATTTTTACCTGCAGATAGTAGTGGTTTTACATCTACAGTAGAAGCAGCTGTAGTTAGGTCTGTGTTTATTGAGACATCATTCACTTTCTGCTGGTTCCCAACTTTCTTTGTGAAAACACCATTATTGGCCTGTCCAAAATTTTAAAAATAAAGCATTAAAAGAGCTACTAAAAATAACTCATTCTTTTCCTCCAGGGTAACTAACTATAAAAAGATATACTGAAGCATCAAACTGCCACTGACCAAAATGCTAGCACAAACAACACATATTACCTTACTAACCAAATATTATGACAACTATTTAACTTTGCTTTTTGATTGTTTTAAAACCAACAAAAGAACAAAACAAGTAATTCACAGAAATCCTACTGTTAAACTTCTCGCTCATTTTCTACTACAGGATCAAAAAAAATGCACAGGGACATTTTAAATTTATTTTCCCACATTTGGTTTCTTTAATAGTGCAAGCAATTCAGCACTATGAGGACATACTGGGATTGGTGTTTGATTAAAAATTACCATATATACTCGTGTATAAAACTGGGTTTCGGCTTATACACACGGCCAGTGGTACCCGTGAGGTGCAACATCTGGCGGGTGAATGTGTTCCTCTGCTGTTCATTCAAAGCCCCGCTGACACTGCAGGGCTTTGGATGTTTGTTTACTCACATCTAACCACTCAGAGCCGTCCTATGACGTGGACGGCTCCAATTCACAGAAGCACCCCTAGTGCTTCACTTACGCGGGCAGCTGAACTGGTAAGGATGTGTCTGTGGCTGCGCTCCGTCTCTCCCCTCTGGTCTCTGTTAATTCACATCCTGCATTTCCCACCCTAGGCTTA